>NC_089731.1:20202905-20561030 GCF_035083965.1 Branchiostoma lanceolatum
TGCATCCTACCTTAATCCCCATCACTCACGTGCACCCCCTTCACTCCCATGCATTCCCATCACTCACCTGCACCCCCTTCACTCCTATGCATCCTACCTTAATCCCCATCACTCCCCTGCACCCCCTTCACTGCTATGCATCCTACCTTAATCCCCATCATTCACCTCCACCCCCTTCACTCCTATGCATCCCCATCACTCCCGTGCACCCTCCTTCACTCCCATGCATCCCCATCACTCACCTGCACCCCCTTCACTCCTATGCATCCCCTTCACTCCTATGCATCCCCTTCACTCACGTGCACCCTCCTTCACTCCTATTTATCCTACCTTAATCCCCATCACTCACGTGCACCCTCCTTCACTCCCATGCATTCCCATCACTCCCTTGCACCCCCTTCACTCCTATGCATCCTACCTTAATCCCCATCTCTCCCCTGCACCCCCTTCACTCCTATGCATCCTACCTTAATCCCCATCACTCACCTGCACCCCCTTCACTCCTATGCATTCCCATTACTCACCTGCACCCCCTTCACTCCTATGCATCCCCTTCACTCCCGTGCACCCTCCTTCACTCATATGCATCCTACCTTAATCCCCATCACTCACCTGCACCCCCTTCACTCCTATGCATCCCCATTACTCCCGTGCACCCTCCTTCACTCCTATGCATCCACATCACTCCCGTGCACCCTCCTTTACTCCTATGCATTCCGATCACTCTCATGCACCCCCTTCACTCCTATGCATCCCCTTCACCCACGTGCACCCTCCTTCACTCCTATGCATCCCCATCACTCCCGTGCACCCTCCTTTACTCTTATGCATCCCGATCACTCTCATGGACCCCCTTTACTCCTATGCATTCCCATCACTCACGTGCACCCTCCTTCACTCTTATGCATCCTACCTTAATCCCCATCACTCCCCTGCACCCCCTTCACTCCTATGCATCCTACCTTAATCCCCATCATTCACCTGCACCCCCTTCACTCCCTTCACTCCCATGCATTCCCATCTTTCCCCTGCACCCCCTTCACTCCTATGCATCCTACCTTAATCCCCATCACTCCCCTGCACCCTCCTTCACTCCTATGCATCCCCATCACTCCCGTGCACCCTCCTTTACTCTTATGCATTCCGATCACTCTCATGCACCCCCTTCACTCCTATGCATTTCCATCACTCTCGTGCACCCCCTTCACTCCTATGCATTCCCATCACTCACGTGCACCCCCTTCACTCCCATGCATTCCCATCACTCACGTGCACCCCCTTTACCCCTATATATCCTACCTGCACCCCCATCACTCATGTATAACCTACTTCATTACCTATTATTGAGTTCTTTCAATACCAGATGATTAGTGATGTTACGTTGATGAAAGTTAGACATCCAGGTAGTAAGATACGCCAAAAATAATTACTCAAGCAACTGGATAAAGTTTTGAAACAGTCAGACGTTTCAGACAGCATCCACTGTCTTTCGTCAGTGACTAACGATAGGACTGAGAACACCAGTTTTTATACCAAAACTCTGAATAGGTATGTTAATGAGGTTAAGACAATTTAGGATGTCTTGAAGTAGTCTTTAAAAGAAGATTAATTCAAGACAAAGTTTTGTGCCAATAGTTCAATTAGCTACTGTTGATTTTAGTACAGTAACTAAATCCTAGATCGTGAAGAACGCTGGTTCGAACGGGGAATTAGAGAAGCAATATATGAGAGGATGTACAACCCCGCCCTCATCAGGAAAGGGGGTCTACGCGTTGAACTTTCAGGCACTTGGGATAATGTGCTGACCACCACCCCCCACCCCCAGACGAACAACATTTAGTTACTGTACTAAAATCAACAGTAGCTAATTGAACTATTGGCACAAAACTTTGTCTTGAATTAATCTTCTTTTAAAGACTACTTCAAGACATCCTAAATTGTCTTATCCTCATTAACATACCTATTCAGAGTTTTGGTATAAAAACTGGTGTTCTCAGTCCTATCGTTAGTCACTGACGAAAGACAGTGGATGCTGTCTGAAACGTCTGACTGTTTCAAAACTTTATCCAGTTGCTTGAGTAATTATTTTTGGCGATTAGTGATGTTATCATCGGCTATTGGAGTGTGTGAAAGCTCAGATCAGAGAAAAGTTTGCTTCCTTACATAAAAGCTTGTTACAATATGCCTGCTGTTTAGACGGCCTTTTTTTACCAATACTTACAGCTATTTTGTGTAGGAATATTTCAGTGCTTTTACTATTCAGGGCAATGCGGTAAGTTTGTTTGCTTCAATCGATAAACTGCCATTGCATAAGAAGTAACAGACACCTGTGCAGTTAAGTTTCAGCTGCCTAAGATTAGACTGTATAAGTGTAAGGTGCGATTGACTCACATTTGGATGGACACCTACTCTATTCAATGACTGTGGTGGGTTCACTTTTCTTATGTGCTCTCCACGCGAGACATCATACAGGTGTATTAAAAAAGCGTGTTTTCTTCGACTGAGACACCATACAGGTGAGATATGTGTGTTTGTACAGGTGAGTCGGAGCGTTTTCCTTTATGTAGGGACCAAGAAAGATAACTTAAAAGTGAGGTAGGTTTGTTCTCTTTCACTGGGGCCCAGGTAAGACTTTGTGCTGGCACAACTTTAAACAAGTGTGTCTTCTTGCCTAAGGTTCATATGACACACCGCACAGGTGAGAGAGGTGTCTGGTATTTGACTGGCACCACTTGAGACACCATAAAGGTGCTATACGTTTGGTTTCTTTGACTAGTTGAGAAAGGTGTTATCTTTCACTGGGGTGCACGTGAGTGATGGGGATTAAGGTAGCTATAGGATGCATTGGAGTGAAGGAGGGTGCACGTGAGTGAAGGGGATGCATAGGAGTGAAGGGGGTGCACGTGAGTGAAGGGGATGCATGGGAGTGAAGGGGGTGCATGGGAGTGAAGGGGAGTGCACGTGAGTGAAGGGGATGCATGGGAGTGAAGGGGGTGCACGTGAGTGATGGGGATTAAGGTAGGATGCATAGGAGTGAAGGAGGGTGCACGTAAGTGATGGGGATGCAAAGGGAGTGAAGGGGGGTGCAAGGGAGTGATAGGGATGTATAGGAGTGAAGGGGGTGTACGTGAGTAAAGGTGATGCATAGGAGTGAAGGGGGTGCACGTGAGTGATGGGGATGCATAGGAGTGAAGGAGGATGCATGTGAGTGATGGGAATGCATGGGAGTGAAGGAGGGTGCACGTGAGTGAAGGGGATGCATGGGCGTGAAGGGGGTGCACGTGAGTGAAGGGGATGCATGGGAGTGAAGGGGGTGCACGTGAGTGAAGGGGATGCATGGGGGTGAAGGGGGTGCACGTGAGTGATGGGGATTAAGGTAGGATGCATAGGAGTGAAGGAGGGTGCACCTAAGTGATGGGGATGCATAGGAGTGAAGGGGGTGCAAGGGAGTGATAGGGATGTATAGGAGTGAAGGGGGTGCACGTGAGTGAAGGTGATGCATAGGAGTGAAGGTGGTGAACGTGAGTAATGGGGATGCATAGGAGTGAAGGAGGATGCATGTGAGTGATGGGAATGCATGGGAGTGAAGGGGGTGCACAGGAGTGAAGGGGATGCATAGCAGTGAAGGGGGTTCAGGGGAGTGATGGGTATTAAGGTAGGATGCATGGGAGTGAAGGAGGTTGCACCTGAGTGATGGGAATGCATGGGAGTGAAGGGGGTGCACGTGAGATTAAGGTAGGATGCATAGGAGTGAAGGAGGGTGTACGTGAGTGATGGGAATGCATAGGAGTGAAGGGGGTGCACGTGAGTGATGGGTATTAAGGTAGGATGCATGGGAGTGAAGGAGGTTGCACCTGAGTGATGGGAATGCATGGGAGTGAAGGGGGTGCACGTGAGATTAAGGTAGGATGCATAGGAGTGAAGGAGGGTGTACGTGAGTGATGGGAATGCATAGGAGTGAAGGGGGTGCAGGTGAGTAATGGGGATGCATAGGAGTGAAGGAGGATGCATGTGAGTGATGGGAATGCATGGGAGTGAAGGAGGGTGCACGTGAGTGATGGGGATGCATAGGAGTGAAGGGGGTGCACGTGAGTGATGGGAATGTATGGGAGTGAAGGGGGTGCACAGGAGTGAAGGGGATGCATAGCAGTGAAGGGGGTTCAGGGGAGTGATGGGTATTAAGGTAGGATGCATGGGAGTGAAGGAGGTTGCACCTGAGTGATGGGAATGCATGGGAGTGAAGGGGGTGCACGTGAGATTAAGGTAGGATGCATAGGAGTGAAGGAGGGTGTACGTGAGTGATGGGAATGCATAGGAGTGAAGGGGGTGCACGTGAGTGATGGGTATTAAGGTAGGATGCATGGGAGTGAAGGAGGTTGCACCTGAGTGATGGGAATGCATGGGAGTGAAGGGGGTGCACGTGAGATTAAGGTAGGATGCATAGGAGTGAAGGAGGGTGTACGTGAGTGATGGGAATGCATAGGAGTGAAGGGGGTGCAGGTGAGTAATGGGGATGCATAGGAGTGAAGGAGGATGCATGTGAGTGATGGGAATGCATGGGAGTGAAGGAGGGTGCACGTGAGTGATGGGGATGCATAGGAGTGAAGGGGGTGCACGTGAGTGATGGGAATGTATGGGAGTGAAGGGGGTGCACAGGAGTGAAGGGGATGCATAGCAGTGAAGGGGGTTCAGGGGAGTGATGGGTATTAAGGTAGGATGCATGGGAGTGAAGGAGGGTGCACGTGAGTGATGGGAATGCATAGGAGTGAAGGAGGGTGCACGTGAGTGATGGGGATGCATAGGAGTGAAGGGGGTGCACGTGAGTGATGGGAATGCATGGGAGTGAAGGGGGTGCACGTGAGTGATGGGGATTAAGGTAGGACGCATAGGAGTGAAGGAGGGTGCACGTGAGTGATGGGATGCATAGGAGTCAAGGGGGTGCACGTGAGTGATGGGGATTAAGGTAGGACGCATAGGAGTGAAGGAGGGTGCACGTGAGTGATGGGAATGCATAGGAGTGAAGGGGGTGCAGGGGAGTGATGGGATTAAGGTAGGATGCATAGGAGTGTAGGGGGTGCACGTGAGTGATGGGAATGCATGGGAGTGAAGGGGGTGCACGTGAGTGATGGGGATTAAGGTAGGACGCATAGGAGTGAAGGAGGGTGCACGTGAGTGATGGGGATGCATAGGAGTGAAGGGGGTGCACGTGAGTGATGGGGATTAAGGTAGGACGCATAGGAGTGAAGGAGGGTGCACGTGAGTGATGGGAATGCATAGGAGTGAAGGGGGTGCAGGGGAGTGATGGGATTAAGGTAGGATGCATAGGAGTGAAGGGGGTGCACGTGAGTGATGGGAATGCATGGGAGTGAAGGGGGTGCAGGGGAGTGATGGGATTGCATGGGAGTGAAGGGGGTGCAGGGGAGTGATGGGATTAAGGTAGGATGCATAGGAGTGAAGGGGGTGCACGTGAGTGATGGGGATGCATAGGAGTGCAGGGGGTGCAGGGGAGTGAAGGGGATGCATAGGAGTGAAGGGGGTGCAGGTGAGTGATGGGGATTAAGGTTGGATGCATAGGAGTGAAGGGGGTGCACGTGAGTGATGGGGATTAAGGTAGGATGCATGGGAGTGAAGGAGGGTGCACGTGAGTGATGGGGTTGCAGGGGAGTGAAGGGGGTGCAGGTGAGTGATCATCATGAGAATGCATAGGAGTGAAGGAGGGTGCACAGGAGTGAAGGGGATGCATAGGAGTGAAGAGGGTGCAGGGGAGTGATGGGGATTAAGGTAGGATGCATGGGAGTGAAGGAGGGTGCACGTGAGTGATGGGAATGCATGGGAGTGAAGGGGGTGCACGTGAGTGATGGGGATTAAGGTAGGATGCATGGGAGTGAAGGAGGGTGCACAACAGTGAAGGGGATGCATAGGAGTGAAGGGGGTGCAGGGGAGTGATTGGGATTAAGGTAGGGTGCACGTGAGTAATG
The DNA here is from genome assembly GCF_035083965.1 of Branchiostoma lanceolatum. Lineage (NCBI taxonomy): Eukaryota > Metazoa > Chordata > Leptocardii > Amphioxiformes > Branchiostomatidae > Branchiostoma > Branchiostoma lanceolatum. Next base: position 20,208,884 of record NC_089731.1, read on the forward strand.
GGGATGCATAGGAGTGAAGGAGGATGCATGTGAGTGATGGGAATGCATGGGAGTGAAGGAGGGTGCACGTGAGTGAAGGGGATGCATAGGAGTGAAGGGGGTGCACGTGAGTGAAGGGGATGCATGGGAGTGAAGGGGAGTGCACGTGAGTGAAGGGGATGCATGGGAGTGAAGGGGGTGCACGTGAGTGATGGGGATTAAGGTAGGATGCATAGGAGTGAAGGAGGGTGCACGTAAGTGATGGGGATGCAAAGGGAGTGAAGGGGGGTGCAAGGGAGTGATAGGGATGTATAGGAGTGAAGGGGGTGTACGTGAGTAAAGGTGATGCATACGAGTGAAGGGGGTGCACGTGAGTGATGGGGATGCATAGGAGTGAAGGAGGATGCACGTGAGTGATGGGAATGCATAGGAGTGAAGGGGGTGCACAGGAGTGAAGGGGATGCATAGCAGTGAAGGGGGTTCAGGGGAGTGATGGGTATTAAGGTAGGATGCATGGGAGTGAAGGAGGTTGCACCTGAGTGATGGGAATGCATGGGAGTGAAGGGGGTGCACGTGAGATTAAGGTAGGATGCATAGGAGTGAAGGAGGGTGTACGTGAGTGATGGGAATGCATAGGAGTGAAGGGGGTGCACGTGAGTGATGGGTATTAAGGTAGGATGCATGGGAGTGAAGGAGGTTGCACCTGAGTGATGGGAATGCATGGGAGTGAAGGGGGTGCACGTGAGATTAAGGTAGGATGCATAGGAGTGAAGGAGGGTGTACGTGAGTGATGGGAATGCATAGGAGTGAAGGGGGTGCAGGTGAGTAATGGGGATGCATAGGAGTGAAGGAGGATGCATGTGAGTGATGGGAATGCATGGGAGTGAAGGAGGGTGCACGTGAGTGATGGGGATGCATAGGAGTGAAGGGGGTGCAGGGGAGTGATGGGATTAAGGTAGGATGCATAGGAGTGAAGGGGGTGCACGTGAGTGATGGGGATGCATAGGAGTGCAGGGGGTGCAGGGGAGTGAAGGGGATGCATAGGAGTGAAGGGGGTGCAGGTGAGTGATGGGGATTAAGGTTGGATGCATAGGAGTGAAGGGGGTGCACGTGAGTGATGGGGATTAAGGTAGGATGCATGGGAGTGAAGGAGGGTGCACGTGAGTGATGGGGTTGCAGGGGAGTGAAGGGGGTGCAGGTGAGTGATCATCATGAGAATGCATAGGAGTGAAGGAGGGTGCACAGGAGTGAAGGGGATGCATAGGAGTGAAGAGGGTGCAGGGGAGTGATGGGGATTAAGGTATGATGCATGGGAGTGAAGGAGGGTGCACGTGAGTGATGGGAATGCATGGGAGTGAAGGGGGTGCACGTGAGTGATGGGGATTAAGGTAGGATGCATGGGAGTGAAGGAGGGTGCACAACAGTGAAGGGGATGCATAGGAGTGAAGGGGGTGCAGGGGAGTGATTGGGATTAAGGTAGGGTGCACGTGAGTAATGGGGATGCATAGGAGTGAAGGAGGATGCATGTGAGTGATGGGAATGCATGGGAGTGAAGGAGGGTGCACGTGAGTGAAGGGGATGCATAGGAGTGAAGGGGGTGCACGTGAGTGAAGGGGATGCATGGGAGTGAAGGGGAGTGCACGTGAGTGAAGGGGATGCATGGGAGTGAAGGGGGTGCACGTGAGTGATGGGGATTAAGGTAGGATGCATAGGAGTGAAGGAGGGTGCACGTAAGTGATGGGGATGCAAAGGGAGTGAAGGGGGGTGCAAGGGAGTGATAGGGATGTATAGGAGTGAAGGGGGTGTACGTGAGTAAAGGTGATGCATAGGAGTGAAGGGGGTGCACGTGAGTGATGGGGATGCATAGGAGTGAAGGAGGATGCACGTGAGTGATGGGAATGCATAGGAGTGAAGAGGGTGCAGGGGAGTGATGGGGATTAAGGTAGGATGCATGGGAGTGAAGGAGGATGCATGTGAGTGATGGGAATGCATGGGAGTGAAGGGGGTGCACAGGAGTGAAGGGGATGCATAGCAGTGAAGGGGGTTCAGGGGAGTGATGGGTATTAAGGTAGGATGCATGGGAGTGAAGGAGGTTGCACCTGAGTGATGGGAATGCATGGGAGTGAAGGGGGTGCACGTGAGATTAAGGTAGGATGCATAGGAGTGAAGGAGGGTGTACGTGAGTGATGGGAATGCATAGGAGTGAAGGGGGTGCACGTGAGTGATGGGTATTAAGGTAGGATGCATGGGAGTGAAGGAGGTTGCACCTGAGTGATGGGAATGCATGGGAGTGAAGGGGGTGCACGTGAGATTAAGGTAGGATGCATAGGAGTGAAGGAGGGTGTACGTGAGTGATGGGAATGCATAGGAGTGAAGGGGGTGCAGGTGAGTAATGGGGATGCATAGGAGTGAAGGAGGATGCATGTGAGTGATGGGAATGCATGGGAGTGAAGGAGGGTGCACGTGAGTGATGGGGATGCATAGGAGTGAAGGGGGTGCACGTGAGTGATGGGAATGCATGGGAGTGAAGGGGGTGCACAGAAGTGAAGGGGATGCATAGCAGTGAAGGGGGTTCAGGGGAGTGATGGGTATTAAGGTAGGATGCATGGGAGTGAAGGAGGTTGCACCTGAGTGATGGGAATGCATGGGAGTGAAGGGGGTGCACGTGAGATTAAGGTAGGATGCATAGGAGTGAAGGAGGGTGCACGTGAGTGATGGGAATGCATAGGAGTGAAGGAGGGTGCACGTGAGTGATGGGGATGCATAGGAGTGAAGGGGGTGCACGTGAGTGATGGGAATGCATGGGAGTGAAGGGGGTGCACGTGAGTGATGGGGATTAAGGTAGGACGCATAGGAGTGAAGGAGGGTGCACGTGAGTGATGGGAATGCATAGGAGTGAAGGGGGTGCAGGGGAGTGATGGGATTAAGGTAGGATGCATAGGAGTGAAGGGGGTGCACGTGAGTGATGGGAATGCATGGGAGTGAAGGGGGTGCACGTGAGTGATGGGGATTAAGGTAGTACGCATAGGAGTGAAGGAGGGTGCACGTGAGTGATGGGGACGCATAGGAGTGAAGGGGGTGCACGTTAGTGATGGGGATTAAGGTAGGACGCATAGGAGTGAAGGAGGGTGCACGTGAGTGATGGGAATGCATAGGAGTGAAGGGGGTGCAGGGGAGTGATGGGATTAAGGTAGGATGCATAGGAGTGAAGGGGGTGCACGTGAGTGATGGGAATGCATGGGAGTGAAGGGGGTGCACGTGAGTGATGGGGATTAAGGTAGGACGCATAGGAGTGAAGGAGGGTGCACGTGAGTGATGGGGATGCATAGGAGTGCAGGGGGTGCAGGGGAGTGAAGGGGATGCATAGGAGTGAAGGGGGTGCAGGTGAGTGATGGGGATTAAGGTTGGATGCATAGGAGTGAAGGGGGTGCACGTGAGTGATGGGGATTAAGGTAGGATGCATGGGAGTGAAGGAGGGTGCACGTGAGTGATGGGGTTGCAGGGGAGTGAAGGGGGTGCAGGTGAGTGATCATCATGAGAATGCATAGGAGTGAAGGAGGGTGCACAGGAGTGAAGGGGATGCATAGGAGTGAAGAGGGTGCAGGGGAGTGATGGGGATTAAGGTAGGATGCATGGGAGTGAAGGAGGGTGCACGTGAGTGATGGGAATGCATGGGAGTGAAGGGGGTGCACGTGAGTGATGGGGATTAAGGTAGGATGCATGGGAGTGAAGGAGGGTGCACAACAGTGAAGGGGATGCATAGGAGTGAAGGGGGTGCAGGGGAGTGATTGGGATTAAGGTAGGGTGCACGTGAGTGATGGGAATGCATGGGAGTGAAGGGGGTGCACGGGAGTGAAGGGGGTGCACGGGAGTGATGTGGATTAAGGTAGGATGCATAGGAGTGAAGGAGGGTGCACTTGAGTGATGGGAATGCATGTGAGTGAAAGGGGTGCAGGTGAGTGATGGGGATGCATAGTAGTGGATGAGGGTGCACGTGAGTGATGGGAATGCATGGGAGTGAAGGGGGTGCACGTGGGTGAAGGGAATGCATGGGAGTGAAGGGGGTGCACGTGAGTGATGGGGATTAAGGTAGGATGCATAGGAGTGAAGGGGGTGCACACGAGTGAAGGGGATGTATGGGAGTGAAGGAGGGTGCACGTGAGTGAAGGGGATGCATAGGAGTGCAGGAGGATGCAGGGGAGTGAAGGAGGGTGCACGTGAGTGAAGGGAATGCATAGGAGTGCAGGGGGTGCAGGGGAGTATAGGGGATGCATAGGAGTGAAGGGGGTGCAGGTGAGTGATGGGGATTAGGTTGGATGCATAGGAGTGAAGGAGGGTGCACGTGAGTGATGGGGATTAAGGTAGGATGCATGGGAGTGAAGGAGGGTGCACAGGAGTGATGGGGATGCATAGGAGTGAAGGGGGTGCAGGTGAGTGATGGGGATGCATAGGAGTGAAGGAGGATGCACCTGAGTGATGGGGATGCATAGGAGTGAAGGGGGTGCAGGGGAGTGATGGGAATGCATGGGAGTGAAGGGGGTGCACGTGAGTGATAGGGATTAAGTTAGGATGCATATGAGTGAAGGAGGGTGCACGTGAGTGAAGGGGAATTGCATAGGAGTGAAGGGGGTGCACGTGAGTGAAGGGGATGCATGGGAGTGAAGGAGGGTGCACGTGAGTGAAGGGGATCCATAGGAGTGCAGGGGGTGCATGTGAGTGATGGGGATCCATACGAGTGAAGAGGGTGCAGGGGAGTGATGGGGATTAAGGTAGGATGCATGGGAGTGAAGGAGGGTGCACGTGAGTGATGGGAATGCATGGGAGTGAAGGGGGTGCACGTGAGTGATGGGGATTAAGGTAGGATGCATAGGAGTGAAGGAGGGTGCACGTGATTGAAGGGGATGCATAGGAGTGAAGGGGGTGCACGTGAGTGAAGGGGATGCATGGGAGTGAAGGAGGGTGCACGTGAGTGAAGGGGATGCATAGGAGTGCAGGGGGTGCATGTGAGTGATGGGGATGCATTGGAGTGAAGTAGGATGCACCTGAGTGATTGGGATGCATGGGAGTTAAGGAGGGCGCACTTGGGTGATGGGAATTCTAGGAGTGAAGTGTTCATTAGGTATGAGTATCAAGGTGTCCATGCCTGTCTTGGTGCATTGCATACGTGGTATCCCGTACACACTTGTGAGGCATCTGCATATGTATGCCTCATTTGCATACTCGGGACAAAGTAAATGAAGCCGTTACCGAAATTGGATGCGTCCTGAATTATGACTGCAGACCGACTTGGACGGTTTTTAAATCTCTTGATGACACGTCTTGGACGGTCTGAACGGCCTGAAAAACGCCGGACGCGTCTAGATTGGCTCATTTGACGTCAAAAACGTCCCAGACGGCGTCCGAGCGGGCTCCCCGCCGGGTTCCAGGCGCCGCCCGGGGACGGTAGGGACGGGCGCCGAACGACGCCAGGGACGGGCGCAAACGGCGCTTCTGACGCGGACGCGTCTAGATTGGCTCATTTGACGGCGTCGTTGACGTCCTAGAAAACGTCCCAGACGTCCTGGACGGCGTCCGCGTGGGCCCCCCAGGGACGGGCGCAAACGGCGTCAATTTTTCGGTGCTAATCCCGGCTGCTGTGCGCATGCTTGCTCCGTTTTGAGACGCGGTTTCTGATGGCGTCCGGACATGGTTTTGATTTTTATGGCCGCTTGGGGCAACAAAATATGCAACCAGACTGGCGTAGTAGACCACCCACGGCCGCCATGGCCTCAGACTGGAAGCTAATTAAACGAATTTCTTCTCAACCTCGATACATTGTACCTTATAACATTGCTCCGCGGTTAAAAAACATTGTTTAACACAGCGGCGCAGCTTTGTGAAATTCAATCCGGCCTTTGAAGTTTGACTGCGTGCGCCGGCTGAAAGTTTGATTGACGTGGACGGGCGCGCACAAGTCATCAAGGGTGGCTGCAAATTCTTTAAATTTTTTTTTGATCTTCTCTATTGTCTCATGAATGTGCACAATCAGTCTAAAAATAAGACAGGAGATATTCTAAATATGTGCTCTACAGTATCCTTATGTTATTTGTATTTTGTGGGGTCCAAACAAGATCCTCAGTTTGATAATTGCTACCCCGTAATCGGAAGGGCGGTAAGATTCTGCCAGACGTGCCGCGGGTTGGTAGCTTGAAATCATTTTCTGTTGTCTAAATATGCATTTTCACAGCATCTTCATCGTTTATTAAAACAACAGATATTGTAAACAGGTATTCTACAATTCTTATGTGCCTTTTTTTCCCGTGGTATTTAATAGCAACATCCTATTTTATAATTTCTTTCGTAAGTGGGGAGGGCACCGTGAGACCTCGTCGGAAACTCTATTAAAGATCTGCCTTTGTATCATTGTATTAAACGAAACATCAACATGAAATACTTGTTCACTTACCAGTCTCCACTTGATGAACCCACCCCAAACACACAACTACAAATTAATGGTGAACCAACAGAAAACGTCACCCAGTTCACATACCTTGGCAGTGTTATCACTGCCGAAGGGGACTCTGACACAGATATAAACTCCCGCCTAGGCAAAGCAGCGGCGGTCTTCAGACGAATGAACACCGTGTGGTCCAGCAGGACACTTTCCAGAAAGCTCAAGGTCAAGCTACTTCAATCCGTAGTTCTCCCCACGGCTCTTTATGCCAGCGAGACGTGGAAAATTACAGCAAAAATGAAAAGAAAACATGACGCATTCCAACAGCGGTGCCTTAGAAGGATATATAACATAACTTATAAAGATAGAACTACAAATGAAGAAGTTTACAATAGGAGTGGGACAAAACCCCTTAGTATCACCATCACGGAAAGACGAGTAAAATACACAGGTCATTTGTTTAGAATGCCTGTGGAGCGACACGCAAAAACAGCGCTCAAATGGAAACCCGACAAAGGGAAAAGAAAACGGGGAAGACCCAAACTCACATGGAGGCACATGCTTCAGAAGGACCTTGACGAACTGGGGATTACCTTGCAAGGAGCGGAAGACATGGCCCAAAACCGCACAAAATGGAGGATGCTTGCTGCCCGATGTGCCACTTGGCACGGGAGGATCTAAGTCTAAGAAAGTCTCCACTAATATAAACTCAGCCAGCTTGATAAAACTCAGCTTCTTTGGTGATATCCCTTTTTTCTGCCGACGGAAGACTTTCGAACCACTTCCTTGTTCGAACCAAGATCGCAGCGGCGGGCCCGCCACGGCAAATAATGTTCTTATCATGATTCTTCTCACAATTGACGTCTTGTTTGGCAATATAAACTCAGTCACCGGAATAACACCAAACCCTGGATGTTGTAGAAAGATACAGCTGCCTTTAGAAGTAAATTCCATCCTCCAAAGTGCGCGAAATCCAAGAAATGGGCCAAAAAATCCAGCAAAACGAGCACTGACTGAACAAATGGTCTGTAACAGTTAACGGTCAAATCGAAACTACCGCTCAAATTTGCGCATGTGCAGAAGCTGAAAATGTGCTTTTCACACTTTAGAAATGACGACAGGCGGAAGCGTCGGGTGAATAATTATTTCATAGCCCCGCCCGACGCTGTTTCTGACGTTTCCAGCGGCCAGGAAGGCCGCCCCGGCGTCCAACTAACAGACGGGCAGGACGGCCTGAACGCGCGTGACGTGTCCGCCGCCGTTTCTGACAGGACAGACGGCCTGGGACGGGCTCCGACGCACTAAAACGCTCTTAGACGGCGTCCAAATATTTTAGACGGCTTCTTTTTTCACAGAGCCCCCCCCCCCCATTATTTATATAACGTCCTTGCTAGAACAAATGCAGAAAACTGAGCTTGTTATTATATCGATCATCATGGGCAGGAACTACACTGGGTATCCATATGCAATGAAACACCTTAGACTGTCAACGTTTACCACATATATTTGCCAATTTTTGGCATGTTGACCACCGTCGGAGGGCAATGAAATTTCTTGTTTTTTATTTCGAAATCAGGCGAAAATTAATGAGCGCGCTGATGTCATCCATAAAAATTACTTGCTGTGGCCTAATGTCTAACAACTGACGATTGAAGGGTTGACAAGGGTTGACAAGCGAACATGGCCTTCAACTCAGCTGAATGACTCGGTGTAAAATATGTAATATCACATATGACACTACATATAATAACGTGGAATGAGCAGAGCACTTTGGGCTAATGTTTCTGACCATTTGCAGCTTAACGGTACATACACAATATTTTGTGAAGCACTTCTCTCTTACACAGCGGATCATAATGACACCCAGCGGGGGTCTCCACGCTTCGTTGAAAATGTGTACAATCATTTTATGTTTAATCTTGAGATTTTATTAGACATTCTTGAGATTTGTTATAGCCATCTCAAGATGTTTCATAAAATCTCAAGGTGAAAAAGAAAAAAGTCTCAAGATTTTTCGAGATGCTTTTAGAACATCTCGAGATGCTTTGAAAAAATCTCAAGATGTAAGATGCTTCATCTCAAGATGTCTCTAAAAACTCTCAAGAATGTTTCAAACATCTAAAGATTTATAAGCAATCTTGAAAGAAATGTTGAAATTGCTTTCTACGATTGATATATATCATTATGAAAAGTACTCAGACTGGTTCTGTTGTTATATTGGGCATCAATTCAGACCGTTTAAGAGGGTTTTGTATTGTTCATGGGAAAAACTTAACGGTCACCTTACTATGCTGGTTAAGCCACATTATTCAAATACAACCCGTGAACGGCATATCCGTCGTACAATTTTTGTGGGACCGTCAGAGACATTTGCTATGCACTTAAGAGGTGGAGGTAGTGATTTTTTTCTCACTATTGATACATCCTTTACATTACATAAAATGTGAAAAATGTAGGGACAGCTGACTGAATGTTCCATAAAATTTGATTGTGATGTATGGAAAACTATTTATTGAAAACATTGCATGCCGCTCCTAACGTGATGAGACAGGTGGATGCAATTATAGGAGTATATATTTTCATCACATGTTGTGTACAAACTTGTAAATGACAGCAGAAAAGTGTGATTCCTAGTACTGGCGTGGTTAAACAAATTCAACTGTTAGATGTATTACTTTGTTCCTTAGTATATTGACTTGTTCATCAATATCCTTACAATTTATGCCAGATCCACTAAGCTCATGACTACAATTATTTGGTGATCGACCTCGGCGTTCAAAAATCTGTTTTATTAATCAGAGAATTATTGGACGGTGGAAGTCATTGCCACCAAGTACGGTCGGGTGTTTAAACTATGCGTGAGTTACATTTTGATGCAATACAACCAGTCTCCGCTACTAGCATGTGAAGCTGATCCAGAACAGCGGGCATTTATAAGATGTGACACGCAGGCATGAAAAACTCACATTCAGCATAAAGGCCGTTAGAGGCTGTACTTTCGTGACAGTCGGGCAACTCTGTTCACATTAAATTAGGCCACAATGACTTAACATTCTTAACATCCGCGCACTCATTGATTTTCGCCTGTTCTCCTGAAAGAAATCACCTTCTACGAGGCTCCACAGAACTCTGGAACTTTCTGATTCATAATCCTTTTGAGCTTTCCGCCACATTAAAGAATTTGGCAGTGAGCGTGCCCTAAACTTTGCCGATCTCTATGTTGTCGCCATACACAAATCTGCCAAAATTGGCCCCAAAAAATTTATTGGGAAGTTGCCATGGCAACGATGGGTCTTGAGTGGAAAGAAAGCTATTTTCAGGGGTTGTGAGCCAAGTACTCTCTCTGTGCAAAATATGATCCAAATCGATTTTTTGACCGTGAGCACTATTGTTTGATCCTTACAGACATTGGCTCTTAGCAAGATCAAATGCTAATTATGAAAATCAGCAGCTAATTTGCATAATTAATGAGGAAAGTTTATAAATCCGCTGCATTCCATGAAAGGACTCTCAAAAACGTCACATTTAACTGAGATAGAGAGAAATATCGACAAATATCAATTATTCAAATGAATACATAATTTGCATAATTAATGGCAAAATACTATAATAACTCCATAATGGTAAATAATGGGGATTTCATTCTTATAGCATTTGGAAGTTAAGTAGATGTGGACATTATCAGGCATAAATCATGCAAACGAGGGCCTCATTTACATAATTTATGAGGAAATGCGTCAATAGCCGAAAGACTTTCATACTTTGAACAACTTGTGTTATTTGGGTAGAAAAGTTGATCAACTGACATATGCCATGCAAATGAGGTCTTTATTTGTATGATAAATGGGAAACATTCATGATATGCCATTTAAAAAGGTTAACATCAGTCGGAGACGTCATGGGGTCGTGGAATTCTAGTTTGTACATATTTATAAAAGTGAAAATCACGTGGAAGTTTAGAAATTATTCTAAATAAAGAGATTTTTGAGCGGTTGCTCTCAAAATATGTCCAAATTATCTTATTGAATTTGAATAAATTTATATTTTTATATTCCCCTCCATTGGAGGGAAAATACTGTTTTTGCTCGCCCGTTCTTCTTCTTTCTTCTCTTTCTATGCTAATGTCCTAATTTGCATAATTTGGGGAGAAACTTCATAATTCTCTTCCGGAAAATGCTGCGGATGTCATATTTGAGGTATAGGTACCAAAGTAAAGTAAGTAAGGTACCTTTAGGTAAGGTGAATACACCTAGATATGAATTATGCTAGTGAGAACCTCATTTGCATAATTTATGCATAACCTTGCATTTCCCTTACCTTCCCTTAAATGGTACGGATGTCATATTTGAGGTGTAGGTATCTTTTGAAAAGCTGAATACACCTGCATGTAAATTATGCTAATGAGGACCTTGTTTGCATAATTCATGCTGCGACTTCATATTTCTTTTTTGGTTAATGGAAGGGGAATATCCTGCATTTTCTCGAAAATGTTGCCTTTCTAGTTTTATATTCAATCTTTAAAAAAAAAATAGAACTATTGTCACTCAGATATTCTTTTATTAGAAATAATCAAAATTATTACAAATATCTTCAAAAAACCCTCTTGGTGACTTGGAATGGACTCTATAATGCCATATTTGTAAATGGCGTGAATCTGGTAGAGTCCATTCCAAGTCACCAAGAGGGTTGTTATTGTCATAATTTACAAGTGTTTTCAATCTATTGTAATTATTTGTGTGAGAGATTTTATACTTCAGAAATATTTTGAATGTGATTTCTACTTTATAGATATTCCTCTGCTTTTCTAAAACTTTAGAAATATTCCTCATGTGGAATATGATAGTTCTAACAGTTTCTAAATAATGGTAACAGCATTCTACCATTATTTACAATTCTTTACAATTTCTAACCATTTTCTAGCATTATTTGTAACATCTTTATAAATAGGTCAAAAGGCTGTGAAGAAAGCAATTCACACATCATTGCGATGTATAGGGAAGAATGCTCTCCACAAAGGACCCAACAGTGTCCTGCAGTGAAATCTAAAGATATACAAAAGCAGACAGAAGGGCCGGATTAGCACCTACATTTATGGGGGCAATCACCATTCTACCATTTCCTACCATTTTTTGTAAATATTTCTAAACCTGAAAGAATCGTGCAGATGTTTAGAAATTATTCAAAATAAAGAGATTTTTGTGCAGTATCTTTCAAAATGTTTCTAAACTATCTAACTGAATCTGAATAAATTCAAATTTTCGTATTCAATCTTTTAGAAAAATTTAGAACTAGTGTTGCTCAGATATTCTTTTGTTAGAAATAATTCAAAATTATTACAAATATCATTCAAAAACCCTCTTGGTGAAAAGTGACTCTACTTGCATCAGTCGGAAAGTCTAAAATCATAACAAAATGCTGAATGACAATATTACTGACTGCAACTAAACTTTATCTTAACTATAGCTTTTCTACACTGATGTATCGTTGTATATAATATTCATTCCAGCTGTTACATATGATGTTTCTTTAGTTTTTTCTGAAGCCATAACTAAAAATTGTAAATCTTTCTACCTCTATCCATCAAAACTTTATTGTGATCATTTCTTTGCAGGCTACGCCCTTCTACATCACTAATGTTAGGTGAGATGCACGTATTAGAATCTAGTATGTGGATTCAGCTCTTCTTGCTTCTTTGTAATGATGGAAATGAACAAACTGATTTTGCGATAAAAGATTTTACTAAAACTGTGCATTTGTCACTATTATTCAAGTGTATAAAATGGAGAAACACAGTTTGTTTCTAGAGTATTTCTCACATTTTTCCTGCTGATTCTTAGAGGGGCGTCGCCTGCAGAAAAATAACCACAATGATTTCAGTCTGGGTGAACATTGACTTTTTCGACATACGACGTTAATACAGTTACCTATACATAGGTAGGCTCCACACTTGCAAGATTTTATCAAACACAGATGTTTGAAAGAACTTATAATTACTCAGTACCCAGGAATTGCTGATTTTTATCCGACATGATTCTGGAAATGTCATCTTCGTACTGTTTACCTATCATGTCATAGCAATTTCAATCATTGTATTTGGTCTTTCCATGTGGCTCAAAAGTACCATCAATAAAGATGGTCTACTAATTGTCAAATGCAGTATTGCTTTAAGTTAAACATTACTTTTTAAAGTACACCAAAGCCACCAGAATTACCTCTATCTAAAGAATATTATATCCCCATTATCTAGTTGTATACTATAGATAAGAAACCTGGTGCAAGGCACTGATTTTCTGGTAGGTTTTATAATTATATCATGAATTATACTATTTTCTCTTCTTGTTCTTCCTTTCTTCTTTCAGGTCTTTCTTGGTGGGAGCAGTTGATGCCTTGTTGTACAGGTAGTAGACAAATCCCAGGATAGCCAGAGGAGCCGCAGCAAAACTCAGAAAGGAAAGGACTGTGTCCGCCGAGGACACCCTCTCAATGGTCACCAGCTCCGTGTCAAAGGTCAGAGTGGCCAGGGGAGGGATAACTGGTGATCTGGAACAGAAAATGTGTATCTGTAGAGACAAAACTATGGGCGCTATACAAAAATGTATGATAAATTAGAAAGGCATCATTTTTGAGAAAATGCAGGATATTTCCCTCCCATTAATAAACTTAAGGAACTATGAAATACAACGTTTCATTAGGCAAATGATGTTGATAGCATAATGCACATTCTGTTACTAGTATATTCACCTCTGCTAAAGCTACTTACATCTCAAATATGACATCTGTAGCATGTACTGTAAGGGAAATATAATTTTCTGCATAAATCATGCTAATGAGGTCCTCGTTAGCATAATGCACGTCCAGGTATATTCCCCTTTCCTTAGCAGCTACATGTACCTACACCTCCAAATATGACATCTGTAGCAATGTACCAAAAGGGAAATATAACTTTCTGCATAAGTAATGCAAATCATATGCGCACATTCCGTGTATTTATGTTTAGCCATACCTAGTATGGCTCAACATATTGTTTTTACTCAGGTTTCTTCTCCTCCTTCTCCTGTCAAATCTTCAAATCGAAAAATCTCTGTCATTTTTTGACCAAATGACCTGAAATTTGGTACAAAGGTAGTGTTGGCAAATACCCCCAACCTTCTTTTTTTCATTTTTTCGATATTGACCTTGATAGTGATTTTATTGAGGTTTTTCTGACCAAAACGTACATTTTGGCCTCTTGTGCTCTGGAAATACATCCAAATGACCTGAAATTTGCTATGGGGGTACATTGAACAAATAGTCAAAGAACCCCATTCGACTTTTGGCATATATCACTTCAAAATACGATTTTGCAGGGTATTTTGGGGAGAACATTTGGTATTTTCCTCATATGACCTAAAGGTCAGTGACCCCAACCGCACCTGGCCTGCCTGTGGCCCTTGCAACCACCTGATTGGCCAATTGACTTAATTAAGTTATCTTGCATTTCTGGCGCAGGTGTGCTAATGTGGTATTGGAATTCGTAGGACATGTGCTTACATGGCTTTGTTCACTCTTTTTTGAACAAAGATACACATCCCCAGTTCCTATGTATTATGGAGAGACTAATTATCTTCGCCGAGTACTATAGTACTCGGGGTAGATTATGTTTTCGGTTGAGCCAGCTGTTTGGTGGGTCTGTATGTATGTCAAGAGCATAACTCAAGAAACCTTTGATGAATCTTTATGATTTTTGGTAGGTTTGTAGTGGTTGTGCTAAGGGAGGTCAACTTCAAAAATGGTTCACCTTGCGTTTTTCAACAGTACTGCAGCGGACTTTTAATTTTTGTGCGTTTGTATGTAGGCAAAAAAAGTGACGGAAACGTTGATGGATCTTCATGATTTTTTGCAGGTGTGTAGATGTTGTGAAAACAGTAATCACTCTCCACAATAAGTTTTGATTATTTGGCGAAGATAATGTGTTCGTGGAACTCTAGTTGTTTTTAAACTCAATTTTGGACTGGGGCGATCCATTTTTTTAGTGGAAGTATTTTAAAATGGTCCATTGTTATTTGGGACAGTCCATTTTTGGCATGGCGAGGAGTATGGCTAAACATGCTGTATTTTCTCGCAAATGTTGTCTTTCTAGTTACCTTTTGTAATTATGGTACCTTCACCTCCAATATCATGAAGACTGAATATTGTCAGTCTTTGTCTGAAAATATTACAGCCCACAACACGTATCCATGGAAATAAGCTGCTTGACAAGGCTGCCAAGCTTTCTTGCCAATTAATTTATATTATGACCCAATACACCCAAAATTACTTCTGTGCACCTAAATCTTTACGTTACCAGTGCACCTATCCACAAAAATGAATTTTTAGCCCTGCAACTAATCATGCAACACCCATCTATTCAGCATGCAATGTGGTAGGATTAATCACCCAAAATTATCAGACTCGTCACTACAAATTAACTTGAGCAATGACCTCATGTCAACAACTGGAAATGAATAGATTATAGAAGATGGAGCCTGTATGATGTCAAATTCCAACATGGCAGCGACCATCCATGCCAGTGTGACGCCAAATAACTAGTACCCTGCTAGATTTCTGCTTCGCGGGGTAGTGCATGTGCATGGAGTTAGGGTAAATGTTTTTTGATATATCTAGCGATTAGGGTTAGGGTCGAGGAAGGGCTGGAACCCCCTTAGCAGTGTTGGGGCATTTATTTGGCAGGGGCCGAAAATTTGGCTTCACACCAGAAAAGTTCCTAATTATTTGCCACTTCATCAGACAGAAATGTTAGTGAATTCCTTTTAGACAAACCTGTCTGTGATGTTGACAGGAATAAAGATTGATTAAATGAATAACTTTTTTCCATTGATTATGCAAATTCCCTTTCAAACATCATCCAAACATCCAAACCTTCTCGAGTTATGCTGGTTACATACAAACAAACGCTACCCTATGCATATTAACCTTCTTGGTGAAGGTAATAACCTGGTAACGAATCACACAAATGGTACAATGGATAACTACTTCAGTCAATCCATTTCAGTGGCGGCGGCACAGGGGGGGCAAGGGGGGCGACTGCCCCCCCGAAAAATATGTTGGGGGGCGTCGCCCCCCCAAAAATCAAGCTGAAACCCTTGTGAATCTTTTCACTGACAGAGATTTTGTTAAAGACCCCAGTAAAACTATATAAATACGGGATAATGTAAACTATAGCCTTCAGTATGCGTCTGGCAGCCGTACAGTGCACATCAGTGGAGGCCTGGCTGAGAAAGTTTACCATGTACAAGTTACTCTTCAAGTTATGTTTGAATTCTATAGATAACATATAAGAATTTGAAGTATGGCTACACATAAAGAAGTTAGCTTGAAGGACAGTTAGCCAAGAAATAAAGTAATGACAACACTGGCTTGCAATTTAGTTTGAGACATTGGCTAGCAGTTATATGTACTGTTCTACAGAGCCCTATTCTATGCTGGTTACAACAACAAGAAGACGCAAAAAATCCCAAGTCATATTTCTAGACACACAACCTAGGCTAATGTTGGGAAGACATTGGAAATTTATATCCATTTAGACACTCTAACACAACGTTGACAGGGTCGATTTGAAAGTTTGAAAATTTGAACAAGGTTGGCTTCCCCCAAACTGAAAGTTGTAGATAGCATTGTCTTGATTATCCAAGGGATCTTATCTGATTGAAACTTCCTTGGATTATGTGACTTTTTGGTAGATATCTGGGCCATTCTGCATGGTTTGATTCTGTTCATAGAAAAACCAGTACAGAAAAAAGTTTGAATTCTCTGACAGTTATTATGGTAATCTGTCCCTGCTATTGTCCCAGGCTGGCAGACATCTAATCCTTTTATGAATTTATGTGGTTATGGGGGATTAATCCAGCCCTCAACCTGCTGGGCAGCTCACAGTAGGAGCACTCCCTTTACGACTTCCCCAGGGCAAGGTTTTGGTTCCTTTAACTTAGCTTACTCTACCATCAAAATTTGTCTCTCAAAATGCAGGAAATAGTGTTTCAGTGGGTCAAGATTTCAAAATTTTCTCCGACGTACGTTAACACACTAGGATTGTCGCGCCCTAGGATTGTTGTGCCGCCGGCGTAGATGGCGGGACGGCGTCGCCCTCCTGCTGAAACTCATGCTGAAACCCTTCTGTATTTGTTCAATCTATCAGCAAAAGTTGCCTCTCAAAATTCAGGAAAAAGCATTTCAGGGCGTCAAGATTTCAAAATTTTCCCGGAGGAGAACGTTGCCGCCGGTGAAAAATATGTTGTTCGAGGGCATCGCACCCCAAAACTCAAACTGAAACCCGTCTGTATTTTTTCCCATATAGAGATGTCATTAACCTTTTTAGCTTTCTTTGTCAAGCAAAATTTGCCCCTCAAAATGCAGGAAACAGCGTTTCAATGGGTCAAAATTTTAAAGTTTTCAATGTCACGCTCTGGCGGAAAAATCATATGTCGGGAGGGCGTCGTCCCCCAAAACTCAAGCTGAAACCCTTCTGTATTTTTTTTCACATATAGAGATGTCATTAAACTTAATATAGATTACTTTACCATCAAAATGTGCCCCTCAGAATTCAGGAAATAGCGTTTCAATGAGTCAAGAATTTTAAATTTTCCTGTGGGAGCATGCTGTGCCTCTGGCGAAAAAATATGTCGGGAGGGCGCCGTTCCCCCAAAATCAAGCTGAAAACCTTCTGCATTTTTTTTACCAATAGAGATGGCATTAAACTTAGCTTACTCTTCCAGCAAAATTTGCCCCTCAGAATGCAGGAAATAGCATTTCAGAGGGTCTAGATTTCAAAATTTCCCGGGGGAGCATACCCCCGGACCCCCCTAGTATTGATATTTCATCTCAAGTTATCTCGCCCCCCCATTCAAAATTTCGTGCCGCCGCCTCTGCATTTGTCTAGCAATCACTTATGTGCTAGTGTCTTGTATCACATTCTAAGTGCACTTATAATTATTATATCATATACTTGGATACCAGGATACCATCTTCAGTCGAGGGAGGCAGTAAAATTGTGATTTTATATTGTTTCCCAAGAGGAATAAAGTACATGAAAGAATGATTGAATGAACAACAATGAATGATCGAAATTGAATAAATGGATGAATGAATGAATGGATGGATGAATGGCAACAATGAATGATCGAATGAATGAATGGATGGTGAATGAATGGATTATTGATTGATTGATTGATTGATTGGAACGCACCTGCCCTCCTTCCCGTAAGCCAGGTGTGGGGGGATAACCAGTTTCCGTTTCTCTCCCACACACATGCCGACGATGCCCTGTTCCCAGCCCGGGATGACCTTCCTGGCCCCGAGCTGGAACTCGATGGGTTCCCGGCCGTCCTGTCGGGAGGAGTCGAAGACTGCCCCTGAGTCCAGGTAGCCGGTGTAATGTACGGACACGGTGTCCCCCAGGGCCGCATGGATCGAACATTCTTCAGGCTTATAATCGACCCGGATCTCAAGATCCTTTGTCTTCTTAGCACCTTCAAACATGGGAAATCCACAGAAAAACACCAAGACGACCTGCAGCTTCATATTCCCGTTGAAAAAAGTTTGAAAGAGGGGGAAAGTTTGAGAGAAAAGTTTGAGAACTCTTCGTGTCAACACACCACTGCACTAAGATCTGTCATCCGCTAGATGGCGCATGCGCCCGGAGATCTGGTTCGACCAGTTCATCATCAGTGCCTTGGCGAATGATGAAAAATAGAAACTACATTTCAGCAATAACGTTACATATAATTAACGATATTTTTTACTTTCATTCTTAAATTATTTCTTAAAATACTACAGAGATGACGAACTAACATTCAAACAAAGCTGTCGACAATGTGATTATTAAAACATCCTACTGACTTGACTTCTACCCCTCCATACTTAATGGTATAGTTGAGGTCATGACCTTTCCCGAGACATTACCTGTGTGACCTGTATGTGTTTCACACCTGCCGACAGGTGAACCAGGCGTCATGCAGCCCTCCCCACTGCCCTTCAGCTGTCCTCACATGTCAGTCTAGTCCTCCGGCTCCAGTTCCTCCAGCCTTGTTCCACATTCCGTCGATCCTTGTGTCTCCTGCGTCGCGTCCTCACTCAGGGATCGTGGTTACAGTTACAGAGTAGGTAACTAATGCTCTCCTCTTAATTTGTGTTTTGACAACACTTAGGTTTTGTTGTAGTATTACCTGCTCAGAACAGATTCGTTCAGTGTTTCCACAACGCTTCATTTCACAAATAACCTCAAATAACGAAAATTTTTAGAGTTTGTGTAAGATGTCAAGCATTTTTCCACTTAATTGATTTGATTGTTAACTACATGTGACTCCAAATCGATCCACCCATTATGTTTGAGAGGCCTTATATATAAAGAGCGTACTTAGTACTGGGCTCAAAACAATTTGTTCAGTTTTCTGCAATATGTGATTACTAATACATCTAACGTTAACTAAATAACATTTTGGTAAAAGATCATTCAATTAACAAGTATTCTGCAAATTGCAAGTTGTTGGTGTGTGTTTTGGTCCCTGTTCAGAGTCAAGTGGTGCAGCCAACAACAATGCTGAACCTACTCCAAGCACTAGCGGGGGACTCTCCGCAGTCCTCTCCGAGGCTTACCAAGAGAGCGTCTGTGCTGAGCGGGATGTCAGGAAGCGATCACGGAGACGGGCATGGCAACCACGACAAACGGCCTGAACCCACCTGTGAGGGCAACCTGAGGATCCTCCAGAAACTGTAGGCAAACATAACATTCCAGTAGTACTACTAACATGTATCAGCCTGGTGTTGACCCGGTCTGGGTTTCTTACCTAACCTGCACATGCGCTGGGGTGAAGTCTCCCATCTCAGGATATAATATCCAGTGTTCTAGCCAGCGCCGGTCATTTGACGGAATTTTGTTGTTCATGACCGACAAAAATTTTGCCCAACCCGTTATTTTTGACGGAAAAAAATTGGCGTGTAATTAGTTAACGTTGGGTAACATAAATTTGTGGGGTACTTAAATTCGGGATTTTTCGAAAACGGGGTATTTAGGGATATGTGCTAGATGCAACATCAGTAATACCGCTAGAAATGCAAACTTGACAGACTAACGTATTCAGAACACTGTCTGAAAGGCTTCGATAAGCATGCATTAGAAGGCGACGAGGACAAAAACTCTCCGTCCCTTATTGGAACAGTCTGAGGGCTTCGTGGGAGAATCACACTACATCGTTGTCGGCTGTTTTATAAGACAAATGTCACATCCGCTTCCTGCTAAACACAATCATTTACAAGACAACTTATTTTCTTAAAATTGCTGACCTGCAATTGGACTCTAAGTGTGATCAATCATCAAAACCCCTCTTTGTTGCTACAACCTACGGCACGTGTATTTTCCCGCCGCCATATCATTACCCAGAATCCTGTTGTCAAGCAGACGACAAAGGTTTGCGAGGAACACTTTTTTGTCTAAATGTTGCGTGTGATTGTGGACTGTGGACGATATTTTCCTCAAAGTTTGCTCCTAACACAACAAGGAATACATGGACATAGTAGTATTATCAATGCTACGGCATCCGGCTAACTTGCCATGAATGATGTACACGTTGCCATGACGGTGGATGTCGACTTTGACGTTCTATAGCTACCGACTCAACACACGGGTTGTTCCCGTAGGCCTGATGTGTGCGGTACGGCCGTTTTTTCGTGTATTTTTTTTTACTTGGACACGTCTATATCCATAGCACTCTCCTCAAGCCAAGGATGGAACGAATAGCTGCTGTATAAAATGTAATTAGCGGTAAGATATTCAAGACGAATCTTCTCTCCCGAATTAATGTTCACCCCTGTCCGACAGCACCGTCATTGTGCGTGCGGCAGGCGGTAGTTTCAAGTTGAAATATTATGGTGTCAGCACGACTAGAGACAAAATCTACCATATATATGATTAGTGCAAAGATAGTACATGATACTGACAGAATAATAGAAAAAAAGGATGGTTTATTGTTCTGCTAGATTGATTTCAGTCAACCATTATCGGAAAAATCCCGAATTTATGTTACCCAACGTTACAGAAAGAGCTTAGAGTTTTGTAATTTTTCACCAAAAGAGTTGTCATTAAACTAAGCTTAATCTACCACTAGTACCAGCAAAATTTGCCCCTCAAAATGCAGGAAATAGTGATTCAGAGGGTTAAGATTCCAAAATTTTCCTGGGGGAGCATGCCCGCATCCCCCTAGGATTGTTGCACCTTAAACACTTGACAGGATGTTCCATCAAACAAAATTAGGATGATGGGTAAAAATTTCAGGCTGGCCAGAACACTGATACATAATATATTATATATACGTATTATGATTGTAAATTAATGGAAAGAGCACCTGAGGCCTGCTTATGCGAGCGGGTTACATAAAAAAAGTGCAGAGATTACCCTAAACTGAACTTGAGTCAATCACTCAATTGAGGATTTTTTATTTTGTTGGTAGTGACTTGTGTGTATGAGCGTAATATGATTCATTATGAAACTTGAATCAACAAAACACATTAATATTTTGTTACGCGGTCCCTGGTCATTCTTCCACCAGGAGTCGTCGCAGGTCAACCAGTGTTTTTCTGTTGATCATTCTTACAAGCACAGCTCGCCCAAGCTGATCACAGAGACTGAGAGGTGTTCAATCGTGTTGAGATCAGTGGGCTGCTGAAAGGCCACTCTATCTTCTGTACATGTACTCATGCATTCTGCATGGAGATTTTCTGAAATGATCACACTCCCGTGTGGACGGGTAATGTGTGCAACAGTCAGCAATAAGCATAGGGTTCTCCTCGCTGCCTCCAATACTTTAGTAACTATTTTTGGCCTAGCAGACCTTAGTCTTGTCAGTGTTTGTTCCTATCTCACTGCAGTTTGGGCCTTCGAGGAGCTGGAAATTCTCTTTTTGGGTATATAAGGGTGCTTTTCTTGAATGCTACTATAATTACCTTTGCCGAGAAGGTTATGCAGAGGGTAGCGTTTGTTTGTGTGTGTGTTTGTGTGTTTGTTTGTAACGGACAGCATAACTCGAGAAGGCTTGGATGGATTGTCTTGATATTTGGTAGGTGGGTAGGTCTTGTTATTAATGATAGTGGAGTGAACCTTAAGCTTGCTGTTACTGAGTGTTAGTTTTGTGACACTGAGTGTGTGTGTGTGTTAGTGTGAGTGTTTGAGAGTGCATACGTTTGTGTGTGTTTGTGTTTGTGCTCCTGGGCAACAACTACCAGCAGTAAGTTTCTACATGGATGAAGTACGCCTTGAATGTGTCAAACACTTCTGCTACCTTGGCAGCACTATTAACAACAGAGGAAACATTGATGATGACATTTCACACAGGCAAGGAAGCGCCTGCGCAGCCTTTGCAAACTTAAGGGGAAGGGTTTTCGACAACAAAAACCTGAAGACAGCAACAAAGCTTCAAGTTTATAAAGCCGTAGTGCTCCCAACACTTCTTTATGGATGCGAGGCTTGGGTCACCTATCGACGACATCTCAAGACTCTCGAACAGTTTCACCAACGCTCACTACGTCGTATTCTGAACATATCCTGGACAGACTACCGTACCAACACTAGTGTGCTAGCTGAAGCTGGCTCCTGTAGTATTGAGGCACTCATTATGCGTAACCAACTACGATGGACTGGTCACTGTGTCCGGATGCCAGAGAACCGGCTCCCCAAACAGACCCTGTTTGGTCAACTGGATCAAGGGACACGACCTAGGGGTGGACAGAAAAAGAGGTATAAAGACACCCTTAAACACTACTTAAAGAAGGGTCACATTGACCCCACAAACTTTGAAGCTCTCTGCAACGATCGCATGCACCTGGCGTCAGCTGAGCTACAACAGCGTCACAACTTTTGAAGCTGAGAGGATAGCAGCCGCTGAGGCCAAGAGGAGGGCTAGGAAAGCCCGGCTGCAACAGAACTGATGAACTGACATGACATTAATATGTAGACTTGCCATACTCTGCAGAGTGGCTGTCAACAATGTGTGTGTGAGAGAGTGTCTGTGTGTGTGTGTGTGTGTATGTGTGCGTGTGAGTGTGTGTGACTGTGTGTATGTGTGTGAGAGAGTGTCTGTGTGTGTGTGTGTGTATGTGTGTGTGTGTGTGTGACTGTGTGTATGTGTGTGAGAGAGTGTGTGTATGTGTGTGTGTGTGTGTGTGTGTGTGTGTGTGTGTGTGCATGTGTGTGTGTATGTGTAATTGTGTTGTGTTACTGGATTACACTTATAATTATCCTTCCATGTTGGACCAGAGCCCATGACCCTTTGACTAAGTAAGACAACATGGGTAATTGATAGTCTAGTCATGCCTTGCCTCCATTGTCAAAGCTCTACACAATAATGTATTATGTACAGTCATCAGATGTCAGCATTCACCTTTCTTTGTTTTTATTGGCTATTCGTGCTATGTCAAAAACATGCAGTGGCCTCAGGGCTTTTCCCAGTTGGAAATATTTGCCACTCACTTGTCCACTTTATTTCATAAATTGTCAAGGGCACAAAGGCCCAAGAAATAACATTTGTATAATAGGACTCGTCCAGGAAATTTTCAACCTCTTATTACATTATCTTCACCTTTTCCTTCATGATCATAACCCATAGATTTTGTGAATGTCATGATGGCTGTTGATAATGCCGACTGACTTCTGTTGAGCTTTTATGGCTTTGAAACCCTTTCAGAGCGGACCAAAGAAAAATGCTATGCCTAATCTTTGTGGACGGCTGTATCCACTGAGTACGGTTGTTTGAGGAGGGGGTAGATGTAGTTACAATGAAATCGTAATGTTTTTGGTCAATGCGTAAGCGGGTTGCGTCGCATAACATTACCTTGTTGGTGGGCATCAGTGCCCAATTATTGACAAGCAGCCGATGCAAGTGTAAAACAGGGTACGTATATCTAGTGTGACAGGTTCCCCACTGTGTTGACTGCATGAATTACAGCTGCATGATCTTTAGTAATTAACTATGCTTTTACTTACCGTGTTACATTCATATATAATCAGTTCTACACTCAGCTACGTATACAGAAGTGACGGAACTTGAGGACTACTTATAAGTAGTAGTTGGCTATGTGTACGTTACAAGCTCCTTCCCAATGAGTGCCCGAGATGTTTTCTTTTTTAAGTCGATTTTTTTTCTGAGCATTCATGCAGCCAATGCAGTAGAAAACCTGTCACAGATATACATTCCTACTCCATACATGCCATTTCTGTCCACTAGGTGTTCCAAATAGAACAGGGGGTTCTATATGTTCGATATGATGTTCGACTTGAACGGTCCATTGCCTTCTGTCCTATTGATTTTTGCAGTCTAGAGTATTCATCACCTTGCCATTTTTTATGCAATGTAGTTCATATGAAGACTGAGACTTTCCAAATCACTTTGGAGGTCTGTGCCGAGGTGTGGGATTGAGCTCAGTCTGCTATGTGACAATTTGTGGGTCATACATTGATACACGGTGTCCCTAAATATATTAATAAAGAAATTATCAGATCATTTCCAGTATTCACTCTACCAAAATTTTCCTCTCAACATGTGGGAAATTATTTCAGTGGGGTAGATTTTCACGATTTTTTTGGGGAACATGAGCCCCTCCTGACACCCTACGATTGGCCTTGGTCTTTTGCGTGTGACACCCTGTGTATAGAACCAGGGATATATATTAGAAGGACTTGTGAATGGGTACTTTACAGGGTCTCTTGTACAAATGAGTTATTAACTATGAAAGGCCAACAGTACAAAAGTATGCAGCGCGACAACTAGCTGTGTGACAACGTAAGCCGTGCGACAGCGAGCCGTGCGACAGCAAGCGTACATTCAAGTTTTGGTCTTGAAGTTGCAAATTCGTTTCAAAGGTTGGGAGCCAAGCAAACTCAAAACAAGGATGTACAAAGTTTCTGGTGCTCAACCAGGAGATAACTCTACTCTTATATGCTCTCTTCATGATCAACTAACATATAACTTTTTGTTGAACATGTCTTCCATTTTGTACTTCATATTTTCTTTCGCCTCCCAAAACAAAAGGAAACAACTTCACAGGAAACATTTAAGCAGTCACAATGTACGAGGGCCTTGATTTCACCTCCAGACAATCGGCGTCGCCCACCAGCGGCGTAATAATAAAACTGAAACTTGAAAAAGAAGACAGCTGGAAGGAGTCTGCAACGGAGGCAGTCCACGGTGAAGATCACATTTCGCCCGCAAATGAAACCCTGGCAAATATTCTCCCTTTAGCGGGCGTAGTTAGTCTGGTTGTCACACGGCCTATTGTTGCACAGCTCGTTGTCGCACAGCCCGTTGGCGCACGGCTTGTTATGGCATGGCCCATTGTCGCACACCTCGTTTTCGCATGGCGGATTGTCGCACAGCTTGTTATCGCACAGCCCATTGTCGCACGGCTTGTTGTCGCGCAAAATAGCCTTTTTGCTTCTTACACAATGTTTTTACCATTCACTTGGTCTTTCGTACTTTACAGTGCAATTTGTGCGCCTCAAGCAAGATAGATAGATGCCAAATTTTCATGGATTCAAACAAAATCATAATATCAGTGTCAAGCTGATGGTGTGTTGTTATTGTTTCAGTGACTGTGGCAATGAGAATGTGCTGTGTGTGAAGTACCGATTGTGTCCAGCTGATACCGTGTCTTGTTGTTGTTTCAGTGACTGTGGCAATGAGAATGTGCTGTGTGTGAAGTACAGATTGTGTCCAGCTGATGGTGTGTTGTTATTGTTTCAGTGACTATGGCAATGAGAATGTGCTGTGTGTGAAGTACCGATTGTGTCCAGCTGATGGTGTGTTGTTGTTGTTTCAGTGACTGTGGCAATGAGAATGTGCTGTGTGTGAAGTACCGATTGTGTCCAGCTGATGGTGTGTTGTTGTTGTTTCAGTGACTGTGGCAATGAGAATGTGCTGTGTGTGAAGTACCGATTGTGTCCAGCTGATGGTGTGTTGTTATTGTTTCAGTGACTGTGGCAATGAGAATGTGCTGTGTGTGAAGTACCGATTGTGTCCAGCTGATGGTGTGTTGTTATTGTTTCAGTGACTGTGGCAATGAGAATGTGCTGTGTGTGAAGTACCGATTGTGTCCAGCTGATGGTGTGTTGTTATTGTTTCAGTGACTGTGGCAATGAGAATGTGCTGTGTGTGAAGTACCGATTGTGTCCAGCTGATGGTGTGTTGTTATTGTTTCAGTGACTGTGGCAATGAGAATGTGCTGTGTGTTAAGTACCGATTGTGTCCAGCTGATGGTGTGTTGTTATTGTTTCAGTGACTGTGGCAATGAGAATGTGCTGTGTGTGAAGTACCGATTGTGTCCAGCTGATGGTGTGTTGTTATTGTTTCAGTGACTGTGGCAATGAGAATGTGCTGTGTGTGAAGTACCGATTGTGTCCAGCTGATGGTGTGTTGTTATTGTTTCAGTGACTGTGGCAATGAGAATGTGCTGTGTGTGAAGTACCGATTGTGTCCAGCTGATGATGTGTTGTTATTGTTTCAGTGACTGTGGCAATGAGAATGTACTGTGTGTGAAGTACCGATTGTGTCCAGCTGATGGTGTGTTGTTATTGTTTCAGTGACTGTGGCAATGCGAATGTACTGTGTGTGAAGTACCGATTGTGTCCAGCTGATGGTGTGTTGTTATTGTTTCAGTGACTGTGGCAATGAGAATGTGCTGTGTGTGAAGTACCGATTGTGTCCAGCTGATGGTGTGTTGTTATTGTTTCAGTGACTGTGGCAATGAGAATGTGCTGTGTGTGAAGTACCGATTGTGTCCAGCTGATGGTGTGTTGTTATTGTTTCAGTGACTGTGGCAATGAGAATGTACTGTGTGTGAAGTACCGATTGTGTCCAGCTGATGGTGTGTTGTTATTGTTTCAGTGACTGTGGCAATGAGAATGTTCTGTGTGTGAAGTACCGATTGTGTCCAGCTGATGGTGTGTTGTTATTGTTTCAGTGACTGTGGCAATGAGAATGTGCTGTGTGTGAAGTACCGATTGTGTCCAGTTGATGGTGTGTTGTTATTGTTTCAGTGACTGTACATGTGGCCATGAGAATGTGCTGTGTGTGAAGTACCGATTTTGTCCAGCTGATGGTGTGTTGTTATTGTTTCAGTGACTGTGGCCATGAGAATGTTCTGTGTGTAAAGTACAGCTATGATGGCACAGTTGTGGCTGCTGGACTTGTACACGGAGCCATTAAGGTAAAGGAACCGCTCTTGAATTTGTCCTCTTTGATATTCTATTATAGTATAATCATGTACATCTTTTTACAGCGCTTAAACCAGCCATTAGGTGACCAACATAATATTGAAGATTGATGTCACTGACGAAAACTGTCTGAAATGTACATGTACATGTATGATTTCCAAATTTTAGCCAGTTGCTTGTAGAGTTTAGCAGAGAGAGGCTTGTCTCCAACTATCTAGAGACCTTGAACATCGAGGAGATCCCATGAGGCCTTCTGGAGCAAGGTCAAATCCATCAGACAAGACTCTACTGGCACATCAGCCCTAAGACATCAGGGGTGCTAACATCTGAGCCCAATGAAAAGGCTGATGCACTGGGCATCCAGCTTGATGAGTCAATATTAAAAGGGTAGCTAAACAGCTAAACAGCTGTCTTAGTCTTAACCAAAGTACTGGAACAAATCGTGCACAGCCACATGATGAAACATTGACACTCATGGCATTCTGTTTCAGGTGCAGGACTGTGACCCATGCATATGCATTGAAAGTGTGTTGAGCCAGCTTTATGAAGCTAAATATTCATCGTTCACCAGAGGTTTTTAAATCTTTCTAGGGGGTGACGTGAATCATGCGTTACTTCATTGAAAGTGCGTGGAGCCAGCTCTACGGAGCTAGCTGGAAAACATCTGCCGTAGGGTTGTATTGATAGCCTTGCTCCATGGAGCTATTAGCACAACCACTATCGCGTGAAGTACAGCTCTGCGTGGACAAATTTTTTCAACTACATAATGCGCTATCTTCCAAATTGATTGCCGCCCCAACATGCATTGCAATGTACATGCAAATCTTGCATGAAGTATTTGCGCTTACGCCTCTCTGATTGGCTGTTGCTACAACTGGTGCATGGCGGTGATTTCTAGGGCGGGCCACGACAACACACAATCATTTCTACTCTCAAAAAACACAATCACTATATTCGTGCAATGCGCTGCCAAATTGTAATGTATTTCATTTTCTAGTGCCGCACTCAATACAAAGTACATGTACTTTGATCGTGCCATTGTCTGTGGTTGATTTATACATTATGTGTAAAAGTCTGGATAGAGATCCTGAAATCTCCCTCGAAACTATTGTATGTAGATAGAACAGGCCTTTGCTTGTTCTGATGGATGTTGTCCAGATCTTTCAGGCCCACGATGGGTCAGCTCTGTACCACCTGACTGACCAGGAAGTCCGTGATGCCCACCTGCCCTGCACCAGCCTTACCTTCATCCCTACTGACCATGGGCAGAAGTTTGAACACCTTCTCATGGCTACATGTAAGTATGAACACCTTCTCATGGCTACATGTAAGTATGAACACCTTCTCATGGCTACATGTAAGTATGAACACCTTCTCATGGCTACATGTAAGTATGAACACCTTCTCATGGCTACATGTAAGTATGAACACCCTCTCATGGCTACATGTAAGTATGAACACCCTCTCATGGCTACATGTAAGTATGAACACCTTCTCATGGCTACATGTAAGTATGAACACCTTCTCATGGCTACATGTAAGTATGAACACCTTCTCATGGCTACATGTAAGTATGAACACCTTCTCATGGCTACATGTAAGTGTATGAACATCTTCTCATGGCTACATGTAAGTATGAACACCTTCTCATGGCTACATGTAAGTATGAACACCTTCTCATGGCTACATGTAAGTATGAACATCTTCTCATGGCTACATGTAAGTATGAACACCTTCTCATGGCTACATGTAAGTATGAACACCTTCTCATGGCTACATGTAAGTATGAACACCCTCTCATGGCTACATGTAAGTATGAACACCTTCTCATGGCTACATGTAAGTATGAACACCTTCTCATGGCTCCATGTAAGTATGAACACCCTCTCATGGCTACATGTAAGTATGAACACCCTCTCATGGCTACATGTAAGTATGAACACCTTCTCATGGCTACATGTAAGTATGAACACCTTCTCATGGCTACATGTAAGTATGAACACCTTCTCATGGCTACATGTAAGTATGAACACCTTCTCATGGCTACATGTAAGTGTATGAACATCTTCTCATGGCTACATGTAAGTATGAACACCTTCTCATGGCTACATGTAAGTATGAACACCGTCTCATGGCTACATGTAAGTATGAACATCTTCTCATGGCTACATGTAAGTATGAACACCTTCTCATTGCTACATGTAAGTATGAACACCTTCTCATGGCTACATGTAAGTATGAACACCTTCTCATGGCTACATGTAAGTATGAACACCTTCTCATGGCTACATGTAAGTATGAACACCTTCTCATGGCTACATGTAAGTATGAACACCTTCTCATGGCTACATGTAAGTATGAACACCTTCTCATGGCTACATACATGTAACGTTAAGTATAAGCACCCTCTCACGGCTACATACATGTAAGTATGAACACCTTCTCATGGCTACATGTACATGTAAGTATAAACACCCTCTCATGGCTACATACAATGTATTACTAAGTATAAACACCCTCTCATGGCTACATACATGTAAGTATGAACACCTTCTCATGGCTACATGTAAGTATAAACACCCTCTCGTGGCTACATACATGTACTAAGTATAAACACCCTCTCATGGCTACATGTATTAGTATAAGGTAGAGTCAGGTTAATGCATGGGAGAAATACATCATGACTTTTTCAAACTCACAGCAGTAATACCAAGCACTAGTCTAGTATATGGTGACAGATCTATTAGAACCCTACTTATATAGTATATAGATGTATGTCGGGACAATTTCTACTTATTGACAATCTGCAATGGCTTTATTCAATGCAGCGATAATTGTTAAAATGGAGATATTTTTTGGGGTGTGTCTGTCTGTCTGTCTGTTTGTGTGTTAAACTTTGTGTTTCCAGATTTTTGTAGTCAGTATAACTCAAGAACCTCTGCATGGCTTGTGATGATATTTGGTATATTGGTAGGTGATGGGAAGATAGAAGCCAAGGTCGATTTTGGATCCCCTGGTATGACCTTGGTACTGCAGCACAACTGTTTTTTTTGTTTGTATTTTTTTTTACCTGGACGTGCTGTGGTCTTGTTTTTTTTTGCCAGATACAAATGTTTATAGTTAGAACTGCAGGGGTGTTTTTGTCAAAATCTTCCAAGGAGCATAATTAAACAAAGGAACATCGAATTTCTGTGATATTTTTATTGTTGCTTTTTCAGATGCCAATGGTGTGTTGAAGTTCTGGCACCCATCGACAGGGTCGTGCCTTCACACCATCCATGAGAACAGGCAGACTTTGGCGGCCAGTTTCTCCCCGCACGGCGATGTGTTTGTGACAGGGGGCGCCCCCGCACAGCTGCACATGTACAACGCTGCCACAAAGAAGATGGTCCGAACCTTTGAACCCAGGTCAGTGTGGGACCATGTCGACATGCATATTTGACCACGCCGAGGACATTGATCTACAGTAACTCTTACTGATCTGATTTAAGGCTAGTAGGTGACTATTACACTTTTACAGTTGATATGGCTATTGTGGACAATGAAACTGTCAGGTCTGGCATAAAGACGGATACTAGTAAGATTAATTCTATTTTGTGCACAAAATTTTCCTCCTGACTGCATGGTGATTACAGAATCCCTAACCATTACTACATGATTTGCTTGCAGTCCAGACAAGACAGTTATGGATGGCCACATGTTAAGAGTGTTCAGTGTCCTGTATCATCCCAATGCTGTTGCCTACCCCGGTGTGTTTCTGAGCGGTGGATGGGACGATACCATCCAGGTTAGAGACACGCCTTATAATCCTGACCTGACTCTCAGCCTTGCCTGTTGGATGACCTGTTCCTTGCCCTGCTGCTGGCTGACTTGTTACTGAGCTGCAAATAAACTCTATAATCATATAAACTCAACATAATGAGTTCAGAAACTTAATTTTGGTCATATCTCAATGAATATTAGTAGCTGCATTGCAATGATTGCATGATATATCATTGGAAAGCTTGCTTATTGGCCTTTACAATGATATTGTGCTTATCATGATCAGCCATTCATGGGTAGAGCACCAAGGCTGCTTGTGTGTGTAGGTCACACAGAAGTCTCAGGTGCCAAATTGCCTTGATCATATGTTTCATTCATGATTCGCATAATGCATAATTTATTATAACATTAATAGGAAAACTTGTATATTTTCCTTTAAAATGATACTTCATTTGCTATGATCATGCTTTTGTGCAACTAGCTCCATGACTGATTTTGTTGGCTGGTTGCACAAAAAAAGTGCCCAAATACCCCATGCAAACATCAAATATTGTGTAGGGAATGTAATATACAGTACATGTATTAACAGTTGCTCAAGCAACTGGATAGATTTTAGAAATGGTCAGATGTTTCAGGTAGCACCCACTACCTTTTGTCAGTGACTTAGCAAGGTCTATAGTCCAACAGGTATTTACTTAAAGCAAAAACGATGTATCGATGTGTCAAAGAGATAAAGACAAATTTTAGTCGGATCCATATAGATTACAAGAAATTTCTATTTTTCTTCTCTTCTATCGTTGGACAAAGATTTGAGACATACATGTGTACATGACTAGGTACTAGAGCTCATACTTATGTGATGAATGAATGTTGATGACATTGGGTAGTGCATAAGATATACACTTGTCACAAAAAGTTTGGACGAGTAACTTTGGTTGATCATATCTCCGTTGTTTCTTAATCAATTTTAATGATTTATATATCATTGGAAAGCTTGTGTGATTTCCGAACTCTTTGTGCAGAGTTTACAGGTAGCAGCATTACGTTATGGTGATAATCCCAGGAAGTCAAAGGGCAATTGCAGAAACAGCTCTAGCTTCAAAACATTGTTTCTTTGCGGAAATTTCTTTGTTTCTTTTACAGTTCTGGGATTCCAGGGTGAAACATTCAGTTAGGTAAGCTCTTTTTTTGTTATTTGGTATTGTGAATATCTGTACCAAATGCCTGTAATATAGAGCTCAAACTTACCATCTTTTTTTTATCAGTGGGCTTGAGACATAGGTGGTGATGTGTGTTTATTTGTGTACCTTTCCCCACAGGAAGATTTTTGGACCACACATCTGTGGGGAAGGGCTGGACATTGACCCGGAGCACAACCACGTGCTGACGGGGTCGTGGCGTAAGGACAGCGCCCTGCAGGTCTGGGACTTCACCTCCACCGAGAAGATCAAGGACATTCCCCCGGACTTCAACTCCTGTCTGGTCAGTCAGGGCACGACATGTGGTCTTTTCTGTTAACAGGAAGGAATTAAATTTTTCCCTTTGTACAAAGTATAGACATCTGCTCACATGTAAGTAAGACAGCATGTAAGTAAGACAGTAAAATTATTATGTAACAGGAAGAGTTTTTACTGCTGAGAAGTTAAAGAAAAGATCCAGGACCTGTATACCTTGTTCTGTTTCTTACCTGTATTTGTTGCTGCTTGTCAGGTCTACTGTTGCCAGTGGTTAGGGAGATCCTGTATTACTGCAGGTGGAAGTGACCACAACATGGCTCGGATAGTGGACAGGGGCACGCTACAGGTACTCACCATCTACTGCACATACACATTCTGTACTCTGGATTATTATAGAGAATATGACGCTATGGATCCCGTATAACCTGAGGTGCCAGCCCTAAAGTCTACCATGATAAATGTAGCTGCCTTTAATTCAGATGTGTGGCAGAAGTTGTTCATAATAACCCCGCCCTAATGTGAAGTATGGACCAGTACAGTTTGGAACACACATGTCACATGTCATTTTAAACTTCTATAGTGTACTTGGGTCCATGGGAGAGAGACTGTAGAAAGTAGTAGACAATATCTGTCATTTTGCTTTTATCTTTAAGAAAAGGAATGAAGACTGTCTAATGTTTCCCATTTGGTAGGTAGGATTCCAAAGGTTCAAGCCCCTGAACAAAGTTCTCAATAGACATATTATAATATAAAGGTGATCATTGTTAGCTAGGCAGCATCTGCCATGTCAATTGCTGGCCAGTGTATTTTTTCTAAATCACCTTTGAAGACTGCATGACACCAAAATACAACATTTTCTGATAGTATTCATCAACAATGATAGTATTATTCAATTCAGTATGCATTCATGAGCACATACTTAGATCTTATTGAACACCGTACCATTTGTTCTTCAGACACAAGTTTTTTCTTGCAAGGTCATTAGATTATGTCTGGCACTGATCACACAGTGAACGTGGTGACCAGTTCTGAAACTTGCACACATTCACTGTGATGTCAGTTACGGTCACAATTGGATTACCTTGCAACAAATCATTAAAAGCATACAGTCTTTAACGGATGCTGTCACTGAAATATTGACTTTCATCAGCTGTAGTGAGGCTGACTGAACTGCCTCTTGCTGTGTTGTACATGCTTCTTTTTTCAGTGTTTTTTATTCACAAGTTTTGTAGTGACCTCTTCACCGCAGTGACATTTAAAACCACCACAAAAAGGATAACTCTCTGCCTGCCTACCTCCTTGTCTTTTGCTTTTAAGCACTACGTACTGTTAAGTGCATTGCACAGTATTCTGAATTATGTATTGGAGGCACCTCTTGCTGTGGATGTGCATTAATATTGACAAAGCACAATTGAAGACAGACCCAGTCTTCATATTCTTTAAGAATACACACATCAAGAAGTCATTATCTACTGGCCATACTGTATCTAAAGATGTGTGCCCAAGCAGGGGGTAAAAAGATGTTGTCGCCGTTTTGCCACAGTATTCTTAGTCTATTTCTATGAGAACCACCACAAACACACCATTTTCTCCCTTCTGTGAAACTAAGTCCCTGCAAACTTAAAGCCATTTACAGTACGTGACTGTACTAATTTGCCATAGTGTACGTCTATCAAACAAGATATAACGTTAGGTCATTAGAAAATCATCCTGTGCTGAACATTGAAGGAGAATTTATTTATTTCAGACTACAGGACGACTGGTGGATCTCCCTGGGGGTGTGTACTGTTCAGACAACAGTCGTCATGGAAACGTCCCCAAGGTTGCCATTGGAGCAGCCAACATGGTGTACATAGTAGAGAAGACAGGCGGCTAGACATAAGGCAGTGTGGGGATTGAGATGGGGGCTTCTGTAGGCTGTTGCAAGCCAAGCTTGATGTGCTGTATTTACTTGTTGAGTTGATGAAGATTTATAAGTGCTTACCAGAAAACATTCCTAATCTCACAGGATTTGAGCCATTAGATTCTCATCAGTTTGTTCCAATGTTGTAACAGGTGAGCCAGTAAAGTACTATATATATAGAGACATGTTTGCTGTAACAGTGTGTTTCCACTTCAATATCATTCAAAATATCTGTCAGAATAAAACTAGTGACACTGATATGTGTGTGTCGTGTACATTGAATTGTGCCTTACCAGCAGTGTCTACACTGTAAGTATTCATACAAATTTAATTCATATGATCCATAACACTATGAAACATATAAATTTTTACGGAATTCGTATGATGCAGGGAGTGGAGTGTGTTATCTCAGATGTGTCTGTGTTGCCATCCTTTACTGAAGCAGTAAGGTCGCAATTCTTTCTTGAATGAAGTTAATTGTAGAAATTTTACTGATTGACAAGACCAGAGATTGTTTTGGTTGTAAAAAGTTTATTTTGTACAGTAAATGATAGCAAGACTTCTGTTAGTTTAAGATGTTTGCACAGTTTGAATAAAGAACACAGCACAACTTGTTATGATGACTGTTTGTTGTAATTTGGACATTTGGTGCAAACGTCATGGTGGAGTAATGGCAGCATGTTTTGCCAAGAACTCAGAGGTCCTTGGTTCAAAACACAGGGTCCCCTGACTTGTCCCGTTGATGTGGTGCCCTTGGAAAAGGCACCTCACACAATGTCTTCACTCACTACCACAGGTGAAAATTAGTACTTAGCTTTCAGAAAGAGTGGGGTTTCCTTCCCGGTGTGAGTGGATCAAATAAATCTGTGGATATACCATGTCATGCCATGAGGCGGTTTACTGAGTATACAGAACAAACATGAGTTCGGAGAACTCATACCTCCATGAAGTGTTTTGAGCCTTTCTAAATTGATCGTTTTATCTTGTCTCATTGATTACCCAAATATGGTTGTTTCAGTTAATTAAATACATTTCGCCTCGTGGCGCTTTTCAAAGATTCCTGGGGTGTTCAACCCCTTACATAGAAATACATAGCAACAATAAAGATGTCAAATAATACAGGAATGAAGATTGACTTGAAAATATAACTATTCATCAAACAACAGAAATCATGATTAGATAATAACTGGAATTACGATAGCTTAATAGACTACAAATATTGAGTCAAAACATAATGATGGAGGATCAAATAATGAAGCAAACTTAAATGTCAAATAACGAAGTGGAATTTGCATATCAATGTGAAAATTAGAAGAAAACTCATGTCAAAAATATGGGTCACTCTAATATAAGTCAAATCATATAATCAAATGAAAACAAGAGGAAAGCATAACGATTCATTGAGAAGTAAAAGGAGCTTAAGTCATATGTTCTTCTCTGTATAGTCGTTTAAAGAGTTAAAGTGTTCTTGCCGATTTTAGTCTGGTCGATAAAGAGTCCCAGAGCACCGCTCTAGAGCACGACAAGGCTTAGGCTTTAGGTAGTTGAATGCCGCCTTGTGCTCCGAGGCTGGTATTGTGAGTGTCTGAGAATGTGAATGTCAGAGTTGGCTAAACAGTGCAGTAAGGTGGAGAGGGGTCATGCCGTTGAGTGTTTTAAAGACTAGTGTAGCTTTGGTCCTCTTGTATAAGTCGGCTACTGGGGTCCACGGTCCACCCAAGTGTGTGCAAGATGGTCACAGAAGAAGTGTAGCGATTGCACCCCAATGGCTACAATTAGCATAACCTAATGATTTTAAACTAGAAAGGCAACATTTGCGAGAGCAAATACAGCATATTTTGCCCATCTCTATCCGCATGCAAAAATCGACTGTTCCAAAATCACCCCTGTGCAAAAAAAGTCTGCCCAAGAGTGAACTATTGCAAAGTCATTCCTGTCCGAAATGGAGCTTGTGTTCCCCTATGCAAAAACAGACTTTCACAGGAGCTCCAAGGCACAGTGGATCATTCAGAAACCGTCTCTATCAAAAACAAGAGTTTGGTCGGTTTTTTTTGCGTAATACAGTACATTGATTTGAAGCCGTTGAGAGCCGTTTACAGCATATAACGCGCTTTGGCATTGAAAATCGAAACTTTATTTATTTTTCTCGCCCAAACCAATTGTAATGGGTTGTTTTATGACTAGAACAAGTTATTAAGTTCTTTTACATCATTTCCAGCTGAAATCCGTAACTTTTCCGAAAATTTCAGGTTGCTTTTTAGAGGCGTTTATAGCATATAACGCGCTTTGCCATTAAAAATCGAAACTTGATTTTTTTTTTAGCATAATGAACATCCAGGTGTGCTCACCTTTCTAAAAGGTACCTACACCTCAAAATGACATCCGTGGCATTTACCGTAAGGGAAATACAACTTTCTGCATACATGTAAACATGCCCGTAGCCAGGGGGGGTTCAGGGGGTTCGTCCGAACCCCCCCACAGGCTTGAAGGTCCACTTTTTTAGGCTTGAAGGTCCACTTTTTCAGGCTTGAAGGTCCACTTTTAAATGTTCAAGATTTTTTTCAAGGCGGACTTACTTGTATCACCAGCAACGTCACAGAAGCTAGAATGCTAGAAAAAAACTTTGTCTCTGATTTTTTCTCTAAATTTCTCTCAAAAACACAGAAAATGCCCTTTCAGAAGGTTCAATTCTTAGAATTTGAAACGCGCGAAGGTCCACTTTTTAATGTACAAGGTTGTTTTTTTTCTAGGCGGACTTATTTGTATCACACCAGCGGAGCTGGAATTCCTAGAAAAAACTGCAAACTTTGTCTCTGATTTCTCTCTTTAAAATCCTCTCAAAAACACAGGAAATGCCATATCAGAAGGTTCAATTTTTAAAATTTTCCGGGGGGGCATACCCCCGGACCCCCTAGAAAGCTCGCGCCTGCGGCGCTCGTCTCGCGCCTACGGCGCTCGCTGGTCCCTCAAACATGAAAACGAACCCCCCCATTCAAAATCCTGGCTACGGGCATGTGTAAATGATGTAAAACAACTTATTAACATGTCCGAAGGCCAAAACAACCGTTTACAATTGGTTTGGGCAAAAAAGATACGAAGAATGAATTTTGCACTGCAAACCGCGCTAACAGCGTTCAAAACAGCGTTATCAGGCCTCGTACACACATTTTCGGCCCGAAAAACCGATCGGAACTTTTTTTCAACTAATCTCGGTTTGCAGTGTAAAATTAATTTTCCCCGGCCCAAAACAATTGTAAACGGTTGTTTTCGCCTTCGGACATGTTAATGAGTTGCTTTACAAAATTTCCAATTAAAATCCGCGACTTTACAGAAAAAAGTTCAGATTGATTTTTAGGTCCAATCTAAAACTGTTTTGAACTGTTCAAAAATCTGCACTACTGACAGGATGATCCTGTGAGCAGCAGAAAAAATTGCACTACTGTCAGGATCATCCTGTCAGCAGTGCATTTTCTGCTGCTGACAGGATCATCCTGTCAGCAATGCAGATTTTTCCACTGCTGACAAGATCGTCCTGTCAGCAGTACAATTTTTTGCGTTTCGGCGCATGCGCGCCGGAACGCATTGTCCTGGCTTTTACCTTCAAGCATGCTTCAAGGAAGGAACCAGGGAAGCTTGGTTCAACACTGTGTCGCACACAATAAGACCTTATATGGCAATACGTTCTCAAATCCTTGTATAGCCGTTGCCTTATATGGCAAGAGAGCACGAAAATGCAGGCAGGCTAGATTTGCATGTGACACAGGACGGCGACCGCATGTAACTGCTACAACTGTTCGGAAATATCATTGCATTGTGGTTTCGGACTTTGATATCCTGAAAAATGACCATATTACATCTATTCCACAAGATTGCAGAAGAAAAAAAATGATTTCGTCAAGAAAACGACCAAAAATCGGCATAAATGATACCATATAGTAAGTTCATAGCATTACGTCCAGTGTGAATAGTTACGTACCGCAGCTTGGCCGATCTGGCAACGCGAAGCACTTCGGACCCAGAAGATCCGAGTTCGTCTTTTTGTATGGATTTTTTTTTCTTTTTAGATATTGAATATCAAAAATATATATTGATATTATATTAATCTATCAATATCATATTTATGAATATCATTTTTTTTCATTAATAAATAAAGAAATATTTTATATTTGTTATTTTTAAATATTCATTTAATATATACAAGGCCTTTGTCTTATGAACAGGACTTCATAGATTCCAAACCCGGCATTCGAATTTTTCTGTTCATTGTAATGGAAAATACCGTGCAGCGGCTCCTATGCGCGGTAAGATGATTCTTGCAAAACACTCGCCACTAAACTTCTATCCCCGATGTAAACAGAGGCTCCTGATGTTGTTTGCAAAACAGCGATTCTTTGTTACAGTAGCAAATGCTCCATTGTTCAGTATCGACTTCATTCAGACAACACGGACGTGGAAAGTGGCGCCCCTCGGCACAAAACTATGGGAATTTTCATGAATTTTAGCAAAATTACCCAGGAAAATAAGGAAGAAATGTTGTAAATGCGGAAACCAGAATAATACGGATGAGGTAGCTGTTGATTTGTTTGACATTTGGTAGTCATTTTAGATAGAACCTTAGCTGTTATGAACTTCTATTTCACTTAATTACCATAGTGCTGATGATTCAATGGTGCTTTTTCAAATTTTATGTTTTATTGCGTGCCATGTACATAATTACATTGATAGCTTTTATAATGAGCCTATTATACATTTTACAAATAAGTACAAGTTGTAGGCCAAGACCAGCTTTTTCAAAAGCACTTAAGTTAAGTGACGTAACTTCAAAATTGCTTTCCCCGATCTGCCTTTCTCTATTAAAACAGTACTCATTTCCCAAAATGACAATTTTTCTTATAGACTGAACAGCCCTTGAGTGACTTCCTCTGGCAGATTTTACTTCAAGTAAAGGGAAAAGACAATTCACACTTATAAACGTAGCCGAAACGCCAGCTTTTTTTAAAAGCTCTTGTTTCCTACTGCTGACAGGATGATCCTGCCACTAGCCTTAGGCTAAATAATCTTGTTTTATTATTTCAAAATCAGGCGAAAATCAATGCGCGTGCTGATGTCATCCATAAAATTTGCTCGCTGTGGCCTAACTGAAAAGTACATGTTGATAAAACACCTTCATGCCCATAGTTTAAAAGCGTCACTTAGTCTCCATTACTGGTACCACAATTACTATCATTATAGGGGCTGCAATGTATTTGCTCTCATGGATCAAAAGCGCCGTCTAGCAATCCTAACTAAACTGTAATTTTCTACTATGATCATGACTGCTTCGCTCTCATGGATCAAAAGAGAAGTCTAGCGATGTTCCCTAGACTTACACGATAACCTCTAGTTTGGAGTTTTTGGGTCCGGCTTAAATGGATTTTTTGTCGTGAACTACCTGATTTGGAAGTTAAGTTACTCACAAGCGTTAAAAGCTCATGATTCAAAGGCTTCACCTATCCTTCATTACTAGTGCTTTACTTAGTTACCACCGAAAGGGATTAATTATGGAAGCTTTGCTCTCGTGGATCAAAAGCGTCGACTACGAGCGCTTTCTGTAACTACAATATTCTACCATCACAGCAGCTTCGATTCACTCTCAAGGATCTAAAGTAAAGCCTAGTAATGTTCACTAGAATTATACGGCAATCTCTAGTTTGGAGTTTTAGGGTAAAACGCCAAAATGATTTTGTCGTCGTGAATTGCACGATTGACCTTCATTTGGACGTGAGCATCATCAAAAGCCACCAACAGCCTTTGTCATAAGTGCGAAGTATATTCTGATAAAACATATATTCAGTAATTTTTTAACGATCTCGCTCAATGCAAGGCCGTAGTGGGACACTTCTAAACATTGAGCTAATTGAACTAATGTATATGTGGCTAAGGTGAGAGATAGCGGTGTATGTTTGTTTTGAAGGGTTGTAGGTTATATTCGGGGGGAAGCAGTGGGCTGGGAGGGAGTTGCTGTTCGTTATATGAATTAAAATCGTTGTCTTGAATTACTTGCTAGTTTTAGAATTATGTACCATCATATGTAAAAGTGTAGAATACACTGGTGGTAGGTAGGTGGCGCTTCTTCGGCGGACACGCATTTTTTCACTCATTCTCTGTAACGTGTGCAATTGCTGTCGCACAAGAATATCCGTGTAGTTTATTGTTAAATCGCACATTGCCTTCGACTTTGGCAGTTTTATGTGACCAGTAGATATATGAAATACGAAT
Organism: Branchiostoma lanceolatum; assembly: GCF_035083965.1. Taxonomy (NCBI): domain Eukaryota; kingdom Metazoa; phylum Chordata; class Leptocardii; order Amphioxiformes; family Branchiostomatidae; genus Branchiostoma; species Branchiostoma lanceolatum. The sequence goes on from NC_089731.1 coordinate 20,248,909, forward strand.
AGTAAACTTTTTACCGTTATGTCAAGCTATTTTGGGGTCGTAAAGGATATTATTTTGGTTTCTAACCGTCAAAAATGACCTGTCGCAAATCCCAAAAGCACATTAGGTACTGCATTTACATGTTGAAAAACGCGTTTCTTGAATAAAATTTTATCGATGATTTATACCCACCGGCGAGGTCAACATGAAACAAGCAGCGAAGTTTGTCCATGCAGGTGGACCATATCTCAAGCCCAGGTGCCATGTATGCCTGTCGCAAGTTTTAACTTTGACTTAGGCTGCACCAAGTAATTTTTATGGGGTTGTGGCTACTGTCAGGATGATCCTGTCAGCAGTAGAAATCTTTGCACTGCAGACAGGATGATCCTGTCAGCAGCGGAAAAATCTGCACTGCTGTCAGGACCATCCTGCCAGCAGTACAATATTTTCTACTGCTGACAGGATCGTCCTGTCAGCAGTGCAGATTTGTCTACTGCTGACAGGATCATCCTGCCAGCAGTGCAGATTTTTTCACTGCTGACAGGATTTTTCCTGTCAGCAGCGGATATTTTTCTCCTTCTGACAGGATCATTTTGAAAATCTAAATTTCCTGATAAAAGAAAGCAAGTGTTTACTTGCTATTCTTCGATATGTTAGAAACGTACAAGTACAAATGACTCATACCACTGAGATCAAAATCACACGTGTCTGTGAATTCATGGAATTTATTGAACATGGCAAAGATTCAGTAGTCCGATATACCCTGTGTGAGGGGGGTGGTTACTTTGTAAAGTCCGTTTCTCAAGACTCGGTTCAGACGACTCAGTTTGACGAACGGCTGACTTCAGTAACCTGGCATCCAGTCTACCGTGGATTGACCAGGCTCTCTTAGGGGCTGAAGGGACTTTCCTCCGCAGTGATAATCTCTAGCGACCGGTAGGAGTCTACACGGGATCGTTGTACTACAGCGGCAAACTATAGCTACTACCGGGCGCCAAAGATAATCCCGGCAGCGGAAAACGCCTTCCGCCCCGAAGAGCGCCCGGTCGGCCTAACAGCTATAATATTCTAGACTGAATTCCAGGTTAGGTAGGACTAGGGTTGGAGTTTTCTGGACATGTACACGACGTAACGTTCGAACGCGTTATACGTTAACGCATGTTGAAATTTGGCGGTTACAATCATCCTAATTAAGTACGTTCCACACATTGGTTTACGCCCAGATGAACCCTGAGTTAAAACCGTAAGACATCCAGTGAAACACCAATATCCATTGGTACAGTAGCATATGCCAATAATTACAAAAAGCCTAAGGCTAATGGCAGGACGATCCTGCCAGCAGTACAAAAAATTGCACTGCATACAGGACGATACATAGCAATTACATATGCTAGCTTCTGATTGGTTGCGAAAATGCATTGAAAAAAAGGACGATCCTGACAGCAGTGCATACAGGACGATCCTGCCAGCAGTACAAAAATTTGCACTGCATACAGGACGATCCTGTATGCAGTGCAAATTTTTGTACTGCTGGCAGGATCATCCTGTATGCAGTGCAAATTTTTGCACTGCTGTCAGGATCGTCCTTTTTTTCAATGCATTTTTGCAACCAATCAGAAGCTAGCATATGTAATTGCTACGGTAACAGCAGATATTAGGTGTTTCAAGATGTCGGCCATCATCACAGCGTATCTAAGGACCTACCAGGTGATATCAGCGCGATCCGATCGGATCCGGCGAACGTATGAGCTGGAAACCGGGCAATTTTAATTTCATAATTTCAGCTAGGCTTAACCTATTCATGGGGCATATTTCGGATCGTGATTATAGTCATGTTTTATCTCAAATATCATCGATGCTAGGTGCCAAATTTCTGACATGCTCCAGTACTGATACTCCCATCCGAGCCCTCTATTAATTGAGCTGAACTACTAGTTAACGTACAACGTACAAGTAACAGCCGTTTCGTTATCACAACTGACTCTTTTTTATGCTGGAATTTTTGAATCCGTCGAATCGACAGCTTGAGAAACGCAGTTTTAATAGAACTTATTAAAAGGGATCCACCCCCCTCCCATTGGATCCTAATGTCAATTGTTCAATAAATCCCATGACTTCATCAGACAGGTGTGGTTGTGCTCTATTATTACGAGTCATGTCTTGTTTACTGCTCGCCTCTTGGTACTCATTCAGTAACAGGGCGGCCTGGAAATCCGCCCAGTTGGAAAACTTATCTCCAGCCTTCATGGCTGCCGCCATGTTCCTCGCTGAGTCCTTTCGCACGGGCAATCTTTTCGCGAGCTCTGATTGGCTGAAAATTTTTCCTGTCAGCAGTAGAAATTTTTGCACTGCATACAGGAAAAATCCTGTCAGCAGTAGAAATTTTTGCACTGCATACAGGATGATCCTGTATGCAGTAGAAATCTTTGCACTGCATACAGGATGATCCTGACAGCAGTGCAGATTTTTCTACTGCTGACAGGATCATCCAGTATGCAGTGCAAAAATTTCTACTGCATCCAGGATCATCCTGACAGTAGCCACAACCTTACAAAAAATGGAAAATCCTGTCAGCGGTTGAAAAGTCTACACTACTGACGGGATCATCTTGTCAGCAGTAGAAAAATTTGCACTGCTGTCAGGATCGTCCTGTCAGCAGTGCAATTTTTTCTACTGCTGACAGGATGATCCTGTCAGCAATGCAGATTTTTCTACTGCTGACAGGATCGTCCTGTCAGCAGTGCATTTTTTTCTACTGCTGACAGGATGATCCTGTCAGCAGTGCAAAAATTTCTACTGCTGACAGGATGATCCTGCCAATAGCCTTAGGCTTTTTATGGATGACGTCCGCGCGCGCATTGATTTGCCTAAGGCTATTGGCAGGACGATCCTGTCAGCAGTACAAAAATTTGCACTGCTGACAGGACGATCCTGTCAGCAGTACAAAAATTTGCACTGCTGACAGGACATGAGCTGGAAACCGGGCAATTTTAATTTCATAATTTCAGCTAGGCTTAATCTATTCATGGGGCATATTTCGGATCGTGATTATAGTCATGTTTTATCTCAAATGTCATCGATGCTAGGTGCCAAATTTCTGACATGCTCCAGTACTGATACTCCCATCCGAGCCCTCTATTAATTGAGCTGAACTACTAGTTAACGTACAACGTACCAGTAACAGCCGTTTCGTTATCACAACTGACTCTTTTTTATGCTGAAATTTTTGAATCCGTCGAATCGACAGCTTGAGAAACGCACTTTTAATAGAAGGAATTCACCCCCCTCCCACTGGATCCTAATGCCAATTGTTCAATAAATCCCATGACTTCATCAGACAGGTGTGATTGTGCTCTATTATTAGCCTAAGGCTAATGGCAGGACGATCCTGCCAGCAGTACAAAAATTTGCACTACATACAGGACGATCCTGACAGCAGTGCAGAAATTTGCACTGCATACAGGATGATCCTGACAGCAGTACAAAAATTTGTCCTTTTTTTTCAATGCATTTTCGCAACCAATCAGAAGCTAGCATATGTAATTGCTATGGTAACAGCAGATATTAGGTGTTTCAAGATGTCGGCCATCATCACAGCGTATCTAAGGACCTACCAGGTGATATCAGCGCGATCCGATCGGATCCGGCGAACGCATGAGCTGGAAAGCGGGCAATTTTAATTTCATAATTTCAGCTAGGCTTAACCTATTCATGGGGCATATTTCGGATCGTGATTATAGTCATGTTTTATCTCAAATGTCATCGATGCTAGGTGCCAAATTTCTGACATGCTCCTGGGTACTGATACTCCCATCCGAGCCCTCTATTAATTGAGCTGAACTACTAGTTAACGTACAACGTACAAGTAACAGCCGTTTCGTTATCAGAACTGACTCTTTTTTATGCTGAAATTTTTGAATCCGTCGAATCGACAGCTTGAGAAACGCACTTTTAATAGAAAGACCCAGAGTGCCTGCTATGGAGGCTACACTCATACCACAAATGCAGGCAAATTTCATGAGCTGTCTTTAAGTTAATTACTGATCCTGAGGTAGCCATGTGTACAATAAAGTGGAATTAAAATCAAATTCTATGGCACCTGTTTCATTAATTCTGCGTGAGGTAACTTATTACATTTAAGTTTTCAACAACCCTTAGATAGCCAGATAACAAATTCAAGGTATCTAGTATATAGAAAGACTAGAAGAAGTTAATGGTAACGTAGACAGGAATGTTTCATGTAGTATATAGTAGAGTGGATTCATTCCTCAATTTAACCGACATCTTTCACACTCTCGTCCCTCATGCAGTAAGACATCTGAAGCCGTGTAGTTCCTGTGTAGAACTTTTATTCAGTCTTGTACCACACAGTAGTAGACAGGAATGTTTCATGTAGTTCCAATTCCCTTCAAACTTCCTAATCATTAGTGTAGGAATTTCTGATATGTTACACATACAATTTTGTTGGTTCCAAAGTATTTGTCTATTTGTAAGGTTGTCCTGCCTTCAAATGTACTTTGCAGAAAAACGTCCCTTTGGCATTTATATAAGACTTGTGTGACGAATCAAAGACTAGAAAAGAGTGTGACTATGGAGCAGACAGGTTTATTACAACACACGAAACCTCGGCGCTGAATCAGGCAGGCGTCAATTCCTTGCCTCGACAGTTTTCGAGCACACCTTGCTTAGCTGCACAAAATTGGCCTTTTGATACTCATTCAGGGCGGCCTGGAAATCCGCCCAGTTGGAAAACTTATCTCCCGCCATGTTCCTCGCTGAGTCCTTTTGCGCGGGCAATCTTTTTGCGAGCTCTGATTGGCTGAAACTTTTTCCTGTCAGCAGTAGAAATTTTTGCACTACTGACAGGAAAAATCTTGCACTGCTGACAGGAAAAATCCTGTCAGCAGTAAAAATTTTTGCACTGCAGACAGGATGATCCTGTCAGCAGTAGAAATTTTTGCACTGCAGACAGGATATGATCCTGACAGCAGTGCAGATTTTTCCGCTGCTGTCAGGATCATCCTGTCTGCAGTGCAAAAATTTCTACTGCTGACAGTATCATCCTGTCTGCAGTGCAAACATTTCTACTGCTGACAGGATCATCCTGTCTGCAGTGCAAAAATATCTACTGCTGACAGGAGAAAATTTCAGCCAATCAGAGCTCGCAAAAAGATTGCCCGCGCAAAAGGACTCAGCGAGGAACATGGCGGCAGCCATGAAGGCTGGAGATAAGTTTTCCAACTGGGCGGATTTCCAGGCCGCCCTGAATGAGTACCAATTCGACATTGATTTCTTGAGAAAAGCGTGTGTGCCTGCTAGCATACCTCTATGTACCGGATATATGCACAGCAGTAAACTAGAAATGACTCGTAATAATAGAGCACAATCACACCTGTCTGATGAAGTCATGGGATTTATTGAACAATTGGCATTAGGATCCAGTGGGAGGGGGGTGAATTCCTTCTATTAAAAGTGCGTTTCTCAAGCTGTCGATTCGACGGATTCAAAAATTTCAGCATAAAAAAGAGTCAGTTGTGATAACGAAACGGCTGTTACTGGTACGTTGTACGTTAACTAGTAGTTCAGCTCAATTAATAGAGGGCTCGGATGGGAGTATCAGTACTGGAGCATGTCAGAAATTTGGCACCTAGCATCGATGACATTTGAGATAAAACATGACTATAATCACGATCCGAAATATGCCCCATGAAAAGGTTAAGCCTACCTGAAATTATAAAAATTAAAATTGCCCGGTTTCCAGCTCATGCGTTCGCCGGATCCGATCGGATCGCGCTGTTATCACCTGGTAGGTCCTTGTGATGATGGCCGACATCCGAGATACGCTGTGATGATGGCCGACATCTTGAAACACCTAATATCTGCTGTTACCGTAGCAATTACATATGCTAGCTTCTGATTGGTTGCGAAAATGCATTGAAAAAAAGGACGATCCTGTCAGCAGTAGAAATTTTTGCACTGCTGACAGGATCGTCCTGCCAGCAGTAGAAATTTTTGCACTGCTGGCAGGACGATCCTGCCAGCAGTGCAAATTTTTGTACTGCTGACAGGATCGTCCTGCCAGCAGTGCAAATTTTTGTACTGCTGACAGGATCGTCCTGCCAGCAGTGCAAATTTTTGTACTGCTGACAGGATCGTCCTGCCAGCAGTGCAAAAATTTGCACTGCTGCCAGTATCGTCCTGCCAATAGCCTTAGGCCTGTAACTATGACCAAAGAGTTACGACAGTGCCGCAAATCGTAAGATTAGCGTAAAACTCGTCACGCGAAATGCATAATCCCACAGAGCAAGAGCATGTGGGTTCGGTCGCTAAATATGTGAGCATAAAAGTGAAAAAGGGCGGCAACGTTGTAGTTGATTGGTAAGCTCTCGATGTCGGTCAGGGAGAGCTGACGTTCGCGCAACTGTGCGAGAGACTTGTAGTGGCGAGCCAGTGAGTTTCGGCCGTACAATTTTAAGCAAGTCTTGTCAAGATCAGCTACAGTGCATTTCTTCTGCTATGACGAGAATATGGGGAGAGGCATTGAAGTTTACTCCGGCCTGCAGGTGGGGCAGGCTACCAAGCAGTTCGGGTGCTTTATCCGCATGGGTCGACAAGACAGCTGCCACAACTGAAGCTCCTAGGCCCCGAAGTCTGTTTTTGAGGTATGAACATTTCCGTTCTTTAGATCAAGTACCATGTACGAAAAAAATATAATCTGGGAAGGGCGAGTGTAAGATGAATGCATTCATGTATTCTGCATGGATAACGACAATTTATTAGTTTCTGGTTATCTATACTTGTTGGGGAAATATGTGTTTTTTTCTATCATTTTTGGTCCATATTTGGCTCTTGAATAATTGCTATTATTCATTAGGATTTCTAAAGCAGTAGGTAGAAATATAGTAATGCAGGCGAAGAGTTAATCAGCAACTAATTTTGCCTTTTTAATATACTATGTTTCTACAGGCCTGCAAAATCAACGGGATATGGAAAGAAACGGGACTGGACAACAACCGCTGTTCAACTTCAACTGATTTATTCAAATTATTGCTGTTTTCATGATGAATAAAAGAATCGTCAGTTGTTAAACTGTGTTCTCTCATTCAATTTGTGTCCTAACATGTGTCGTCGACTATTATATTTCAAATCTAGGCATCTTATTTTTTTCGGCCCTTCTTGTTTTTGTTTTTCGCGCTCTCGCATTAGATTTAGGGTCTCCAAAGGACGTCATCCATAAAAATTACTTGGTGCAGCCTTACGTTACGAAGACGAACGAATAAAAATCTGTCACAAAAGATTGATTTGTCCGAATTGCTGTTTTAATCAGCCACAGTATGTAGTATACTATCAAAGACACTACAGAGGCAACTGCGAACTATTGTCGGATTTATTACAGCCTTGTTAGAGCTTGACGCGTTTCGCTATTTTTTTTTCATTAAGCTTACGTTACCATTATTACTGCTCGAATTCGAAATAGAAACAATAGCCTTAACTTGCCCTTTACACGGAAGAGCATAACCAGATAAGTACTTATAATTACCTGCCGCTAATTCATTCAGCAACCTGACAGTTTATCTTTTTCACCAAGTTATTGTCGAAATTGACTTACGTTACCCCTTGACTTACGTTACGATTACGGTAAACGTCATCGAACATACATCGTGTTAATAGGATAATCAGGATTGTCAGAGGGTGTATCATGGGTCAGCCTCGTTCTGTGTAGCACCTCTGCGGCCAAGTTCTGACGCTGTTCTTACCTTGTAAAGCGTCAACAGATGGCACATGTGCACAGGAAACCATTTCGTATCTAGAGTAACAGATAAGTCAGCAACATTAATCGACAACATTATGACCAACTCTTTGAATGATACATATGTATCAGGCCTGTTAGTCACTGACATATCTGACCATTTTCCTATCTTTTATATCAATGAACCACTTAACAGAGATAAAAGGAAATGTCATATACGTAGTCAACGTAAATTCAACAGCGTTAACAAAAATAGATTTAAAACACTATTAGAAGATGAAACTTGGGAGGACGTATACCACTGTACCAATGCTAATACTGCTTTCAGTCATTTCAGTAAAACTTTTCAGGCTGACTTTAAGAAATGTTTTCCTCTAACAACATGTAAATCAAACCGTAAATTGAATGACAACAAAACTTGGTTTACGACTGGCCTGAGGAAATCGTTATCTAAAAAAAACAGACTCTATAAGGCGTATTTAAAACGTAGAACTCCAGCCTCCTTTGAAACTTGCAAAACTTATCGGAACAAGTACAACTCTCTTATTCGTTTGTCTAAAAGAAATTATTATGATGAAAAGTTTAAAGCCGAATCTTCTGATATATCTAAAACATGGAAAACAATTAACGAACTTCTTAATAGGAAAAAGCAAAGTAATACTATTCCTAACAAATTTCGTGACGGAGAGTCTGTTATAGATAATCCGCAAGACATAGTTTATAGTTTTAACGATTTTTTTACAAATATTGGACCTTCCCTTGCAAACAAAATTGACAAAACTGATTGTTCCCCTGTGGACTATTTAAAGCCCACATACCCTCAACTCAGCTCTTTTGAAGAGCCAACTTCTTCGGAGATTCATGATATCATTTTAAATTTGAAAAATCCAGCCCCAGGTCATGATGATATAAGTGCACTTCTATTAAAGCAAAATATCTCTTCTATTTTAAAACCACTCACTCATATTTTAAAACTTTCGTTGTCAACAGGATCAGTACCGACCGAACTGAAAACAGCTAAAGTAATCCCGTTATACAAAACTGGAGAGTCTGACATCTTTTCTGATTATAGGCCCATATCCATCCTTCCTACATTTTCAAAAATATTGGAAAAATTAGTCTACAAAAGAATTTTAAACCACTTAGAAACAAATAATATTCTCTATTCTCATCAATATGGTTTTCGTAAAAGATATTCTACATATATGCCTCTTTTATGCTTAATTGACAAAATAACTGAAGCCTTAGATAACAATGAGTTCACTGTAGGCATATTTCTAGATCTGTCAAAAGCTTTTGACACTGTTGATCACAAAATACTACTTGACAAATTACAGTTCTACGGCTTACAGTATACAGTTCAAGACTGGCTCAGAGATTACCTTTCGAACAGAAAACAATACGTTACAAATGGCACTTACAACTCACGTCTTAATACTATTTCATGTGGCGTTCCGCAAGGGTCTATACTCGGAACCCTTCTGTTTCTAATCTATATAAACGATTTAGCAGATGTATCACATAAGTTATTTGCTCTTCTATTCGCAGACGAAACAAATTTATTCATGTCTCACAGGGATCTCGTCACCTTAGTCACTAGTATGAATGAAGAACTAGACAAAGTAAATAAATGGTTTAAAGCTAACAAGTTGTCTTTAAATGTCAAAAAAACAAATTTCACTATTTTTGCTGGCAAGAATAAGAAATACTCGAAGGAAGACATCCAGATAATTTTAGATAACAATCTTATTAGTCAAGTGTCTCACACTTGCTTTCTAGGAGTCTTAAATGATGAAAAATTAACATGCAAAAATCACATTAATCACGTTTGTACTAAGATTTCTAAGAACATAGGGATTATACGGAAAGTAGGAAATCTTTTGTCTCCTAAAACGTTTATTACTCTGTATTATAGTCTTGTTTATTCCTACCTAATCTACTGTAATATCGTATGGGCGAGTACGTATTCTACATCACTTAAACCACTCTTGTTACTTCAGAAACGGTACGTTAGAATAGCCACAAAAGTCTCTTTCACTTTCCCTAGTGCATCGTTGTTTAAAAAACTAAAAATTCTGACCATATATGACATAAATAGACTAACATACTAGTATGTTGATGTATAAGATAAAACATAAATGCCCAAACCTTCCTGAAATTTACCACGGCATCTTGTTAACTAACTCAGACATCCACAGCCACCTCACAAGACATAACTATTATCTTAGACCAATTAATGTAAAATCCACCCAGCGTAAATTTACAATTATGTACAGAGGCCCCAACGTCTGGACCGGCTTAAATATGACTTTAAAAATGAGCCCCACTCTTGCTATCTTCAAGTCCCACGCTAAAATTGATTTTATAAGTAAGCCTACTTTTTCCTAATTTGGTTTCCTTTTCTTTTGCTTAAAGACCCCAGTAAAACTATATAAATACGGGATAATGTAAACTATAGCCTTCAGTATGCGCCTGGCAGCCGTACAGTGCACATCAGTGGAGGCCTGGCTGAGAAAGTTTACCATGTACAAGTTACTCTTCAAGTCATGTTTGAAATCTATAGATAACATATAAGAATTTGAAGTATGGCTACACATAAAGAAGTTAGCTTGAAGGACAGTTAGCCAAGAAATAAAGTAATGACAACACTGGCTTGCAATTTAGTTTGAGACATTGGCTAGCAGTTATATGTACTGTTCTACAGAGCCCTATTCTATGCTGGTTACAACAACAAGAAGACGCAAAAAGTCATATTTCTAGACACACAACCTAGGCTAATGTTGGGAAGACATTGGAAATTTATATCCATTTAGACACTCTAACACAACGTTGACAGGGTCGATTTGAAAGTTTGAAAATTTGAACAAGGTTCGCTTCCCCCAAACTGAAAGTTGTAGATAGCATTGTCTTGATTATCCAAGGGATCTTATCTGATTGAAACTTCCTCGGATTATGTGACTTTTTGATAGATATCTGGGACATTCTGCATGGTTTGATACTGTTCATAGAAAAACCAGTACAGAAAAAAGTTTGAATTCTCTGACAGTTATTATGGTAATCTGTCCCTGCTATTGTCCCAGGCTGGCAGACATCTAATCCTTTTATGAATTTATGTGGTTATGGGGGATTAATCCAGCCCTCAACCTGCTGGGCAGCTCACAGTAGGAGCACTCCCTTTACGACTTCCCCAGGGCAAGGTTTTGGTTCCTTTAACAATAGTCCACTGTTTATTAGTATTATTTACTTTGTTAAGTAGCAGTCCACCGCTATTACTTTGTTTAATACTTTTCATTTACTCTATATTCATATTTATGTATGATTTATCAAGTTATGGTAAATTCTTTACTGTATTGTTCTCATGACCCCTATATTGTTTCATTTTGTTTATCATCCAACTTATTTCCTTTGTATAACTGATTAACTAAAAATGTTATGATTTGATAAAGGGAGGCCTTTACATAAGCAGAAGCTTTTTGGCCTGCCCTGCACTGTTTTATTCATTCTTGTATTTATTTCTTTCTTATGTATGTATATTTTTAAGTGCGAAATAAAAAAAACAAATAAAAAAAAAAAAAAAAAAAAATAAAACAAATCTAGAAAGCCGAGTTTGTGATATTTTCTCGCTAAGGTTATCTAAGATATATATATTTACCGTTTTTTAAATATTTCATATTGCATATTCCACAGCGAGACAAAACGTTATATCAACTTGGTAAAAGTCACTAAAGCCCCTGTCACACTTGTGCGTATAAGCCATTCCGCGTGAGTTCCGTGTTGAACTTTAACAATACGCAGTTGTACGCTCAAAATATCAAATTTTTTCCAGTTATGCGCGGCGCACATATAGCGTGTGAATAACGAATTCAACGCATCCAATGCGTTTGAGACACGTGTAATTTGCATATGAAGTGCGCAATAATTTTATCCTTGCAGCGAATAGCTACGCATCAGGAGCGTGTGCTGAGCGCATTCCGAATGCCCACAACGACTGCCGGCCGCATGCCTGGCGCATGCCCGGCGCACTTCCGACGACTTTTCCTTTTATAACAAGTTCAGATTCGACTACAAGAACAGCATGGGGCGCCGGCCGAAACGTGGCTCTTCCACCCGCGCTAGCCGTGGCCGTGGCCGTGGCTCGTCTAATTCTGGACCACCCGTTGAGGCGTCTAACACCCCTGATGCTGTAGGTGACCGTGATGGTTGTGTTGGCCATGGTACTGAAGACAGTCCAGTCTCACTCCCCTGGTCACGAACCTGCAAACGAGGGTGGTGAGAAGGAGCAGACCTCCGGGTCCCCATCACCTCAGGTCTCGTCTGCTACCCCCCAAAAGCCACGAGCAAAGAATACCAGCTACTCCCTAGATGCTGAGGTAGAAAAGGCTTTGGTGGAATGGATCAGGGAGAACGATATCCTCTGGAACAGTAAGCTGATCCGCTACAAACGTACAGATTTAAAAGGGGCTCTATGGAACGAAAAGGTGAAAGAGCTAGAGAAGACAGCCACCTACTTGAAAGGCTGGTGGAGGTCTATTGAGGACATACTCACAAGGCTACACAAGAGGAAGAGCGGAGATGGGCCCAAGGACCTCACAGAGAGGGAAGAATGGATTTTTGCCACTTGTACTTTCTTGCGGCCACTAGTCCGGCACGTGTCACAACCAATGAGAAGTGTTAGTATGGAAATCATTGTCAATTTCTTGCCAGACATTCATCACATTCACAATTTTCCATGTCTTGTTCTTTTCTTGTTGGTAATACATTGCTATTATTCGCATGAAGTTTTGGAAGGCCCTTGTGTCTTCGTTTCGTAACTCCACCATTAATTGGTGATAGATCCCAAACTGTTGTCTTCTCAGACGGTCCTTTGGCGTGCTCTTCTCCTTCTTCTCTTTCTTTGACGAAGGAGATGGAGTTGTAGGTTGACGATGTCATGCTGGTGTTGGATGACAGCAAGCATGAGGTGTCGCCGGTTATGGCCTGGATCTGCCATGTTCGGAAGGTCTATCCACCCTGGAGTCAGAGGTGCCCTCGTATTTATACCAAATCTGGAATATGCCCCGGATGTTCGTCGAGCACGCTATGTGAACGATATCCGTTAGCTATCTGTGCGTTTGTCCTACGCTACTGGTACGTGCAATGCGCTGCCCGATCGCAGGACGAACGACACTAATTCGTGACGTATATTCTTATTCGCTATACGGTCGATCATCATGCGTTGTATCTACGCTGCAAGTGCGCGATGTGGTCGCTGCGCAGAGATCGTGTTGCAAGAGAAGCGTATTACGGCGATTGGAGTGCAAACACAAAGCGCGCTCGTACCTTATTCGACCGATGTCGGACGTGTGAACTGCGTTCTTATAACGTCTGAGCTGCGTCCAAGCATTCGCACGAAAGTTTTCGGTAGTTTCAAAAATATCAGGCGTACTGGGCCGTGCCTTGCGTGTGCCTGCGTGCCTAAAACTATCACAAAACGATTGAGAAACGCATTAGGTGCGTATTGGGCGCACGCCGGCGTATGACAAAAATGTTAACACGCAACTCACACGCTCATGTTATACGCACAAGTGTGACAGGGCCTTTAAGATCGTTTAAAGGGAGTCCAAACCACTTAATTGTCTATTTCAGTCCTCTATGAAAATGAAAAACAAGGAGCCCTGGGTGTTGACAGTTGAATGTTTAATGTTTCTTTCTTTGAAACAATCAATAATCAGGTCCCGCGGGTAGGGCAGAGAGGGAAAATATAGTAACGCAAGAGGTAAAGATCACGGCGATGTTGAATAATCAAGGAGTGACGTCATGGAAATGGACGAAACCATTTAAGACACGGTCCTTCGTAACCAATTACCCAGAATCCTTACATATTTTTTTTGTAATTGGAAAGATTGGAGAAGTTTACCCTCCCGAGTAGTAGTCCTGTTCGTTCTGCTATTGCAGTGGTCTGGACACTCTTCGACTGACATATAATAAATATTTATCATTCATTATGCAATTCTTATCTTAGCAAAGACGGTTATTGAGACATTTCCTCATAAATCTTGTCAATTTGCATGATTTTTGTCTGGTAACGTCCACATTCACTTACGTTCCAAATTCCGAAAGGATGAAATTCCCATCATTTACCACTATAGTACTACAGTATATTCTCATTAATCATTCAAATTAAGTCTTAATTTGCATATCAATTATATCTAACGATGTTCCTCCCTTTCCTAGTCACACATGTCACATGTTTGAGAGTCCTGTCATGGAATGAAGCGGATTTGTAAACTTTCCTTATTAAGTATGCAAATTAGGTCCTGGTCAGCATAATCAGCATATGATCATGTAAATCATACCATAAGCTTTTATCTGCATATCAAAAACCACGACGATCAGTCCTTCTTGAGTTATTCTCTTTCAAACTTTGAAACAAAATCGGATCCAACAGTTCCGCCGCTAGGGGGTCCAAGGAAAAAAGGAAATAAGTATTTATAAGTTTGAGTGTCTTGTCAAATGTCTTATTTTACATGATGTACAAGCGGCTGTGACAAGTTGTGTACAACTTGAGTCCGCCGTCACTTTGTCTTTGTCCATTTATTTTTAGCATCTGATGTTTCTTTGAATAAAAAAGGTAGAAAGGAAAATAATAGCTCACGACAGCTAGGCTCGTTCTGTACAGCCTGATTGAAAACTCTCTGACATCAAAACCGTATGGGATTTATATAAATGGCTTATTCAGGAATTGACACGCAGAAATTAGAACAGCATTGCAGCCGTTGTTACCTTCTTGGACAGTTTGTGGACAGTTTGTAGAAGAACATAGCTTGCAGGGCACTAACCACAAGATGAACTTGCCACATTGCTGCAGATGTCGAGCAAAGACAACCGGTGTACTTCCCTTATCTTGTCCAGGTGTCGAGCAAACAGCCTAAGACGAAGCCACTTCCTTGTGAAGTCACGGGACATGTCATTGCTTACGTTTGGTCGGTGCAGTTGCCGTAACCATACACCTGCATGCAGCACCTGGTGGCAGCGAAGCGTTCTTCTCATTGTTCAGCTACTATACCAGCGGTATGCTTACAATCCGTCAAATCAAATATTTATCATTTAAGAATTGATGCGAAGAAGGACGGGGATTCATTCCAATGACTTAACATGACAGTGAAACTTCTGACAAGTGCATTTAGCAGACATTATTAAAATGAATCGTTTTTCCTACTTTAGATATCATCCCTACCAACAGCATAGTGAGTACAGGGTGCAGGTGTACAGATGAGACAAAGTCTTTCTCCCGCAGCAAATCTCGAATTTCGAAGCCTCAATCATAACTATAGGTATGCTTCACTCCTTTGATTTCGTATCTATTACTTTATGCATTAATGTGACATATTCACGATGCTATTGTTGTGTTGCTGTTCTATATGTTGTATTTCTCCCTTTGATCTATTAATGAAGTGTCCTCTCTACCCTTCAGTAGTTTAAAGCTTGACTCAGAATAAATCCGGACAGACACTAACTCAGTCAGAAGTACTTGTTAAGTTGTACCGTTTTGGAATAGATATTGATAGATAGTCCTCTCGCACGTATCAGCTATGCATCATGTTTGATCAAATTAAAACCCTTCTGTGTATCGCTTCAGCATAGAAACAAAATAACTTACATCATATCACTTGGAACGTTTGTTCTGTCCCGTCTTGTCTTGTCAGGCCAAAGGTATTTCATGCTGTTTTTCGTGCAACACGTCAAAGTATCCATAACTTCGCCTGAAAGCTTTTTCACTCAAAACGCCCTCTATCCTATTATTCTTTTACTTTTCTCTTGTGGTTCTTTGACAAGATAGAGGTACCTGTAACACTAGGCTAATCAAATTAAACAATGAGGGGATTTGAATGGATTTTGATAAGGCAGGTATATAGCAATAAGGGGTAATTTTCCCCCTAAAACCTTTACCATAGGTACCCGTGCTTTAAAGTAGAATGCAAGTTGTCAGTCTATGGGGCCCAAACCTAAACCACTTCTTCCTGTCATCAAAAACATCTAACAAACTAAAACTAATGCCGCATTCCGAAGACCAGCCCACATCGCAAACATCATGACAATCCATCAAGAGGTTTTTAGGTTATTGCATTATGCTTACCACAAATATCCAAAAGCGCACGCAGGCACACACGCGCGCGCGCGCACGCACGCACGCACACACACACACACACACACACACATACACTTGCTGTCTATCGCTGCTGTTCTTAAAAGTTATTTTTACTTCCAAAATTTCAGAAGTATTCAAACAGATCTTATCTGTGAGCTAAAATTCTTTACAAAGTAAGTCTGCGCACCTCAGTGTTTAACGTACGTTCTGCGTGAAGTTTTACCAGTTATTTTGTTCCTCGTCCCGCTCTTTACATGAGCACAACCGTTCATTTCACGGTGATACGGCCAAACGGTCAAACAGTAATGTTGACGTTTTTTAGGCCATGCCTGTTAATCTTATGTCTCACGTCATGGTACAAAATGGACTTCAATCGGTTTAGAAAAAAACTGTGCGTGAGATGTCGGTGTTTCGTTTTTCCAAAGCTTTTCTGTTGCAACAATTATGTGACATGGAGAAGGGAAATCTCTGTAGGACGAGTATCATGAAAGAACGCCGATTTTCAACATTTTGACGTAATACGATGCGTTTTTAACAGGTCGGGATTTTCCGTCATGGCCATGCGTTTATCACGTGAACGCCACGTGCTGCTGATGTCGAGAAAATTCATAACACAAACATTGTTTTCTTCCATCGCGTCAGGCAAGCGGAGGGACAAACATAGTGACTTTACTGTCATTTGTCCGTAGACTGCTTTCGACAGTTACTGTGCATTTTTTTTTGTCTATGTTCTTCAAGCATAACGCTAGAAGGGAAAATACTGAGGTGGACGATAATGGGTAAGCCTGCCACAATTCTACATCATATACCTTAAATACATGCTCGCACGGCGTTAAATAGGCGGTGAAAAACTTACAGACCATGCATTTTCTTTTTAGAAGAGCTTTCTGCCCATGGGTTTAACATTTGCCTCTGTCCGCGCGGTTTTAAGATAAATAACGTTTTGAATAAATCGGACGTTAAATGGTCGTATTACGTTACTAACCGTCGTCCTTAAAGCAGTCCTAAACTCCAGAGGGGGGAGTTATTTTCCAATAGATGATAATTTTAGGAAGTAGAAATGAATACTTTTTACGGTTTACGATAAAGTACCCTCTAATCCCGTGCGCATAAAAAAATTCACGTTCAGTATTCTACTAAAGTTCTACGGTGACCCTCTATTTTCAAATTAATTGAATTAAACAACCTCAGCCTATGGCTGAATACAATGTGTCTGACAAGGCCTGACAAAAGTTAGGTTACAGAAAGCATGTCAGGGGGGATAAGAAAAACTCGTATTGTTTTGTGTTCTTTTATATCTTATTAACAACTGGCCTTATCATTGTGCTTATCCCCTCCTGATTTATGCCAAAAATGTTCACGATGAAAGAAGTGTGTATACGTATAGGGAATACATGGGTAGGGTCTGCACGGGTTTAGTGTGTATCATATTGTTAAGAAAAAACACATCCTGTGAAATTCACCACATGCGAAATTTTGTAAAAAGTCGTCTGATTCTGTATTCATTGATACATAGTCAAGTGGAAAATGACACCCACTTCTGGAGTTAAGGGCTTCTTTAAACGACCATCAGTGAAAAACCTTTTAAAAACTTTATCTAGTCTACCTCCCCGGAGTAATCTCGATGTAAGATGATGATGATGATTGTAAAATTATACTCAGTCATATTCTCTTCGTTACACGAATGAAAGTGGATAAGCTTACTCAAAAATGTGACATAGTTAACAGGGTACTGTACGGAAAACTTTTGTCTTACGTTTGTACAAATGCCTGGTATTCTGACACCTGAGTAAGCTGGATAAATATTTGTCGTGGGGAGGGACATGAGCGGACAATAGACAAAACAAACCGTATTGTTGTCAAGACAACATCGCACACAAACAACAATGCAACATGATAACTCTTGAAGAGGAAATGTAGATTTGTCTTCTCCATTGCTATTGTTTTCATGCGTATGATGACACTATAGTTTAAAACTTAACAGAATAACCAAACCCTGTAAAACTGCGTTGAAACACGAACATGTACTTTGCAGCAATGTTGACAATGATGCACGCTCGGAAATGTATTTTAAGTAACTAACTTTTATTGATTGCCAGTCGAGTCCAAAAGACTGTTTACATCGACATAACGCTTCATTCAGCCGGCGGTTTATTCTGTAGTATAGTAACCTCGGGGCCAGGGGTCATGTCACCAAGGGAAAAGCGGACCATTGACCTTGAATAAGACATGCATCTCCAAGCAGATGTAGGATCAGGCCTTTTCTGCGCGTGATCTGCTGTATTTTGCACCTTTTGTCTGGTAGTTCGTGATTTGATGTAATCTTGTTCGCCTATATGGGGATAAAACGTGAATTACTTGAAAGACTTAAAAAATGTCGTAAAAAGTCGCACAGAACAGGGTTGATCCTCGTCTGTGTTTATGTCTGGTAATCAACCCGCGGGGCCGGTATGGGGTTGTTTTACCGGCCCCAGTCCTGACGTTTTGGCCGACCTTTTATGGCATCCGATTACTATAGATCCTTTTTATAGCTGAGTAACTGAATCCCACCCATTACAGATGCCCCGGTGTGTGTTTAATTGACCTGGGCGGGCGGATAACACACCAAGCACCGAGGAGTTACTGGGACACTCACGATGGGATGGTTAGCAAGCTTGATACGGTACTGCAACAATCTGACAAATTCAGCTCCGACTACACATACGAATTGCACAAGTCGTCAGATTAATGCCTACATAGAATTATACTTTAAAATCGTATCGTCTATGGTTTAATCCAGCAGTGTATGTTATCTTTAAAGTACTGTCGCCTCATGATAATATTCCGGTAGTTCCCGGATACACCTCCCCCTCGGCGGAACTTGTTGTAGTCCTTGTTTCGACTGGATTTGTGGTCTATACGCACCCCCTCACACGCTGCCATTCGCAATCTCCCCATAGCATCCACAAAGAACTCTGCAACACAAATATTGTGGTCAGCACACAGCTTTATATCTCACATGTCACAGTAGAGATGGCGATTCAGGACAATCGGCGATTGTCCTAGGACAGATCGCGATCGCCATTTGTCCTAGGACAGACTGCGATCGCGATCTGTCCTAGGACAATCGCCGATTCTACTAGTAGAGATTGCGATCGCAATCTGTCCTAGGACAAACGGCGATTCTACTTGAACAAATTCTGATTAGATGGAAATGCTTTGGAAAATAGAATGAATCATTGCATTACATTTCAATCGTGTTTAACATGCTACCTACATTTAACAATTATGAACTATTTTAGGTGAATTAGTTCATATTTCATGATGGATAAATTTCATGTGAGTATGTTTTCTGATAAAGTACTTTCTGATAAATTTGAGTGACAAAATTTTAATAATGTGTGAAAGATATCAGTTGGAAGAAGGTGATCCAATAATGTTTCGGTATGTAAATTTTGAGGTGTCAAGATAATACTCACAGTTTCACACCTATTGAATTCACAACATTGGGAGAACAATAACAATTGTAAAGTGATAAAACAGGTGTCAAAATATCAATCTCAGTTTCAAGATACTACAGTTTCACACCTATATCATTTTACAGACATTATATACATGTACCGAATGATTTCACAACTTTGGCAGAACAATAAAGATTAGAGGGTGCTCAAACATTTTTGCTGTATATTGCTGTTTCCTTTATCTTAGCATCGATTGAGTTTTCATCAGAGTTTATAACTACTAAATAAAATCATGGTTTATAAAAAAATATTGCTGTTTCCTTAATATCTTAGCATCATTAAGTTTGGATCGCCGTTTGTCCTAGGACAGATTGCGATCGCAATCTCTACTAGTAGAATCGGCGATTGTCCTAGGACAGATCGCGATCGCAGTCTGTCCTAGGACAAACGGCGATCGCGATCTGTCCTAGGACAATCGGCGATTGTCCTGAATCGCCATCTCTACTGTGACATCACATTTACGTAACATCTGATGCATATGTGTCCACTAATATGTCCATGCGTCTCTTTTTTTAGTATCTGCGTAAGACAGGTTTTAGAAATCAGGCACTTTAGTATTTACTTAGGTCTGAGGTATTGCTTCTGTAATGTTACTCTCAAGTATTGCTCCGAATTATTATGATGTTGTGATTTCAACTCAATTTTGTTCTTGGTTGTCAAAATTGGTTGTGGTGAATAAAGTGCAAAGCACAAAGTTTTTTTTAGTTTTTCCACATATCAACATTATACATGTTAGGCCACAATTAATAACTAAACAACGAAAAAGTCACAATTACCTATCTAATGTTCTACGTTGCAAAATTTCTATCGTTAAGTGAGAATAAGGAAAAATAGTGAATATGATACTAAACTTGCCATAAACAAACGAATAGCATGCCAAAGAGCCCAATATTTGCAGAAGAACAAATTTATGAATTTTAAAACAGAAAAGAATAGATGGAAAAAAAGGTGTGCACGGACTACTCGCGAAGTTCTGCATCAGGCATTTTTGTTTCAGGTAGTCTCTGAAATCGTAGTCCTCACCTGTATGTCCATAGCGAGAGTAGGTTGGATCAAATCCCACAGCGCGGACTTTGTCCGTTCTACCCATGTAGAAGTTGGTGACCTTCGGGGTCAGATAACAGTGTGGGTAGCCGGGAACGCGGCCGTAGTGCCCGTGGCCTTGAACCAGACAGTCGCCATGGTCGTCTCCGGGTAGGATCGACAGCTTGGAGTACATGAGATTCCTGTTACCAACCCTACCAGATACCTGTATCATTGAAGAAAAAAATGTAGCTTTAGCTATCAACATATTTCAAAGGTCTGAACGTATGTTTTTGATTACTGAAGCAATCAATCAATCAATCAATCAATCAATCAATCAATCAATCAATCAATCAATCAGACAAACAAACATTTTTTGGAAGCAATCTTCAATCAGTTTTTTTGCAGTTTCTGTTAATTCGGCCTTGCTTATCTAATATTTACTTTGTTCCTCCCCCAATGTGGATGGTATGTGTTGATTCAAAACCCCGAATGCTGAAAATGTTAGGGCAAACTGAAACAATGTATTACATGAAGCTTATAAGCAATATGATCCGAGAAAGTAAGTTATGAATTTTCATACAAAAATCAGAAAAAAAACAGGCAAAATCAAGTCCAATCATAAAGTAAGGTCAATGTTGATGACGCCATTTACCTACTTGATTGCCCAAAGAAATCTTTGTAGGAAAAAACTGGTTCTGTAGAATTAAAAAGAAGAAGAAGAAATCAATGGATACTCTAGCCGGCACATGTACCTAGTGGTACAAGGTCCCTGTTAATAGACTAATTCGTCACAACAGAGTTCTTACCAAATCCAGATTAGTGTTGTCAAGAACCTCTACAAACTTCTCCAACTTTGTATCGTTGACAAACACATAGTCGTCGTCCACCCACAGGAAGTAGGGCGTGGTTACCTGTGACAAGGCTAGATTCCTGCCACCGAACCAACCCTGCAAAAAGTGTTTTCCAAACAGATCTTAAAAGGATTATATGATTACCATTGTGGTTGAAAGTCTTAAAGGTAAAGTCAAATCGGTCAAATAGGCTCGCTTAGTTGCCTTGAGCTTGCATACATAGCTTAAAATGATACTGATCTTTTTCGTTTCTAGTTATATTTATATCAAAGTAAGCTATGTATCACGTAGCTATGTTTTACAAAAGTACTGCTGGGGGTCATCGACCTTTACCCATCAAAGACGGCTGGTGGTATAGACTTCCTGTCGGTAATTTTGACCAATTGCTGACGTCACATGTCTGTAAGGTCACGTGATCTAGGCAACTGATCATTGGTTGATCGGAAATCAGAGGAATACTGCAGTAGGACAGTCGAATATTCGATGGGCTAATTCTTTTTGTGTTGGAACAAAGTTTTAACCACCAACACAGGCGAGCTTTCATGCTATAAAGTTGTTGAGAAAGAAAGCTGTGAGAAGAAACTGTTGCAATCTGAAGCGTCGTAAAAAGTTAACAAAGTAAACAGACTAGCTTACCGCTCCAAACGGCATGACGTAATGATCAGTGTTTTCCGCCTGGAGGTCTTCCACAGGGCGGCTGTCGTCTGCAATCACTATCCGGATTTTGGGGTAGAACATCCGGGTACTGTTGAGGAGAGCCTTGACGGACGGATATCTCAGAAACGTCTTAGTGATGATTGTCACCTTATTGTTGATGTCGTTGTCTAAGTAAGAAGTCAGACAGAGCGAGATAGCCTTCAATTCTGGAACTGTAATTGATCCTTCAGATATAAGGTAAACCAGAATGATAATAGTTACCTTTTAAAATTTTACTAGACGTTACATTTTTGTATTTAAAAGTCTCCAACATCTTAACATGATTCAGGGAAACTTGTGTAATTTAACTATAATATGTAACACATAGGCGTAAAGACCAAAGATAACTATATCAAAATAAATAAAAGTTAAAATGAAAACCTTTTCCAGGATCATAGAGGCGTGGGGACTTCCTGACCCGAATGCGGATAGAAAATGTCGCCTGATAATCCAGGTAACTGAAGTGTACTGAGGAAATAAAAATGAGCAACCACAGGTGGTGGGTGCATAGCAACCGGAGCGTACCGACTTGATTAGTGACATAAGAAACAACAATAAAGCAACAACATAGGACACCAAATACGAGACACTACAAACGCAAAATACAGTTATCATCAAGTGGCATTCTATCTTTGATCATAGATGTGTGATGTTTCAAATTTGAACAGCCCGGGTTTTATCCTTTTAGCTTACCCGGGCTCCCGTACTCTTGAGGGAGTGGGTATGCGATCTCCTGTAGAACTAGATAGAATGGCACCCGGGCTAGGTATTTACAGTCTTCTCTGCTCACTTCGTTATTGTCAATTCCTGCGATATTCATCCAAAGTTATGTTTTTGACTTACATCCTTGCAGTCAAACACACACACACACACACACACACACACACACACACACACACACACACACACACACACGCGCGCACACACACGCGCGCGCACGCACACACACACAAACACACACACACACACACAACAACAACAACAACAACTCACCTAAGTCCCTGGCATCTATGTCGTACACGGTGTTCACATACACCACGGTCTGGAGCTGACGGTTGAGGAGGACTAGAGAACTACTGCGCATGATCAGACACGTGGTACGTCGTCCGTCCACCTGTACCCCGGACAGAGTCTCTGTCACGTCGAGCACGCCGTAATGTGACGTGTTGAGTTGGACCTGACATGTGTGGGTGAGGTTGTGTGACAAATGAGACAGGGAAAATTATTGAAACCTTGTAGGCTAAAGCGGGTATCTCACTGGTCTACACCGAGTTTTGAAAGCCACCCGTTGCCGATTTGTTATGTGAAATTGTTTATTTCTTTTAATCTTATGCATTCTGATATATTCGATTAACAAACAAAACACAAGGTTGGGTCTTTGTTTTTTAATAACCTACAGAGTGTCTTATATGGTTGTGAAGGGACACATGCAAACTAATGCTAAGAAGCACAAAACAAAATCATTTACTTTCTGGCGACATAACCCACTCGGCGGCATTATAGAACCTTGGCCCGTGTAAGAATCCCCCCCCCCCCCAATTTATACGCCGGGCATCTTATGTTATTTGTGGTGCGGAACTCACCCAATAATTTACAAACACAAAGTTCAAACAATCTACCAATATTTATCTGTAGACATTCCAACATGAATTCGGACATGATGTCTGGCAACGCTAAAGGGTACTGTTTAAAAAAAATGCACTACCGTTCAATTTAATCGTCAAATTCTGACATTGGCCAAAAGCAATTTATAAACTTAAAAAACAAATCTAAATGAATGTAGATGAACATAACTGATAGAAAAGTCTATTTACAAGATATGTCGCAACCATTCTTTTGTAAGGCGTTATACGATGTGTACGTTACCTGGTATTCCTCGTTTTCGCTGTTGTCAACCACTTCGAGGCCTATAAACATGGCGATAAGAGAGATTTACCGCCATTCAATGTGAATGATGTTTGAATAATGTAACATGCTACAAGCTATGTGTAGACATGGTTAGCCCACACCATCTTAATTTTATGGATGACGTCCGCGCGCGCATTGATATTCGCCTGTTCTCCTCCGAAGCTCCACGGAACTCCGGAACTTGCCGACCTAGATTGCCACAAAAAGCCAGCATTGTGCAGGCTTGTCGTAAATGTTGTAATTTAACGTTACTACCACAAAATACGTAACGTAAGGCATCAAAGTTCACAAGAACAAGGGGCGTACCTGTGTATTGGTATGTCATCGACGTTGGCAAGGGAAATGTTACGTTTGCACAGTTGTACGAGAGACTCGCGGCGGCCAGCGAGTATCGCCCAGACTGAATTTTAAACACGATCTTTCCAGAGTGGCTCTCACACGTTTCTTTTGTAACGATGAGAGACATGGGCCAGAGGAGTTGAGGCATTGGTATAGAGTCTCACAGCGAGATTTTTAAGTGTCAACCATATGCATGTTATGCTTAGTATAAAGTCCAAAGCCATGTATGTTGAAAGTACATTTATGAGTATTCGAGTATTCTCATCACAGTCATACATCATCCACAGTCCTTGGAGCCAAATACCATCTAATAGACTAAGTATACATCTTTGATCGTTCTTTTCAATATCTCAAACATCGATCACTTCAGCTGCGTCTGCTTAGATGAACAAACAACCTACATGTACCTCCTACAGATAAAGACTTGTTGCTTGTTTGATACGCTGTGTTCTGTGGTTCAATTCGCAATACCAGCTTTGTAGTGCTGCGGTTTGGCAGCATTTTTCTGCTGGATTTTTTTTTTCGCCCGCGCGTATTAGTTTTGGGGTCTCCAGAGAACGTCATCCATAAAATTAAGATGGTGTGGCTTTGATAGCCTTGGTAAAGGACAAATATGGAATGTTGGAGGTCGGTTTGTGCGCGTACGGCTATATTTGCATAGAAGTGGGCGGAAAGGGAATCTTTCCTTCAACATTTAAATTTGTGTTTTTGCAATTTCGATTTTGTATGCTTTGCAAAGCTGTAAGAATGTTCGAACACTTTGAATCACCTAGCGTCAAATAACCATCAGATTCAGGGTGAATATTTGAACGCTGAAGGGCGCCTGGTAAAAAGATAAATTTGGACGACATAGCACCGATAATTCCAAACAGATTTACGACATCTCCGCCCAGATGTCGGCTGATCTAGGAGATGTCGGGGAAGAACTGTATAAATTGGGCCATAAACTGCAGGGGTGGGTGCCGCTTGTTATTGGTCCTTAAGCACATTGTTTGTTAAAGGTGGAGGAACAAGAGCCGTAACAAAGGTGTGAGACATTGTCCCGAACTATGAGAAGTAAGAAAATCATTTCACCTTGTCCTAGAAGGCAGGAAGTGAGAAACCTGTGAAAAATAGAGACTGAGTGAGTGAGTGAGTGGATGAGAAAGAGAGAGAGAGAGAGAGAGAGAGAGAGAGAGAGAGAGAGAGAGAGAGAGAGAGAGAGAGAGAGAGGGAGAGAGGGAGGGAGGGAGAGAGGGGGAGGGAGATTTAGAAAGAGTGGAAGAGAGAGAGGCTGAATATAAAGAAGGAGAGAGAAAGAGATGGAAGGGCGCAAAAAGCAAAGTCCACCCGGCTGCATAGTGCACCATGGGTGTCTATAACTTCTCTGCCTGTGACGCGACATGAATGCAGACAGTCATCTCAATTCAAGTCACGGAGTATTCGCAGATATGTGTTGTAAGTAAGACAGCCTGACGGTGCCTTACCTGGTATTTCTATCACTCCCTCCGGAACCACGGCCAAACCTTGAGTTGGGTAGCTGAGGGGAACGGAGCCATTGGCAAACAGCAAAGTTTCCCTGGCGGACTCGGTCCTAAAGTGAAAAAAAAAACGGACGCCGAAACTCTTGTTTTAATTATTATTGAGCTGGAGCTGCATGGGCATTTTTGTCAAATGTTCCAAACAATATACATGTAACTGAAGAAAGGAAATACGGATTTCCGTCATTTTAGGCATACAGGTACATGTGTAACTTAGGGAGAGATGTGCACAATTGAATATACGTTAGTTGCATTAATAATGAGGAAATTCTAAAATCCACTGTTTCCAATAACTGGACTTCAATAAACATAACGCATGCAATTTCTGGCAGGAAGAACAAAAATAGATACCAAACATGCTAAAGAGGAACTCATTTTACATGAGTAATATAAAAATGGCATATAAATGATGGGAATTGCATACTTGCGACATGCACAAGTTAGCTGTAGTTGTACATCGCCAAGCACAAAACAAGAAATTCACAAAAGCTCTAAACATTTCATGGAGGCATATGGTCGCCGAAATCTAGTTAATCATATTCTCTATGTTTTTTCTCTATGTTTTAATGGGCGGATGGTTCCCTGTATTTATCATTTTTCTTTGAACAATTCAATAAAAAAAGAAGATGATTATTGGATATAAACAATATTTCTGGTGTGCACCTTTTTCTAATCTTTGCCACAATAATACCATTGGCTAATATTTTATATATGTCTATCTGTTACAGCCACCTTTATAGAATGCGATAGATTTCAAGACTTCACACAAACGAACGGCAAAAGTTTGATGTGAGTGCTGATGTTTTACTCAAAGCAACAATTAGACTCCATCGTGCTCTTTGACTCAGTTTTTACTGCATTACAAAAACTGATAAACTGAATATATCCTGCTTTGATCTCTGTAATATGATATATCATATCTGACGTTTATAAGCAGGATTGCTGTGTTTATGTATTTTTTGGTTCAGTTGTCTTGTATTGACACGAAATATTTCGATTATTTACAGATACCGCCGGCCGACAGTGTATACACTATATGTATATCATGAATATATATCAAGACCCCTGGCTGGTTCTGAGAGTTGTCACATCCAGTAATTATGAAAGACACACGTATGTATTGATCAAGGGAGGACGGTCTGTGTTTTTTTGTCGAAGCCATACCTGTAAAATGGCCCTTAAACCTTCTAACTTATACCCGCTATTCTGACTACCATGTAGTTGCTGCTGCTGCTGTTGTGTATCCGGGTAAAGATATTTTGTAGTGATCGTGCCAAAGCTTGTAAATAAAGCGAATACATTCAATCACCGGAGAGGACTGGTTTTTTATAAGATTAGAATCTTAGGTTGCCTATGCAGATTTCTGCATTTACTGCCAGGTACTTGTGTTTGTAAAGTACATACAGGTCCGTTCCATTGCATTATAGCGTATACATTACAACAACAAGGTAGAATTATGTCTCCCGTATCAAGATAGTCTAAGTAATAACAATACAAGATACCTGGCCTTCATGACACAAAGTCATTTTAAGGCAAATAGATAACTCAGACAGAAAACAAAGATTGTTTACGGTTGTAATAAGGAAACGTCTAGGCTGGTCTCGTGGTCAAATCCTAAGGATGAATACTACGTCATATAAAACATTATGAATGATAGCTAGTTCTAAACACGAGCTCGTGAAACCTCACCTTTTTCTGTACTTCAGTAGTTCTTTTTTCTTCCTCTGCAGCACGTCCACTTTTTCCCCTTTCGGAATAGCGTTGGCGAAGACTAATGCCTTTCTAGAGCAGTTGCAGCGGCTATCTGCGACCTGGTTGTCCACCCTACAGGAAGGAAATAAGGACAACCTATTGAAGTCTTCCGCAGAAACATTTCGAATACCTGTGTGATAAAGAAAAATGTAGGCACCAGAGATTCTCTAGATCTAGCCCGGTTGACTCGCGCTATAGGGGCCAGTCCAACATCCGGCGTCTGCGGGGATCGGCCATTAAAGCCCCGGGCAGCTGAGTTTGCGTTACACAGACTAGAAAGTCTCCAACACTAATGAAATCAGCTCCCAAGCTCCGGGCGTGGACGGTTACCTTTTGATGTAATTTGTTAAGAGGACAATTCATTCTGAGCTGTTTGTACCGTGCACATCTGAATGCTCCACAACTTCATCGGTGGACACGTTCAAATATGATTTGACATAACGTAGCGCTAGCGCTAGTAATTATCGCCCCATTGAGTCAGAACGTCAATTATCGGACACATCCAAATTTATTACCAACGTGAAGAAATATTGAGCTCTTGCATGGCCTGTTTAACGCCATGTGAAGAAGTATTTATACTGCGGTCTATGGTTTTCAAAAATGTGCCAGGACAAGCCTAGGTTTACCAGCTATAGTCCACTTGAGTCGTTCTCTATGTACTGCTCTACACGAATAACATAAATCAGAAAATGCCCATAGAATTTTCAAAATAGTCTGGCAACGAATAATAGTTTTAACTATTATTCGTTCACACCGCTTGCTTGAGGCGGTTAAAAAAAATACGTTTTTTTTCGTCAATTTTGGCAACATAAGTGGCACGTGGCAAGACAAGAATGTTTTGAGGTGGCGAAGATGTAATGTCGGGGCGGTGGGTCGATGGGTAATCCAAATTTCCTCAAACTGATAAGTGTTTCAAACCTGGAATCATCATGAATAGTTTAGATATCAATGAAAGGATCGATTTCAGAGACTCTTTATAAAGATACTAGCTGTCGTTTCAGTTAGAAAAAAACTGATGACATACGTGGTGTCAAATTACCAATCAAATATGCCATGCTTGACGTTTCCAGGTAACTTATTGTCACGGCTTCAGGAGTTTATTTTGTTGTGTTGCTGGATTAAAACTAATTTCATTGCTTTGTATAAATCATCCCATCGAATAGTCTTGTTGAAACTCCCGACAATGTACACTGGTCTTAATGCGTTTCACTAAATTGTCAGTTTTGACTTTTAAAGTATCGGTGTAAACATTAAGATGGGGGCTGGGCAAACGCTACTGAGATATTTGAAATGCCGTGGCCCGCCGAAGGTTACCGTAACATGATACATGGTAGCAGTGATGTTTTGTACAGGTCACAGGTAATTCTAGCTGCACGGTGTTTGTCTTAAACTGTTCGCCTTTATGGTTCGTGGCAGCTCATACCAGGCCCCGTAAGGTATACGGTCTACTGACCTACAATGTCCAGTCATTTACAATGGCGGGAGTAACTTTTCAGCGGACAAACCCACCACTAGTGGGAGGGGGGGGGGGTGATTGACGAAAATTTGCCGTCAATCCTACTGTTGAAATGAACGTTTCAAGTTTATTGAAAGAATTTCATGTACACCTTCTCTTGGTGCTGTAGGACTGAACTTACGGTGTGAAATGAAGCGCGCTCCTACCAAGGTGCTCTTCGTGGAAATGCGTCACACAAGGAAGTAAGTCGCGCGATTTTGATATTGTGCCGTTTTCAAGAAGGCTGTGACAGAACCAACCACCGACAATGATTGAAGGCAGTCTTTCCATTATCAAGAAAGCTGAATTTTGCCCAACATTTACACGGCTATCCCAAGAATGCCCTCAGTTTCCAGTCGCACGACGATCTTGCAACGAATATGGCCGTGCTCTAATTCACAGACATGAACTCAGTTTATGTAACGGTACTATCTCAATGTCGATGAAACATTTTCTACCGTTACATTTTTGTATGTACTTAAACAACAATACATGATAGAAAATAATGATAAAACGGGCCATCGGGACTGAGTAATGAATAATAGAATACCTGTATCAAATGTACATGTCTACGTTAGTGTTGCTATCATAATCAGAGAATCAATATAAATGTGTTTTCTTTTTCTTTTAAACAACTTCTGCCTGCCATTATGTTCGTGTCTATTTTCAGGAACATACTCGAAGAGAAACGTAGTCAAAACTAGTCTCAAATTCACGGAAATTAGAATCATTCAGAAAAAGGTACTCACTGTGAGGCGGGCTGTTTCTGTAGCAGGTGTCTTGTACTGGGTCTGTTGTAGTGTGTTAACCTTTCCCCCTGCTTCTTTAGATAAGTGTAGCTGACGAGTCCAGTTAACGTGGTCACAAGAAAACACACCGCGAGGGCTGCTCCAAACATAAATCCACGCGACGCCGCCATCTTGAAGCTCAAGTCTTCTTTTGTGATGACGGAAGTTTTCGTATCTGCCATCACGTGATTACGGTGTTGTATAACAAGTAATCAAATCCTACTTAGATCCAGAAATCAGTACATTAACAACACGCTGCACACAGGCACGTTTATGTATGGTGTCATAGTATTTGAGTTTTCAATCTTCGTATCCTTCCACGGTGTGCTGTACGACAAGCTCTAAAACAGTCTGTAACGTTACATTGAACTTTCCTCGGTCACGTACACGCCACATAGCCATAAATAGCACACACGTATTTTATCACATACTAGTAGTGTATTGTGGAGAGCAATGCTAAAGTCCAGTATTGGCTAATCAGTTAATCACTTCACTGATGCAATATAGATTACCTTTGTTTGATAAGCCCTCGCTGTAACTTTAAACTAGCCTGCGATACCCCTATCATACACCTGATTCTGTATAATTATGTGGTGCTAACACCCGCAGGCGCTGTTTAATGTAAAGTTAAACAAGCCCCGGTTACACATAGCCGAACATGGCCTCCCGTCTCTAAGTGCGGTCTGAATTCGATCTCTCGGTGATGTTAGCAATATAGAATGATGGATTAGTTTGATTAAAAACGAAAATGACCCCTCTCTTGATATTCGCCTAATGTATCCATCTTAATTCGTGAGAGGGTTGGCAATCGGTTCTGGATTAGTCGGGAGAGATTCGGCAGTCTGCGGCTAGAGGTCTTGATGGTTGGGCGTAGGTTAAGAAGCATTCGGGGTTTGGTTGGGGGTAAACCGTGTATTGTTTAGGAGACGGTTGGGACATGTTTGGCGCATGTTCGGGGCATATTCGGTGCATGTTTGGCGCCAAAGATAGGCGTGGCCTAATTCTGGTCAGACTGCTCCCGAACTACCGCCGACCCGAGCCGGCTAGCGTTCGGGAGTCATGTTCGGCTATGTGAAACCGGGGCTTACACGTATAACATTCAAAAACAGGTCAAAGATAGTCATTGTCTAAAGATATACACCGAGACTACAGCTTCAGAAGACATTTCCTAACCCGAGGAAATCATAAATACATATTTCTTTTGTATTAAGAAGAAGCATTTCTTGCCGATTAATGTTATTTATCGCTATTCTGTGTGGTTACAGTCGGCCTGAACGTCATTTTTAATCAAGGTCTATTTGTTCATGTCACCCTTACCGCGTGACCCAACAAAACCGTCCGCGATTTAAATTGTTGGCTTTGTTTGAATTCAGTTTGAGTCCGACCTTGTGGACTGAAGTCCACGACATCACTAATGTAAGGTTCAGTGCACGAGTCCGATAACAGTCTACTCCATCAGCAAACAAGAACGTACTTCAAACAACTTGTTGGAAATGGTTGGAGTGTTGAGAACCTTTCCAAACCTCTTGGCTCCATGCTGTGCTCTTGGGAAAGCTATCTAACATAACTTCCCCACTCTACCTTATAAAGCCCACCTCAAGGTAGTGCGATAGCGTCCTGTAACTGATAAGTAATAACTGACAGCCCAGCAGCTAAACTGAGGACTGGGGCGTATGCATACAAAAATGCCCAACAAACGTCCGGCATTGTTCTTACTCTCTTTTGTGTGGCTTGGTGACGTGTTCCTCTAGTTGACATATTGGTCAATGACATTTTGGTTGTTGGCTGACTAGAAGCGGAATTGCGAGGAGCTTTCAAATATGCATTGATCTTAATTGCAAGGATGCCGATAGCAAGGGGGTGTAGCTCATTTTGGCCCTGACCGGTGTCGCACCGAACTCCTGCACCGCCAAATTTTCGCTACGTGGGGTGGTGCGCGTGCATGTAGGGTTAGGGTAAGGGTTTTGATTGGATTGGATTTTTAGGCTATATAAAAGGACGTACAACCAGGGCTACCCTACAAGCCGGAGGCTATTATAAAGGGCTAGTGCTGGCAATTACAATTAGAGAATGCAACATACGATACAATGTACATTAAATTGTGTTAAGAGAGTTAGTTTTTACGTACGTGATAAAATTATACAAAACATGTTATCTTATATACAGAAACGGTGTTGGTTACTATCCTCACATGCGTTATAAATCTGTGATGAAGACGTTAAAAGGCTCTAAAAGCCATCTGGCATAATTATTTTGTATGTACGCTATGTACACTATGAAGGCAAGTCGTTTAAGCCGGCGTCACAATTCATGCGAGCATCGGCCGATTTTGTAGATCGCCGGAAGCTCGCCAAATTTCAAATTCGCCCGAGCGTCGACCGTATTTTTCGCTGAAAACCTGCCCCGTCACAAATTGAACGGAGCTCGGGCGACGTCCGTCGAACACTAATAATCATAAATCCCACATAAGACGGTACCATCTCTTGGACACGGACGAAGTCAGAATCAAATGGCCTGGTAACAATCTCAAATTTGGACCAACTTTACTTTCTGAGTTGTGGCAAATCTGTAGGGCACGAGTGAAGTAGGTGGGCACACTGAAAATAATAACATAAACAGGAATTTTGTTATAGACCAATCAAAATACAAGCGCAGGAACCACAAAGTCAACAGATCAGTCGTTTAACCCCGATCCAAACATTTTCACCACATAGAAATCGACCGAAGCTCGGACGAACGCCGTCCGAGCTTCGACCGACCGTTGATAAGCCTATCGACGCCCTGCCGACGCCTGGGCGTGCCTCGGCAGACAAACATAGATCTATAATGACTCAGTGGACTTTCAACTAGTCATTTTGTGGAGAAAAAACTCAGGAAGTGAAGTCAAACCTCAAAAGTCAAGCCGCAGCTCATAAATATACAAATTGAAACATCCAAACCAATACCAAAAAAGAAACAATAAGCATTGTCTTCGGTGTCCACATTCTATTTATGATAATTTTTTTTTTGAATGAAAATTTAACTTTGCATTGAATTGTCTTTCATTAGAAAGGTTTGGCAGCATTCTTTGACAAGTTGATATTATTAATATTACAGTCTCATTTATCATCTTATGTTTTAAACCAAACTGTCGTTTCCTTTTATCTATAAACAAGAAGGAGTTCGGCCGAGGCCCGTCCAAGCTCCCA
This sequence comes from Branchiostoma lanceolatum, assembly GCF_035083965.1. Lineage (NCBI taxonomy): Eukaryota > Metazoa > Chordata > Leptocardii > Amphioxiformes > Branchiostomatidae > Branchiostoma > Branchiostoma lanceolatum. Next base: position 20,281,829 of record NC_089731.1, read on the forward strand.
TCGACACCTGCACAACGCTCGCCCGAAGCACGCCTTACTTTTCATGAGTCGGCCGGAACACTGACGACGGTCGTCCGACTATTGTACAAGGCCCGTGCGAGGCTCGCACGAGGCCGAAGAGTTCGGGAGACCTCCAACCGACCAAAAATCGGGTCTAAAATCCTCGGATGCCCGCCCGAATATTGGCCGAGCGCTGGGCGTTGCTCGGGCGAGCTACGGGCAAACTGTTGACGAGCTGTGCGAGTTCAAAAATCGTCGCCGAGGCCTCGCTGAATTTAAGTGCAGCTTCCAGTGACACGCGAACGTCGGCCGAGCTCCGAAAATTCGCCCGAAGCCCGTAGAATCGACAGGACGTCGGTCGTACTTTGTTTGTTTTGTTTGTTTGTTTATTTATTTAACCAGGAATACAGTATCGCCTGTCGGCGTTTTTCAACGATTCCCTGGGGGGTTCAACCCCTTACATAATAGTACATAGCAACAATAGAAATTAAAATAATAACAAATAATACAGGAATTAACTTAAAAATATAACTATTCATCAAACAGAAATCCTGAGTTAGATAATAACTGAATTAACGATAACGTAATAGGCTAGAAATATTTAGCCAAAACATAATAATGAAGAATCAAAACAATGACCCAAACTCAAATATAAATAAACAAGAAGTGAATTTGCATATCAATGGGTAAATCATAAGAAAACTCATGTCAAAAATGTGGGTCACTACAAACGTCAAACATAACAGAGAAAAGAAAAGTCGACTAGAAAGGAGTTTGTATACATATATCAATGTTTAGCAGGGAGGCAGTGGACATCATATAGCTGTTTGAAAACTGGAAGTGATCTGGCTGATCTAAGATGTTGTGGTAGTGTGTTCCAAAGTGCAGCCCCCGAGGACGAGAAGGCTCGTCTTCTGTATTCCAAATGTGTCATTGGCAACTGAAGGCCCCCTTGTGCTCTTAGGCGGGTGTTATGGGTGTGTACATGGGACAATTGGGTGAACATTGCAGTGATGTACAGAGGAGTCAGGCCGTTAAGGGCCTTGTAGACAAGTGTAGCTTTACTCTTCTTGTGAATTTCGGCTACTGGGAGCCATCCTAGTGTGTTGAGAAGGGTTGATGTAGGAGTGTACCGGTCACAGCCAAGAATTACCCGACCTGCTCTTTTCTGCAGCTTTTCAAGCTTATCAAGGTATCCCTTCCCTCCCTGGTCCCAAACTGTACTACAGTAGTTTATGTGGGGTATGAATAACGTTGTGTACATTAACCGAAGAGCCTGACTGCTGACATATGGCTTAACGTACTTGATAATGCCAATTACCTGAGCGAGTTTCTTAAAAATGTGTTCGAAGTGATAGCTCCACTTAAGTACGTTGTCAATGGTAACCCCCAGGTATTTGAAAGCATTTACTTGTTCCAGTCTGGCCCCGTCTAGTGTAATAGTAAGCTTTATATTTGCCACATTCTTTCCATGTGTACCTATGAGCATTGTTTTGCACTTTGTAGGGTTCAGAGAAAGTTTGTTGGCAGCAAACCAATGAGAAAGCCGGGTTGAATCACTTTGGAGTGTTTTCTCCAGAGTGTGAAAGCTTCGCGCCGCAAAATATAAGATAGTATCATCGGCGTACATGGAAACTTTACACGACTGGATGCAATTTGGTAGATCGTTTATGTACACGATAAACAGAAGTGGACCCAAAATGGATCCCTGCGGTACACCACAGGTGACACAAGTTGAGGAGGATAAAGCTGAGCTTACACCCGTGCATTGCTGCCTACCAGTCAAGTAAGACTTAAACCAGCCACAAGCTGAGTCTTCCACGCCATAGCATTTCAGTTTTAGAAGAAGTATGTCGTGATCTAGCGTGTCAAACGCTCTTGACAGATCACAGAAAACTACACCAGTTAGCTCTTTCTTTTCTATGGATTGAGTCCAGTCTTCCACCACAGAGTGTAACGCTGTCTCACATGAGTGTAGTTTTCTAAATCCAGACTGACAGGATGTTAGCAGTCCTTGGTGGCTCATGTATGCGTACAGTTGGTTGTGCACTACTCTCTCAAGAATCTTTGATACCCCCGACAGAAGGGACACAGGACGGTAGTTATTCGGATTTGTTTTGTCGCCCTTTTTGTGTATCGGCATGATTTTGGATTGTTTCCACTTTTGTGGAAACTCTCCGGTACTCAGTGAAAGGTTGAACAGTTTGGTGAGAGGACGACCGAGAATACGTGCACCAACTTTCAAGAGCCTATTGTCGATGGTATCTTGTCCAGTTGCTTTATTAGCTTTGAGGCTGGACAGTAGATTTATGACAGACTCCTCAGTGACGGGAGTAAAAGAGAAAATACTGTCAGCGTTGTTGACAAACTGAAAAGGGCTAAAGTGGGGAACAGTGTTTGAGATTGACTTATACAAGTCATCTATGACTTTGTGGAAAAACTTATTCAAGTATTCCGCAATTCCCAACTTGTCAGTAATATTCTGATCTTCATGCTGGATACAATTGATGGTATTCGGTGTTTTACTTGGAAGTAAGTTGCGGATGGCTTTCCACATTCCAGACTGTCCCTCTTCAGACCCTTGTATAACTGACTGAGATGCATGCTCTTTTTTGGCTTTACGACACAGGTAGTTCACCTTGTTCTTTATGCACTTGTATTCTAGCATTTCCCTTGGGTTACCTGATTTCTTAGCCTCTTTGTACAATTGATCCCTGAGCGAAATAAGCTGTCTCAAGTCGTCGGTAAGCCATGGGGCCGGCGTACCTCTGACCTTGAGCTTCTTGGTGGGAGCATGTATGTTGGCTACACCTACGAGCAGGGTTTCCCATGTCTCAAGCTGCTCATCAACGGTTGTAAAATTCTCTATCATGTCCCACGGTACTTGCGATAAGTCATACAGATACTTTTCTTCACTGAATTTTTTGTAGTTCCTTTTATAAGTAATATTTGGCTGTGTTCTGGGGCTTTTCACAAAGTCATTGCGTGGTCGCTGAAACCACCTTCATATGTGCCATGGTTATGCAGGTGTGACTTCTCATTTGTAAGGATTACGTCTATGGAGGTGCTAGTGTTTTGTGTGATTCTAGTCGGTGTGGTTATGATGTTTTCAAGTTGATACAGCATACAGGAAAATCTAAGTTTGCCGATGGAACCTGAGTTGTCAGTAGACAAAGAATCACAGTTTAGATCCCCCATAATTATGACTTCCTTGTGCTCGTCACATACCTTGTCCATGCATTCCTCAAATTTGTTGAAAAACGTGTGGTCATCGGATGGAGGGCGATACATGCTACAGACTAAGATACTCTTCCGGGAGGGTGGCATAATTTCTGCCCATATGGCCTCAAGGCCCGGGACTGAAAAATCCGGGCGGGATTTAAAAGGGATCTTACTTGAAATATACAACGCAACACCCCCTCCATGCCTTGAGCCACGGTCATGTCTAAGTACATTATACGAGTTGATTGACAGGAGATTGTCAGTAACCGTTTCGTCTAACATTGTCTCAGTTACAGCAAGAATATCAGCATTACTGTTTTCTAAAAACACTTCTACTTGTGGTTTCTTTTTCAACAGACTCCTAATGTTTTGATGAGCAAATAATAGCCCTTTACAGTGGGATTTAACAGGTGCATCAGAGATTATGTGAGACTTTTTATTAGAAGGTGCATTATCATCGACAGTGACGCTGCAGGTTTTACATGATACACAACTAGTAGTAGTGCCTTTACCTACATCTTGGAGGCAGTGTCCACAAGAGAGTCTCTGGGCCCTGGGTCCTGGGTTGGTTGAGATGTCACCAGATAGCAGTAGAGCCAGGCAGGAGAGTGTGTTCAGAGTTCGTTGGGTCCTACCACTTCGGGAGGGTGATGGCGCAACAAGCTTCAGACCATTTAGTCCATAGTTCATCTTTCTAATGTTTGAATCCAATAATGTCCAGTCACCTGTTTCAGCACTTACTTTGCTATCGATCTTGTTCCATTTCGGTATAACAACAGGTGGCGGGAGTACAGCCAGGAGTAGTACAACAGCAAATACTGCCCTGGGGATGCCGAATGTGGCAGCGCCCCTTACACTACCTATACAACACTGAAACAACACCATGATCACCAATATACTTACTTATGCTTCACATTTGAAGAATTCGAAGTCTCTCTAAGATTACAAAATTATGGGCGAACAAATTACACAGACCAAGATGGATACTTGCTACCCCTTCAGAAAGTAAATGTGCGTTTTGGAGCGAAAAAGTAGCAAATTTCACGAAAAGGTTTCACAGAAAGTATGGATATATACTTATCTGTACAATTTGGCTAATTTCGGGAGTCGATGGCAAAGGAATATAGGGATTTTCAGTAGATAGAAAACTGAAAATGCAGGGGAAAATCACATGGCATCCATCTTGGATCACATTGATATGCAAAATACTTCGCCCGAAAATCGCCATTTGGAGCTCGCCGACAAGTCGGCCGAGCTAAATTGTTGATTTGTGACGGGGGCTTTAGGCCCCCGTCACAAATCAAACATTCAGCTCGGCCGACATGTCGGTGAGCTCCAAATGGGTAATTTTGACCGAAGTACGGCCGACGTCCTGTCGATTACGCGGGCTTCGAGCGATTTTTCGGAGCTCGGCCGACGTTCGCGTGTCACTGGAAGCTGCGCTTAAATTCAGCGAGGCCTCGGCGGCGATTTATGAGCTCGGAGAGCTAGTCAACAGGATGCCTGTAGTTCGCCCGAACACTCGGCCAATAGTCGGACGTCAATCCGACGATTTCAGACACGATTTTTTGTCGGTCGGAGGTGGCCCGAACTCTTCGGCCTCGTGCGAGCCTCGCTCGGGCTTCGTACAATAATCGAACGACCGTCGTCAGTGTTCCGCCGACTTATGAAAAGTAAGGCGTGCTTTGGGCGAGTCTAGTGCTGGCGTCAGTGGGAGCTTGGATGGACTCAGGACGAACTCCTTCTTGTTTATACATAAAACGTAACGACAGTTTGTTTTATAACATAAGATGATAAAGAACACTGTGTTAACTTGTCAAAGAATGCTGCCTTTTCTAATGAAAGACAATTCCTTTGCAAAGTTAAGTCTTCATTGAAATTTTTTTAGTATGAATTGAATGTGGACACAAAAGACAATACTTCCTGTTTCTTTTTTTGCTATTGGTTTAGATGTGTCAATTTATATATTCATGAACTTAGGCTCTTGACTTTCTGAAGTTTTTTTTCCACAAGATGACTAGTTCAAAGTCTAATTCATTACAAATCTTTAAAAAAAAACCCACTGTTTGTCTGCCGAAGGACGCCCATGTGTCGGCAGGGCGTCGATAGGTTTATCGACGGTCGGTCGAAGCTCAGACGGCGTTCGCCCGAGCTTCGGTCGATTTCCGTTTGGTGAAAATCATAGCATCTACGTTAATTAGACGGGTTTGTTGATTTTGTGGCTCCCGTGGTAGCATTTGAGTTGGTCTGTCACAAAATTCTCGTTAATTTTATTATTTTCACTGTGTCCGTCCACTCTACTCATGCCCAACATATTTCCCACAACTCTGAAATCAAAGTTGATCCAAATATTGGCTTTTTTTCATGTTAGTCGATTCTGACTTCGTCCGTGTCCAAGAGATTATACCATCTCATGGGAGATTTATAATTATTAGTGCTCGACGGACGTCGACCGAGCCCCGTCCAATTTGCGACGGGGCAGATTTTCAGCGAAAAATACGGTCGACGCTCGGGCGATTTTGAAATTTGGCGAGCTTCGGGCGATCAACAAATTCGGCCGACGTTCGTATGAATTGTGACGCCGGCTTTATACATGCGGAATGTTTGTAATGATGAAGGTTTATAAGTTGAATTAAGCCAAAGCAATCAGGTCGGTAACCCTATAGAAGATTGAAAACGTGTCCCTATAAAACCTATTAAGTGTCGGAGGAAAAAGAAGTGGTATGGGTATACCCAGAGTCATCTACTGAGGCCACAGCAAGTAGATTTTATAGACAAAATCATTTGCAGACTCCAAATTCAGAGTGCACGGGCGAAAAAAACAACAACAAAAAAACAAGGCGGGCCAAAGAGCAAGACATCCACATTTTCAAACTTGAATACCATAAAGCTAGCCTGAATTCAATCAAGCCTCCTGTGACCGCTCGCCGCTCTGTAACCTCCTCGCAACCCAAGAGCTTGATGGCTAAGGCCGCTAACTCAAGGGAATCCTCCTTTCTAGATATGGATAATTTATGCAGCCGTCATCAGCCCACAGAGCTGCCTGCCCAGGCCAGACTCTAGTTGCTAAGGATCTATTGCTGTTGCTACCCAGTGATTGACAGCTGCAGATGTCTGATCTGCAGGTGGTAGGAAGAGAGTTTCACAGGCCGTTTCTCTGTACTTTGAACATTTTTCGGCAGTCAAGTCTTTTCTTGTTGGATTTTCAAACTTGATGCGGGAGAAACTGACATTGTCTGCCTCTAAAGGAACAGATAAACTACGTAGGTTTAAAATCCCTTTTAACCGGCTTGGATACATCTCATTTCTCACCCTCCCAACATCTGGATCTCATTTCCCATCCCTTCCTCCCCGTCTGCCTGTGGTGCCAGTTGTGACAGCTAACAGTCAGGATAACTAGGTGGTTTCCATGGCAATGGGAGCGTAGCTGAAATACTGCCCTATGATTGGTGTTACCATTTTTGATAACAGTCCTCCCGGCTTATAGCAACCAGAGCACAAACTCCGCGGGGAGGGGAGAGAAACCCCCGGACAGCTGGAGTTTGCGTTATACAGACTACCATAAAGCATGTAAGAAGACTTGAAGTGACAAATTGAAACACGGTATTACAACCAAGAAGTCTTTTATCCTTGCTGTATTCAATAAAACCTTAATTAACACTGATGCCAACATCAAAATCATTATAGATTTAGATCAGAAATCCCCAGTCTTTTTATTTTCTTCAACAGACAGACAGGTAGACAATGTGAGCAATATTATTACAGCTCGCCTACCCGAATTGTACAACACGTTGGTACGGATTTTACATTATTCCTTCATGTTCAAATGTCTTTTTACGGCATCTAGGACGTTTTTGCGATTGAACTGACAGTTTGCGACATATTGCTCCTTTTTCGATTTATTGACCATTGCCGAAAGGTAAAAAAAATCTTGATTTCTATTTCAAAATCGAAGAAGAGTCTTAGGACCCAAAATCTCCATGAAACTTTGTTTTTGTATTAAAACAGTTCCCCCCATTCTATATCGCTCAATGGTATGACCCACACTGTCGGACAAGGGGAGAAGTGACCCACTTTCGCTATAAATAGCTACTGACAGGTGGGGGTGCAACAATATGGAATGGACAACACTGCAAATATAGATTTTCCTCATTACTTATGCAAATTAAGTCCAATTTGCATGATTTGCAGTTCATCTCTGTCTAAGCTACCTGCATAGAAAAAACATGAAAATCTGTCGCTCCTTTCTTTAGTTATTCTCCTTAAAAGATTTTGACAAATACGCCATTGCAGTTCCAGTGACACATCCCAGGGGACCCAAAATCGACCTTGACCTTTCTCCTTCCGACACCTACCCACATGCCAAATATCATTACAATCCACCTACACGTTCTACAATTATGCTGACTTTACGCATCCGGTGACACAAACATACACACACGGTGACACAAACATGCACACACGCGCACACACACGCAAACACACTAACTTTGCATGATTTGCACTTCAGTGTGTACATCTCTGTCCAACCTACCTACGTACCAAATAACATGAAAATCTGTTGTTCCTTTCTTCAGTTTTTCTCCTTTAGAACATTTTTACAAATAGGCCATTGCAGTTCCAGTGACACATACCAGGGGGCCCAAAATCGACCTTGATCTTTCTCCTCTCAGCACATACCCACATACCAACTATCATTACAATCCATCTACACGTTCTACAGTTATGCTGACTGTAAGCATCCAGCGACACACATGCAAACGATTTTCCTCCTTACTTATGCAAATTCAGTCTCATTTGCATAATTTGCACTTAAGTGTGTACATCTCTGTCCATCCTACCTGTGTACCAAATAACATGACAATCTGTCGATCCTTTCTTCAGTTATTCTCCTTAGAAGATTTTTACAAATAGGCCATTGTAGTTCCAGTGACACATACCAGGGGGCCCAAAATCGACCTTGACCTTCCTCCTTCTAACACCTACCCACATACCAAATATCATTACAATCCATGTACATGTTCTACAGTTACGCTGACTTTAAGCATCCGGTGACACAAACATACACGGAAACGCCAAACGCACGCAAAACAGTGCCTCCATGAAAAAGCCTTTTTTCATGGAGATAACAACTAGTTATGCACCCACAGAGCTAGAGACAGGAGGGAGTGTACGTAGGGGGCTGGTACTGGACGCCACCATAGTCCCCGACCCTCGGATGGGGCTAGGTAATAAAGATGTATATGTGACAATATGATGGAAACCAACCGTTTATTTTGTAAATAACTCTATTCATCAATATCTCTTTCTACTTGCCCCCCCCCCTCCATTTACACATGGCCATGGTGCAATCTCAGAGCTCCTGTTTTGTTTCATCACTTCGCGAACTCGGTTAATTATCTTCGCCGAGTACTTGTACTCGGAGAAGATTATGTTTTCGGTTGAAAAATCTGTTGGGTGGGTCTGTATGTATGTCAGGAGCATAGCTCAAGAAAGCTTCAATGAATCTTTATGATTTTTGGTAGGTGTGTAGTGGTTGTGCAAAGGAAGGTCAAGTACGAAAATGGTTCACCTTACGTTTTTCAACAGTACTGCAGCGGACTTTGATTTTTTTTGTATGTAGGCAAAAAAAGTGACCGTTGATGGATCTTCATGATTTTTTGGAGGTGTGTAGATGTTGTAGAAACGGAGGTCAAGTTCAAAAATGGTTCTCCTGGCATTTTCCGTCGGTACTGCAGCGGGCTTTGTGTGGATGTGTATTTGTATGTCGCCAGCATTACTCCAGAAGCTGTTGATGGATCTTTATGATATTTAGTGGATGAGTAGGGTTTGCAGAAAAGAAGGTCAAGTTCGATAATGGGCCTTCTAGCGGGTACCTAAGGTACTGCAGCGGAGCTTCAAAATTTAGGGGCATATTTTCTGAAAGTGCTATGGTCATGATTTTTGTGTGGTAGATATTTCATGCCACAGGAAGTAAGTTCTGTAAATTTTGGCCCCCCAGCGGCTTGTTTAAAACTGCAGTGGGTGTTTTCGTTTTGAACTTCGGACATGAATAACTTGAGAAGGGGTCGACAGATCGTCGTGATGTTTGGTATGTAGAGAGCTTAGATGGTGCTTTACATAATCAATGACTAATTATTCAAATCAGGACCTAATTTGCATAATTAGTTAGGAAAGTTTGTTAACCCACTGCATTTCATAATGGGACATGTGACAGTGTTCCCGAAAACAGATCAACAGAGGGCCTTGCCTAGTAGTATAAACAAACAGACGGGTCAAATAGATAAACAGATGGAGCACCCATTATTCTCCAAGCAGAGGTGTGGGTCCAGCTGGTTTTTAACGTGTTCAGTTTAGGAATTTTTGTTCAACATACGGTTGGCGACATACCTAAAAGGGGACAAAATAGAAAGCTTGACAAAAGCACCTAAAAACACGTCGAAAACCCAGCCAGACCCACTCCTCCTGGAGAGTACACCGTACCAAAACTGCACCACTGCTAGGTGCGGAAAAGTCACATATGTACTATGATCTACTATGTCTATGATATGGAATAAAGATTTATTCTATTCATATATATTGACTGTACCATTTCATCATCACTGTCAACTTACAACACTGCATAATCGAACCTTTGTGGCCCATATAATATCAACATACTCATACTTTTTCATGACCAGTTATTACATATATCAGCACACTCTACACATATACTAGTCCTGTTCCACCAAACGATTTTTAACACTATCTAGACTGGACTCATTCTCCCTCACCCCATCATAACTTCCAAATGGTATGGTGCATGATCAAATTTGCAGCGGGTGATAAGCATGTAAATATTATTCCATAATAAGCCTTGATTATTTGGCGAGGAGAAAGTGTTCGTGGAACTCTAGTTTTTCATTCGATGGTAATAAGAACCGACCATGCCTTGTGACACCATTTACATCTGAAGGTAGGTATTTCACGAAACAACAGATTTTGTTATGAATATATCATTGTGGTTAATAAGCAGTCATGGTGTATGGATTTTAATGACAAGTTGATGCCCCTCTGTCACAGATAACCGGTCATGGCCTCCCCACCATTTCCTCTGTTTGTATACGGTAACATATACGCTCAGTGGAATAACGGATAACTTCATTGCAACTGGATGCAACATCAATATACAGGTTTCGCCAGCGTTCTACGTGCAGATCAACAGAAGTACAGAAACACGTGCAGACAATGACAACTATAGGGTGACCGTCATGACCTTGACACATGGGCGTAACTGGCTACAGTGTTCAAAATACTTGAAGGTCACAGACGTTCATAATAAACATTTCCGGACGATATTTTGATAGACAGGTAAGGCATTGATAGCAATAAAGCAAACATTCATTCATATATCACAACTTTAAAACTGGCAATAATGATTATAGAAACGATCTCAGTTTCACCATGTTCACATTTTTTTGCAAATATGAGGGGCTAATGTACGTGTTTCCGCATAGCATAGAAATTCCAAAGGAAACAACGTTATGCAGTCAAAATTGCACATGATTAAATTCATCATTATCATAAGTGATATAATAGAAAATGAAACCGATTGTGATTGCGGAATTCGTGTCATAATGCGACAGGTGGGGGTACGGACGCTAAATTTTGATAATGACAGGTTTTTTAGCAGCTGTCTTTATGATAGTAAGGGGGTACGCTACATGAGGGGGTACGAACGCTACAGGTGGGATACGGACGCTATATTTTGATGTTGACAGTTTCATTTTAGCAACTGTCTTTATGATAGCAATTTCGCGTTTTAGTATGTAGAAATAGAAACCTTTAAACTACTCAGGCTGCTTTGGAAAGGACCATTCAAATGGGGCTATGGACGCTACCGGCGGGAGTAGACTCTGAAATAAGAATTTAGTGGCTACACATAGAGCAAATGTAAAATTATATATGAAACAAGTTTGTAGAGGTTAGTGTGTAATCCAGGTAAAAAAATATCTAAAGACAATTTTATCTCTACCGCTGGATAAAATTTAAGGAATCTCTGTATCTCATCCAGTTGTAGAGATTGATTCGTCTTTAAATGTACATATGTACGATGTTCCAAAGTCTAAGGGAATTTATCTAGAAATATCAGTCATTGTAATTATTTGTCCTCATCAAAAGAATTCAAATTTAGTGTGGTATATTCTTAAACAATATGCAAACAGTAAACCCTGGCTATCTTGTCACAGTTAGCTCGGACGGTCATATGAGATTTAATAAATTTCCATCCGATTCACATGCATATGGCTGTGTATCCAGTGTTACAAATTCAGGATTGAATGTGCTAAGTCATTGTGACGTACACAAAATTTCCTCCTAATGTTATGATACCTATCAAACTAAGGTAAACACATGGGGGGGGGGCAACCACCGATAACTACTGTAACAGTTGTACATCATGAGCTTTGACGTAACATGCAAACATTTTGCATACACAGAATTAGCAATCTAGTGGCTTTGCCGTTTCATCATTAAGGGTCGAAAAAATATTATATAATTCCAAGTGCTGCCAATTAGTAGCAGCATGTACCTGACTGTACAGTAATCTTTTAATTAAAAGCTGAGTCTCTGGAAATACAGCTGCAATTTCGGAAAAATCATTTATTTTTGCAGGCAGCTATTTTCTTGGTAGCAGGAGGAAAAATTGTGTTCCTCTAGTATCAGTTGATATAATCCTACAGCTGTCTTGACACACAAACTATCCGTGTCAAACAGATTACTTTTTTGCCGATTGTCCTGTAAGAGCTGCTGTCCCGGAACAGTTTCGCACAGAATGCTGACCTAGAACACAGTCTGGTTGGTAAAGGAAGCAGAATTGAGGGGCCACTTGTCACCCATCCTGGAAAATATCAACATGCGCTTCAGCAAAACAAGAAAGTTATGCAACGACTGTCATGCATTTAAGGTTAGATAAGATATGTGTGTAAATTCTCTGTAAGATTGTGGAGACTCTCAATGCGGGCAACAGTATTTTTCTTCAAAATTGCCACAGGGTGTCGCGTTTATGGGTATGGCAGAAACGGCTATCGGTTGAGATCGTCATTGGAGTCTCTGCGGTAGAGAATGACACACCTACTGTATGTATAGTACAACATAGTTTCTCTGGTTTTAAAGAATAAGACGAGAAAATAGATTTACAGAAAATAGATGTTGTGTGAACTTAGATTATGAAGCAGTTTGAACTGACCAGAGAGCCCAGCGGGTGTGGTCGCTGACTTCCGCCCCAGAGTTTGGATGTACCAGAATGTCCTGGTCACCTCGGTTCTGCATGACCCAGGGTACAGCTGCACAGGCAGACAGACGCAGAAAATCAGGATTTATGGTTATCATACATTTCAAACACATTAAAAGATTCCATAAACTATGGCGTCATAAGGTTAGCAGGTCATGTGAGCGTCGCGGGGGGGGGGGGGGGGGGTCCTAGGAATGAAAATCCATCTCAGGTTCAACCCACTGGCAACACTGAACAATATAGCTCGAAAACCTGGGTACATGTGCACCAGTGTGCACCCAAAATTGGAGCTGTGCACCTAATTTTTGACTCTGGGTGCATTGGTGCACCTAGATATTTGTGTATGCGATAGGATAGAGGTACAATATATATGACACTAGTGTACAGAATAATCTTGAAATGTAAGTATCAGAAAAGGCAATATAATCCTTTGTTGCACTTTATTTAATGTATTACTTATTTAAAATTTTGAAGTTAGCCATAGAATTACAGATTAAAGTTCTTGATCATAAGTATGAGAGCGTTAAACTTTTTAATTATGTTTTGACATTCAACTTTATTTTATGTGGTGCACCCAAATTTCTTTCTGTGCGCCTGATTCTTTTGCTTGGGTGCACCAGTGCACCTATTTCCAAAATTGAATAATTTATGAGGATGATGCGAACCAAATGACAATTGTCTGTGTCACAGTGTCATATTAGGCTATTTGATAATTTGTGAGATATGATAACAACGTTATCGTAATAGTGCCTTTTTATCGGTGTATTATACATGGCTTGAAATACTGAGTGCTTGGTGACGCAGTGGTTCAGAACCCCGAGGTCCCGGCTTGAAATTCAGTGTCCCCGGATTTGTCTCGTTGATGTTGTGCCTTGGGTAAGGTTTTTTTGACACGATTTTTCTCACTTCACTCAGGTGAACATGAGTACCTAGCTTCGGTTTGATATTAGATAGGGATGTCCCTCGGATAGGACGTTAAATGGAGGTCCCGTGTTTGAAGACAGTCACACAATGATCAGGTAAAAGAAACGCTTAACGTAGATACTAAAGGTCCTTCCGGTGTGAGTGAATCAAATAGATCCGTTCGAATATGCAGCTTGTACTGTTCAGTTCAAACTTGGTGTGTTACGCAATGAAGCGGTTTACCAGCTGCAGGTATGCAATACAAACAAACAAACAAACAAACAGACAAACAAACAAACATGCACTTTTGTGCACCCGCATTTAGGGCTGTGCACCTAATTGTTTTAAATATTTGTGCAGGGTTAGGTGTACAAAGGTACAATTATACACACGTGAACAGTATTATAGAGTGTACAACAATTACATTAAGTGTCAGAAAAAACTTTGCTGTTTGAAATTTCGAAGTCAGCTATTTTATCATATATAATCCAGATTCAGGATCCTTGGAAATGCTGTAAGCTTTTGTGACTACGTTCTGCTGACACAACGTTATTTCAATGTTGTCCGTGCGCCTGTAATTCTGTGCACTTAAGCGCATGCAACTATTCTCGAGCCTTGTTATGTCAGAGTAAAAGAAGATCTCGTCTGCATGTTTCCACTTTGCAAGCAGATGTTAGGCTCCGGCTTGTTTTGAACATCTTTTTAGGCGTTTTATGGGGCTTTCTATTCTATCTGTTTTTTTAGGGCGACATTAAGAAAAGGTTGGAGAGTCTGTTTCTATAGCCACTGAATATACCACCGAGTGAGTACCGCATGTCTTAGGGCCACGTCACACTTGTGCGTATATTGAAGTACGTTTGAGTTGCGCATCAACATTTCTTTGGTTTAAGTAAAGTTTGAGGGGAAGAAGTTGTTTTTCACTTTGACCTACCGTTGTGCAGCCTGGTTATCGAACAAAAGAAATGACATCTTCGGCACATAAATACGCAATACCTGCGGACTTGTATATACGCAGAAGTATGACAGGGGCTTTATATATGTCACCATAGACTTTAACCCTATATCTTTACATGCTGTAAAACAGCAGCTACAAGTATACTCACTTTTTGCGTACCATTCCAGTGGGACGAAGACCGCCCAGTTGGCAGACACAAACGGATCAGTGGCACCAGTGTTGGTGAAGTCAACATCTGCAGTCACATTACAGGGAGACGAATAAAGTGATATTCATAAGATAATCAAATATTTGTGTTTGTGTGAGGGTTGAAGACCTGGAGCACTTAATGGCGGACCATGTCGTGTGGAGGGAGAGAGTTGCCTTGGTCTGGGCATGATGATGATGATGTCTATGTGTGAAATTGTGTTTGCGTGTGCATTTGAAGGAATATGTATATGTGTATAAACATGTATGTGTGTACGTGTGTGTGTGTCTGTCGACACAAACTCAGCTCCGTACGGGATAAAATGGAAAAATAAATAAAAGGACTTTTGAATATATAGATCACTTTAAATGAATGTGCAAATGAAGGAATGAATGGGTGAGGGGCCCAATTACAGGATAAATCACCAAATGATGGGTGAATTACCAAATGAATGTACGTGTGTTACGGTGTGTAGATACGTGAGTGACCCAAACTACCAAATGGGTGAATTAATTACCAAATGAATATAACGCGTGTTCTCTCCGTCTCAGGGTTACATGTGTGACTGAAAGAATGAAAGAAGGCTTCGGCATTAGGGACAGTAGTCAGTACAATATTTAGTGGGGGAGGGGAGGACAGGTGCGTACGGGGGGAGGGCCAAGGGAAAAAAGGGAGCCTGGGGAAATGTTATTGACCCGGCCGACCTCCTACGCACCGCCCCCCCCCACCAAATGTCGTACTGTCCCTTACCCCATACACCTGTCCGGTTTCTATGTGTTACGTGTTATCTAAATCTTGAACTGTAAAATCAGATCATCTGTGAAACTTCATCACCTTTCTTTGTGACCTAAAACTTACAAGGTGTTATTTCGTATACCTTATCATCTTCGCAAAGAAGATTATGTTTTGGGTAGCGTTTGTATGTATGTATGCATGTATGTATGTGTGTATGTAGAAAAGCAGCATAACTGGAGAAGGCCTAGATGGATTGTCTTGATATTTGGTATGTGGTAGGTCTTGATGAGACCTCCAAATGATTTGACCTTGAGCCCCTAGTAACTTGTTATGGTACTGCAGCGTAACTTTCGGGTTTGGTATCTCGTGTTCTGAACATACTATGGTCATAACTTTTTAGTGGTAGATAGCTTTTAGGAAAGAGAGTAAGTGGTATAGATTTTGGCACTGCAGGAGCGGGTTTTGCTTCAGACTCAAGAAGGGCTTGATAAATGGTCATGCTTTTTCGCCTGTAGATAGTTTGAGTGATGATTTACAGAATTAGATACTTATTAAGCAACTCTGTATATAATTTGCATAATTGATTAGGAATGTTTATACATCCGCCGCATTCCACGGTAGGACTGTCAACATATAACATAACATGTGACATATGTAACTGAGGAAGAGAGAAATATTAAAAGATATGAACTATGCAAATGAAGACACCATTTGTATAATCAATTAGAAAATGCTATGACTAAACATAGGGTTGACGAATTATCATGTTGCTTGGAATGAAGATGATTAAGTAATGCTTTGTACGATTAAGCGATAATTATTCAAACGATATTCTAAGTTGCATGATTAATGAGGCAATTTCATTATTTTTTCAAAGCACAGGAACAAAAGGCATACCAATTATATATATAGTATATATTTATGAATATATATGTATGTTTATATATATATATATATATTTATCTCTCTCTCTCTCTCTATATATATATATATATTTATATATGTTTATATACATATGAATATATATATATATATGTATGTACAGGGCACGCCTGAAAAGCAGTGCGGTTAGCACTGAGTGCGTCCACCCTGGATAAAGAAAACAGAAATAAAATGTAACGTTATAGGTTTGTGTGTCTGTCTGTCTGTATATATATATATATATATATACAGACACACAAACCTAGTACGTTACATAAATACAAACAAACATACATAATACATAAATACATACATACACACATGCACGCATGCACACTGTACGCCTACACTGCGCATACACATATACACTGTTCACACACACAGTCACATACATTGTACACACAAAACACACATATTTACATTGCACACATAGCCTGAGTACGAGTACTATATTCCGTAGTGACCGCTGGCTAAAAAAGAGGCTACACAAACACACATACACTGTAAACATATACTGTACATACACAGCACTGAACACAATGTATACACGCCAAAAAGTGACACATTACACACATGTAAATACACTTTTACACTGTACACACATACACAGACCGACTGACAAAAACATCTGAATAATACATTTAACGGTATAGCCTTTCGGGTCGAAGTTACAGCTATATGACCGCATTGGAATGTTTGAAATCATGCCAGGATAACATTACATGTAAACGTACCAAACACACAGAGCCTGCCCTGGTGGTAGAGTCCCTCACACGGCTTGGTGTTGGTCAGGTTAAAGTGTTGGATGAACTTCTCCATCAGCTTCAAGGCGGAAGAGATACTGTCGTTGTTGTAGGCTACAAACATACAGTGGATGTGGTACGACAGGAAGGGGGGAGGGGTGCCCTTGGCTCGGTACACGTTCAAGTTCACGTCCGGGTACTTGGTGGGGTGCGCGGTACACACAGCAACAAACACACACCATAACACCAGTCTAAACACAATATTCTGCATGTCTGCCATGTTGAAAAATGCCACTTTGTCTAACATGCTTGTAATAGTTCCTATGAACTTACAAATGGTAGCCGAGAATTGAAGGTGAAGACTTCATGACGGTGCTTCGTACTTTGACCTGCAACAAGGTCAGCAAGTGAACTTTGAGCTGCTCAGGATTCAATGTACGAAAGCCGTTAGTTACATCATTTCTTCAGCGAGAGTACTTCGAGTGGCTCAGGTTTCAATGTACGAAAGCCGTGAGTTACCTTATTATCTCCATGAAAAATGGAGATATTGTTTTGGGTGTGTCTGTTTGTCTGTTTGTCTGTCTGTTTGTGTTTCCGGACTACTGTAGTCAGCATAACTCAAGAACCTCTTGAAGGATTATGATGATATTTGGTATGTGGGCAGGTGTTGTAAAGCCGAACTTCAAGGTCGATTTTGGCCCCCCTGGTATGTGACCTTGGTACTGCAGCAGAACTTCATTTTTTGTATCTTTTGACCTGGACGTGCTGTGGTCTTGATTGTTTTGGTGGCAGATAGCTTGTGGTGTAATAAAGAAGTGGTGTAGGTTTGGGCCCCCTAGCAGCTTCCTCTGGAACTGCAGGGGCGTTTTTGTGAAAATCCTCTAAGGAGAATAACTGAACAAAGGAACAACGGATTTCCATGATATTTATTTCTCTATCAGCCTACCAAGTTTCATTTGAAAATATTAATGTTGATTTACCAACCCCTTTGTATAATTACATCAAAGGGCGTGGTCTATGTAGGGGGTCAAAAGGTCAAGGTCAGATAGCCGGGTCAAAGCTACCACTCTGATCTGCGACGGCTATCATATCAAATTATATTCCTCAGACACCCTATTTTTCAAAAATCATAAGGAAAATTTGCCACTTCAGGTGGTACCGATATGTAAAATTATGGGGTCTGGCCCATAGACTAATGCCCGCAAGTAACGTTAACACTCAAAATCAAATTTCGCACAAAACGCATACCACTTTCCAGCCATCTAAGTAACTCATATCATTTCGCAGCAGATTATGAGCGAAGCGAACTCAAACCGGAATTGCGATGTAGAGGGGTTAAGATCGTGATCTCTACCGGTAAAGTCGCCGATTCTGTCAGCTATCAAAACTTGTTAAACGGGGTCGTGTGGCGTGACGGCAGAGCGTTCGGCTCAGAACTAAGTGGTCCCGGGTTCGAATCCTGTCATATCACCGATCTTGTGCCCTTGGGAAAGGCACTAGCTTAACACGACTTTCCTCACTCCACCTTGGCGTGAATGGGTATCTGACATCGGTTGGGAAAGGTCGTATTGAGGTCACCTGCTGGCGCCGAATGGCAGCCGCTCAGACCCTTGCGACCGTTCCACGAAATGCAAGTGTGCAGCGAATATGTATCTGTTGCCTATGACATGAGTATTATGTAATAGTAAACCCTGCACCAATTAAACACTAGATATGCTGTCATTGCATGGGTAACTTCTGACCAATAAAATATAAATCTTTACCCTTGCACATAAACATACGCAAATACATGCTGTATCGCTATGATAAAAGAACATAACAACAATGTTACACAGTGCATTTAATACTTGATACATTTATTTGTCATAACTTTAACTTAGGCCACAGCAAATAATTTTTTATGGATGACATCAGGGCGCTCATTAATTTTCGCCTGATTTCTAAAAAACAAACAAGAAATTTTATTGCCCTCCGACGGTGGTCAACTTGCCAAAAATTGGCAAATATGCCTTGTATTATATAATGTCCTTGGTTGTAGTTACTTGAGATGTATACAAAAGGTGTTTCATTGCTGCATATGAATACCTTTTCAGTTTTCTGCATTTGTTGTAGTTAGTCTATTGAGATGTATACACATCTACAAGGACATGTTTACTGTTGAATCAAGGAGGTTTTATATCATATATGAAAAATCATTGGTTGAATACAGGAATAAAAGACCTGTTGGTCGTGATATCATATTTTGTTGCCTCAATTCTTGTTTAACAAGATTTATGATCTCAAAATTTGAAAATATAGGAATCTTGTTTTTTTTGCCTGCCTTTTGTTTCGCCCTATCTCATAAGTTTTGGAGTCTGCGGAGGTATCATCCATAAAATTTACTTGCTGTGGCCTTATCTATAATAATTTAAGCGTGTTCGTGCATATAGACATCAAAGGTATAACATTTGCATTATCTATATTGTAGGTTCATGCTAATACAGGATTAAGCACAGATTGATACTAGTACAAATATGTTTTTGCAAGATCTACCCACATTTATTTACCTTTTTTTATGGTACTCTATTCCTCGTTAGGTAAGGGGTTACAACTCTTTGCCAGAACAAAGACTTTGTTTCAAAGTAAGAATAGACATTAAAACACTATATTTTATCAATCATTATCTATGACTAAATAAATCTTAATGTTGATCATCTAAGTTATCAGCAATGTTAGCTCTATACCATGAACTTCACATTTGGGGATTCAAGATACACGTGGATAGATAGGTAACGTTTATTACTAATAGCCCTGTACCCACTCTAACTCACACATGTAGTACCTTTCAGCAGCGTATTTTATTTTTCTATATACAACATGGTTCTCAAAATTTATTAAGTGCACTACCAAAGTCACATGGATCACATTTGTATATAGTTTTGATATTGTCTGGGTTCTCATATCAAAATTTTTTCACCTATAATCAATCATCTACGTAATTCAGGGCGCAGTCGTGTATATTCTTATGTCCCTCCCAAACAGTCCATGCAGTCGTGGGGTTTTACATTAAAACTCGTTAATTCTACGGCCGTGGAAACCAACAGCCTAAGGTCTTAGTATAATATGAATAGATTACTGGTATCATTCCCCTACGCAGAGCTGAATCTACGTCGTAGAATGAAGAAAGAAGGATCATCTGTGACACTTATTACAAAACCGTCCAAAACATGCTGCGGGCCGGCGCAGCGACGCCATTTTGTCAGGCGGAGCGGCCTGCAGAGTTTCAAAATTTCTCTAAAATTTTAGACGAAATGTTTAGCTTTATTTCTTACATACATCGTTAAAAAAATTCCATTCTGTTTGCTGATCTATATCAGTTCTTGGGCTCGGTACCGAGTTGTCTTGAGATTGGTGCCGAGTTGTCCTAAATGGCTAGGGGCCGAGTTGTCCCAAGTAACGAGTTGTCCTGATGCCGTAAGTTTGAATGTGCTTTAATATGATGAATTGCCATTCTTAATATTTCCAAACTATCATGGCACATCAAATTGACAAATCATTCCACGCAACACACAGCGATCACCACAAGGGACGCTCAAACAAACCTTGGCACCAAGGCCTATACAATGTCCTCGTTGGTACCGATAGCTCGAGCTCTGACAAGCTGGAAAAATTCAAAAAGTCGCAATACATATTAAATGATGTACACACAAACATACCACCCCAAAAGCAATTAAGGTCTCTCGGGATAGCTTGTGCTAAACATGGGGCGGCGCCATGTTTTTGTGTGTTTTTTTTGTTGACGGTCTTTATCTAACCGCCTTAGACTGACTCAACCGACTATAACCTATATAAAGATGCCAGTTTCAACCGACAGTGTCATTTGTAATTGTGGACACAAATTTTAGATAAGGAAAAAAACTTTATCTGCCAAACTTTACAGTCGAAAATATGCAATTGACTTTGTAGGAGTCTGTGTATTTACCGAACTACACCACCGAGATACACATGAAAATGGATTAAAATCTACCAAAACACAGTGCGCTTTTATTAGTTAACATCGCAGGCTGCTATATTTCGGCATGAAATTAAATAATGTATTTGTGGCCCTGGCGACAAGAAACTTTAAGATAAAAATTTCTCGGCAATCCCGGTCGACCTCGAGGCCTCACCCGCCGCCATCTTTGTCTTACGCCATGTTTATCTTTTAATAGTGGCATCTGGGTCATTTACACACCAAGGGTGGTGAAATGTGCCGAAAAACAATATGATTTGATGAGTCGATATCACAGGGTGCTATATTTTGGCATAAGATAACGTATGTATGGCCTTGGCGACAAAGAAAATACCACTATTATTCTCAGATGGTAACAGAGATCATAATGAAGATGAGTTTTCAAGTTGCATCACATGTCCTTAGTCCGTGTTTTCACCTTGGTATTGTCTAACGCGTGGATTATCAAAAAGTTCCTTCTCGAATCGATGGTGTGTAGGGCGGCGCCCATCTCCGTTTTACTAACCACTGTTTGGAGAATAGTGGGTGCCCCATCTGTTTATTTATATGACCTACATGTACTTTTAGGCAAGGCCCTGTTTATATAACCTGTCACTGTCCCATGTCCCAGTATGAAATACAGTTGGTCAACAGACTTTCCTTACTAATTATGCCAATTAGCTCCTGATTTGCATAATTAGTCATTGATTATGTAAAGCACCATCTGAGCTCTCTACATACCAAACATCACGACGATCTGTCGACCCCTTCTCAAGTTATTCATGTCCGAATGTCAAAACAAAAACACCCACAGCAGTTCTAAAAAAAGCCGCTACGGGGCCCAAACTTACACAACTTACTTCCTGTGGCATGAACTATCTACCACATAAAAAGCATGACCATAGCAGGTTCAGAAAATATGCTCCCTGTGGTACCTTAGGTACCCGCCAGAAGGCCCATTATCGAACTTGACCTTCCTTTCTGCAAACCTCACCCATCCACTAAATATCATACAGAACCATCCCCAGCTTTTCGAGTTATGCTGGCGACATACAAATACACATCCACACAAAGCCCGCTGCAGTACCGACGGAAAATGCCGGGGAATCATTTTTGAACTTGACCTCCGTTCTCACAACATCTACACACCTACAAAAAATCATGAAGATCCATCAACGTTTCCGTCACTTTTTTGCCTACATACAAACACAAAAAATGCAAAGTTCGCTGCAGTACTGTTGAAAAACGTAAGGTGACCCATTTTCGAACTTGACCTTCCTTTGCACAACCACTACACACTAACAAAAAATCATAAAGATCCATCAAAGGTTTCTTGAGTTATGTTCTTGACATACATACAGACCCACCAAACAGCTGGCTCAACCGAAAACATAATCTTCTCCGAGTACTAGTACTCGGCGAAGATAATAATCACATGATTTTGGAACGTCAGTCAAATCCACAGACCGCTAAAAACGTTTATAGCAAGGAGGTTATATAATCTCCTTGTTTATAGTAAGTTATCAAATGTCGTTTCAATAATTATCAACCATATTTCATTGGTGTTTCTATACGTTTCGACAAAATTTATTTCTGATATACTTATGCATGAACAGCATCAATTTCTCTTGAGGCAGCTTCAAGTCCCTCATACACAACCATCATTGTTATTGCGTCCTTAAAGGTGCCCTAAGTGATTTCAGGGGGTAAAACTTGAAATATCCTGGGGAATACAATTCTGTTTGGTGAGGTTGAAATTTACATTTACTTCCCTATATTAGCACATCTGCATCATTATTTCATACTTTGGGCGTTTGAATTAGCACAGAACCAAGCCACAAAAGGAGTATTTTATTTATTGGGTCCCCCAAAAAATCAGCCCAGAATCCAGCCGTAACCGTTTTCTGTCGACAATTTTCGGTAACCTCCGGCCGCGTGACGTCACAATGCCCAAGCACATTGAGCCATGACCATGTGATTATTTCTTCGGAAGCGTTCGGGACTTATCGGTCAGAATCGTGCACGTTCGGAAGATTTGAAATGATAACTGGCCTCCAAGTGCTCAGATTTTCAATGTCAGTTCTCACCACACAACGACATCACATTTTTGCTCCATGCTGGTCAATATGCGATGGAATAGCGTTATCTAAACTTACTATGGATAGAAATCCGAAAAAAATTGATTTTGAATAATTATATGACTTTCAGCGCCCTAATATTGCTTAGGTTGCCTTTAAACGTTTTTGGTATCGTTGTTTTGTTGTTGGTTTGATATTGAAATGATTATGTAAGGATTTTCATGATATTTATCAAGCGGATTGACCTTCTTGCATCTTAAGATAAGGGTGAATCTGATTTTTAAAACTATATACATAACGCTGTATATAACGCTGTATATATATATATGATATATATATGATAATCTATGATTAGATATATGATATATATAATATATAGTGAGGGCTCTCAGTTCCATCCCAAAATGTCTACATGAATTCATCATCGAGTTTTTTTTTAAATTCTAGATCATGCGTGACAAACGATCTAAGTTTAAAGAGGGGGCTAAACTTGTTGAATTAGATGACGTCATGCAGTCTTCCGGATTTCCAAACTAGCATCAGTCGGGCTGTCCTGGGGACGGATTTCGATGAATTTACCGAATTCAAAGCCTACTGACTCGTCGATTCCCTCCAATTCGTCGGAAAATTCCTCCAAATCTGTCCTCAGAAGAGCCAGCTGGAAAAGCCCGCTTGATAGTAGCGGGATATATAGAAGCGTGACGTCATCTACATGCAATTCAACCGGCGGTCGAGTATTCGAAGCTTAGCCTTCAGCACGGTGCGAGTTGCAAACCTTCGGAGAGTCTTGAACTATGACGGACGCATTAAAACAAGTGAGAACTTAACTTTGGGTGTATTTAGCATAGTATAGTAGGCTTTTGAAATCTAAGTCTAGTGTTTGTTGCCCGTAGCATTCTGTTCATTCATATCTTGCCATTTTGGCCTTTCAATTCAGTTATGTCTTTACACAAGTGTCCAAAGCTCAGATGTTCCCCTGTGTCTTGTTGTGAGGCAGCCAGTTCCCTTGACCGCTCATCTGGCTCTGTTTAGAAATTACCGTCATCGATGTGTTACTGTTCGGGACTAGCCACTTATGCTGTCTTTCTAAATTCTGCAATAACATTTTCTCAGAATGGGATACCGGGCCAATAGCCTGTCTGATGGATCGTTTAAACCAAGGATTTCAATTTATCAACAAATCAGTGGCAAAGTCAAAATGTTAAATGTCTTTTTGGTGTCCAACAATAAGTAGACATTTTAACCATTAACCACGTGGCCTGTCACCTTACTTGCAATGTGTCAAAGCATAGCTTAAAATTGCTAATCATAAACACCACTCACATATAGCCACTCGATCGTCGTCGTTTAAGATAAGACTTGTTATTTAGGTGAAAAAGACGATACGATGTATATCTATATGCAACCGAGAATATGTTCGCATAATAAACAACACAAAGGAAGGATTGGCTATGGTTAGGCTGAGTCAGGAAAGTTCTACTGCTGATTCCGTCAGGATTGCAAATTACCAACCACTAAAGGTATGTAATCTGACGGACACGACGTGTATTAGACTTAAGTGTGTCCTAGGTGATATGTCATTTACGGACTTTTGCGAAAAGAGCGCGTTACCGTCTCCTGAACGGCAATTATGCCATCTGAAACGCTTTTAAGCCTCACGGGGATATATAGTTATGATAATACTTTCAAACAAAGCCATATAATGACACCATTTTATTATTGTGGACAATAGTTACAGAGTTATAAATATTTGACTGTAAAATCAGGCACGCTTAATACATATGTAAAATACCAGCCCATCGGTATGCTTAAAAGAACGCACTTAGTTCTGTTGGAAACGAATTTGAAATACTCGGACAGTCTTTCAATGATAATTACACCGAGTTCTATTGTGGGATTTGCCCAAGAAAATAAAATCGTACGTCTTTTTCTAGTTCTGTTCTTCTTTTTTCCTAAATTTCTTTTTTTAATTTCTTTTTTGTTTTTCTTCCTTCTCACTTTTTTCTCTAGATAGATTAGCAGGGAAGTAGTTTAATATCTGATGTTAGATATGTTTCAAATATAATCATTCATAAATTATATTATAAACCATTTGTAAGGCAACTGTCATGGTGATGTATATGATTGTTGTCACCCAGCAACTTAAGGTGGGGTACAGGCATGCGACAGCACTTCTGGGGTGTCTTGAAAATACTATATAGTGTTTCTTGTGGCTCTTGATTTTTTTTCTCCAAGTACCTCTGTGCAAGACAACAATTTATGCAAATTTTTATGACGTCATGATTACGTCATCAACAATTACAGGGCCACGCCCCTTTTCACAAAAGTGGTTTTTCCTCCCTAACGATCCAATGTACAAAGCTAATATTTTAGGGACAGATGCATAATGATGCCATTGGTCAATACACGGGCTCCTTTTTTGATATCTTTTTAAATTAATTTTTGGTGAATTTTTTCAATAATTTAATGAGAACTTCCTTCTGTGGGCCCTCACACATTATCAAAGTATCAAAATGCTTATGCAACCCGTGAGAGGCAAGTTCAGGTGGTAAACCTCAGAACAGCATTTCTTTTTCTGCCCTATCATATACAGTTTTGTCAAACTTTTGCTTTTAAAATCATGCTGTAGAGGTAGTATTAATAAAATCGGCATTTATTAACCGTAAAATGACCCCAAATCGCCATTATTTGCTTTTTTCCCAATCACGCAATTACTAACAGTGACATACGGGTCAATAACCTCTGCAAACACACTATCTGACAGTCAGAGCAGTGTTTACAGCCAGACCAGAGAATCCAGCTTTCCAGAGGGAGGGAGGGAATAGCCAAAATGGAGGCCCCTGATTGGTCAGGCTGTTCCAAAAGGTATCAGCACCCAGCCAGGACGTTGGAAACTGCAACTTTGCCCTTGAAGTTTGCGGTAAACTGTATCCTATGTAGGAAAATGATGCCAGATAATGAAAATAGACCTATATATCTAACAAATCAGATGGTTATTTTGTCTAAATATTTTTGTTGAAAATGTGCTGCCGCATGCCTGTACCCCACCTTAAGTTTAAACCAGCTGCGTCTCTTTGCTTTTTATGTATAATAGACCAATTCTAATTCAAAATTCCTAAGAAATATTACTTTATTGTTAGCATTTCCTTGTTTCCTTCCCTTTATGATGATTACCAGCCGGTAGCCTGAGTCTTCCCTGACATCTTACTCGCCTAGAAAAGGAGAGAACAGCAAGACAGGGCTGCGTCCGTCTTCCCCAACTCGCCGATAGAAAATGGCACCCGCTTGAAGTCAGCCAGTTTCTCCGCAAATACCTGGATCAACAGAAACAGATAGTTTACTGTTAGCCTGCAGAGGAACCATCGTTTAATTTACGCCGATCGAAGGTGATCCTTTAAGCGTGTACCTCACTGGGCTCTTCTGCCAAATTGCGTAAGGCAAAGTGGCGCAAACCAGTGACAATCGGCGCCAAACTGCGCCACTTCGTCACCCGAAGTTGCGTCGAAAATTGTCAAAGTTACGCGAATCAGATATCAATTCCAATCATGTGCATTGTTTTTCAAGTTTGCTGTACGTGAAGCTGGTGTGTTGCTCCGAAGAGCGGTTATACCGGGTTATATATGTATACAGATACAGATACAGGGGAATGCCTCCTCTAGGTTCAAGAACTTAGTTCGGAGTACGTTGTTTACCTCTATACTGTTGGGCCCCTCCTTCTCGCTACAGTGAATGACGGTTCCGTTCACGTGAATACAGTCCACAGCAACGGGGCCGTCCGGCACCCACAGGGGTTCGTAGGCGAAGTCACTTTTCTTCAGAATCGTCTGCAAATGTGTAGGGAAAAACGTTCTACAATATAAGGAACATTTTCTAATATTTTACTGCCTATATTTCTGTCTATCGCATAATTAGTTCCAATGCTGTTGGGCTATTTTCAACTCAAAAGTGTATATGGTGGACTCCTGTTGTCTGATGTTAAAACCAGTTGGCCCGAAACTTGGTGTGAGACATACACACACTGGTGTGAGACATACGCATACTGGTGTGAGACATACGCATACTGGTGTGAGACATACGCACAGTTTAAAATTCATTTTGAAGCTCTGGGACAATTTTCAGCCCTGAGTCAGAATATACTTAGCTTTTTCACGAGAGATGAGGATTGGAGGAGTCCATTACTACATGGGGTGCCTTTGGAATAGTCTATTATTGTATTGTAAGCCTTCTTTGCAGGCCTTCTGGGCGGCGCCAGCGTTTTGGGGGTGGGGGTGGGGTCGCTGACTCGCGATTGAACTTATCGGGGCCAAAGTCTTAAACTGGGGAAATGGCAATACGATTTCCCCAGCTGAAGACCCTGACCCTATCAGCGCTCCCCCCAAAAATAAATGCCGGCGCCGCCCAGAAGGCCTGGAAAGGAGGCTATACTGTTGGTGGGGTCACATTTGGAAATACTTCAGTCTGGACAGGTATGATTTTGAACAGCTCATGTTTGCATGGCGGAATAGAAATGAAATATGCCACGTTTGCTAGCAAATATTGCATTTCTCCTTGAACACTTAGTAGATGGTTTCAGTACAATCGCATGGTATGATTGGAGTTTTGGAAAGATCGCGACGTTTTTTTAGAAAATAAAATCTATTGTATCAGCAACACTGTTGAATTCCAATTTTGAAAGCCCCTAAAATTTAACGCCCAGCCAATGACAAAGATCGAAACATGTCAACAAAAACGATCTGAAAACCTATGAACACGTATTTCATAATATACATATTTCCAATTTCGACGGCCATTTTAAATTTCCCTGGACCGTTCCGGAGTTTGCACCAAAACGATGCTGCATTTCGTGCTTGTCACGTGTCACAAACTCTGGTGAGGTCCCAGTAAGATTCAGGGTTTCCGCCTTCATTGGAAAGAGGTCTATTTACAGTTGGTCCGCCAAAAAAGTTACAGTTTGCGACCTATACTGTAACTTCTTTGGCGGACCACCTCCACTGGCATGTTATCCATCCGTTTTGCCAGTTTCTACTATTTTTCCAGTGACCTGTGAAGCCTTTCGGAGGCTAGCCATATCCACCGTACCTGCCAAGCTTTCTTGCCCTGCTTGTTTTTCCCCAGTGCGATAACACCCGGAGCCGCACAGCAGGCCACGCCCTTCAGGTGGAACTCCGGCCAGGCCACAGGGATGGCGTGCACAGGGTACTCTGGGAACGTGTCGGCCAGGATTTCCCGGCCTGCTTTGTTGGACATTACTGAGGCGCCTACAAAGAACTCCTTTCCTAAGGAAAGAAGATATGGGGCGGTTTATGATATTGAAATAAATCGAACATGTCACAACTATCCATCAGCCCCTTGTTGTGTTATGCTCATTTTTACACACGCACACCTTGCATTTATGGAACAAGCTGCTAGCGGGCTCAAACCTACGTCACTTCTTTCCATGCACAAGAGCAATTTAGCACTACATTTTGGTGACCGTACTATCAGATTAAAAGAAACAACAGCCGGAAGTTCCTCTGAAGTACCGGAACAATCCCGCTAGGGAGCCAAACAATCCCGCTAGGGAGCCAAACATGTTGTTATTTCGAGACCCACTCACATACTGATACCAGTTATCAAAAGAATCCATCAAGGCATACGGCAAGTCATCGTGATGACAGACGAAGACACACGCGCGCGAATGCTCGCGAAAACATAACCATCATGGTGAAGGTTAAAATACGCCCCGCCAAGGAAAACTGATATAAAAGCCTAACTACAGAAAAATGTCATGCGTTTGTAGCATCTCGGGACATCTTTCTAAGCCGGTAAAATAGGTCAAACCTGTGAAAACCACGTCACCACCCTCCAGTGTCGCCTCTTCATCATGGATCCTGTGGACTTCCAGTCCAAGTTCTTTCAGACAATTCTCCACACAGTCAACCTCAAAAAACAAAACAGACATACTCATTAACTTATTTGTTTTTAAAGTATATTTACGTGCGGTAAATTATTTTACATAGAGAGAATTAGACTAGCACACGAAACATAAAGTTGAAGTTAGATTAGCTTCGAGACAACATCCGCCATCTTTCTTCAGATCTGCACGTGACAAGTGGGTGTAAAGTACAGTAAAATCAATCAATATACGCTATATTTTGCTCCACTATGAGAAGACTGTAGTACTGACCTCTCGTCTCCTGGGCTCTCCTTCCGGCCTGGTGATCAGCGCCCTGTTGCCGACCACCACGCAGGTGTCCTCCACAAACGGGCAGTCCGGAGTGGACTCGTCCGCAGGTAGGACGATAACGTCCAGCCCCAGGTCCCTCAGGGTCTGTGTGTACCGCGCATGCTCCTCTCGAGCTTTAGCAACATCTATAGGCTCCGGTTTCGGCAGAGTTTGGTACCATCGGTCTTCATCGTAAACTTTGACGCCTTCCGAGTGGTCACGAATAGAGTCCGGAACCTGCCGAACCAGGGCTCGGGTAAACTTCGGGAAGCTGTCGGTCATTGTGCTGTCGGGTAGGCTCATTATGTTGACACGATAAACTTGACCGAACGAACGCTATTGGAAGAAGAAGAAACGTTTGAAAAAATAATGTGGAAAACATTCTTTGAAATGGATATCGTAGCTTTTTAAACCCGTGAAAACGGAGATACTGTTTGCTCTGTGTCTGTTCATTGTGTTGGTGTGTGTACGTGGGGGTATTGTTTCGGGCCTGTCTGTGCTTTCGCAGTTGAATGTTTTACATTTGCTAGCCCCATTCGCCTGAAGTGATCAATGGGCACATGTAATATTAATACAAAACATTGTATGCATAACAAATAAACTACAATTAAAAAAGGACTTACGAGAAACTTACGTGGGATCTTCGAACTCGTGATTTACATGCACCTTTCCAGGTACAAACGTAACTGTGATGCAGACTCACGTATATCTTTGTTTAGTGCCATGTCGAGAACACGTCTGTCCCGGATGGCCGGACTTTTATCTTTATTTTTTTTCTTTCGCTCTTTTTGAGCGATTTAATGTCAGAGGTTTGAACCCGGGACTTATTGGCTAATGGGACAAGACGCTCTGACCATTACGCCATACGATTCCCTCTCCAACATCTGTTTTAAAATTCTGGTTGGAACAAAGGCCAAGCACTGTCACAGGTGAAGCAAAGTACAAAGGACGCTGCCTGCCACATGATAAGGTACAGGCTTTGTCTGATGACAGCAGGGCGATTCACCTGACTGCACAATGGGGTCACTTCTTGCGCTCATGCAAAATTCAATTCTATAGCATATGATTGGGCTTCTTGCTTTGTTGGTTCAAAAATCGTGAAAATCCATTCATTTGTAAATCATGGGAGATGAATTCAGAAAGTGAATTACTGTGAGTTGTAAAGAAACAAGGAACGCAATGCAGATATAAAGGCCTACGACATAGCCATAGGGTGGCATGCACAAGAAACAGGGCAAAACAAAGCCTAAGTTCCACATAGTCCTTACATGAGATAGCTCTGCTAAAATTCGATGACTTAAGTTTCCCAACATCTGCACCGTGGATATAGAGAAGGCTAAGGGACGAAATTACCAGTAAAAAAAATGTTAGTATATAGTATATTATAAAGGTAGTCCCGGGCACATAGCCATTTTGAGGCCGTAGGGGCAGCGGGTAATTATCCACCGTGTCTCGGCAAGGTTGTTTATATATACTGTATAATGTAGTACGTAGGGTACGGTATTGACAGGCGGAGCCCATCCCTCTCCTTCCACCTTTTTCCTATCAGTAATGAAATAAAGCTGTTACAGCTGGTATGCATACGCAGTCAACCTTCTGAAGTACGACACAAATATTACCTGTAAGGGCCTGAGCTGGCCGTATCTACCCTTTTCATCGATTACAGAAGGAATGCCTTGATCGCGGTACTTTCCTTCACATGTGTCGAGTGTTAATGAGGTATCAATGCAGAGAAAAAATGACTTGGCGAGGGACACTCTTTATGCAAATAGCTGAACAATATCCGTGCCGCACATGCAGGCTATAATTCACGCCTCCATGTGAGATAAATGGCGCGTCTGCATGACATCAAGTCAGAACTGATCATCTTAAGCCCTTCTCAGAAAGGACAAATGTTGATCTTGAAATGTCATGGCTACTTTCCTACAAGGCCCCACATTTGTCTGTGCTGTGATGCACCCTTCAATACAGCCCGCAGCTAGTATGAAATGTATTGTTGTTAGTTGGATCTCTATCATTCAACCTCCTTACAAGGACTGGGTGGTACCAGACTAGTCCTTGTCCCAGAATTTCGGCCAGCCTTGTACGTAACAAAGGTTTGATAGATTTCTTGTGTTTCCAGCTGATATTTGTCGGTGTCTGCATGTATTAAATGCCATTTTCTGTATTCGCAAGTACTCACTACAATCTAACAAACTTCCCGTTGGTACGTGCTGACATTAATCAGATACTTATCTAGCACCATGATAGAACAAAGAACGGGCATCCTACAGCCTGAACAACAGAACCCCGCTACTTACATGAAACACTATGTGGTACATTTGACAACTTTCATATGGATGCCTCCTTTAGCAGTACAACCTATATACTAAGATAACTGATGAAATACCTTATTGTGTGTAGCTGGTTCAGAACCCGTTGGCGGAGCGGCCTGGTGCAGGTGAAAACGGAGACGTTGTAGTGACGCAGTCCTCGCTGGACAAAGGGTAGTCAGGTACTTCTGTACGTCCCTGATTTGGTATGCTAATGAGGTATTATGCAAAATGAGGAAAGGCTTTTAGGATCTTACCGTTAATCTAACATGTGTCCAATTATTTTGTTCTTGGATTTTGTAGATCGACATTGTCAACTCTTATGTCTTATATTTTTTGTGATGAAATTCAGATTTTAAAAAATCAGAAGCAAAAAAGGCACTTCTTTATTCATTTTTTTATGAACTATCGGGTTACGTTATCCGTCGTTATGAAGGAGAGTGAGATTTCTTTCATATTTTTTAACATTAATCAATGCACTGGGCCGTGTAAGCTGCCCATGTGTTGAAACTTGTAGCCTTTACTGTATTTGATATGGGAAAGTATTCTCCAAGCAGAGGCTTCGATCGAGAGGGGTAGTTTTGTCCGGGATTTTAACGTTCCTCTCCTCTCACGTTAAAATCCCGGACAAAACTACCCCTCTCGATCGAAGCCTCTGCTTGGAGAATAATGGGAAAGGTTGTCGGGGAGTTTATCAAATTCTTGAAAGAGATGATGTTTTTGTTGGAAGTTGGCCCGGATGTTGTCCCTCCATGTAAATTCTGGGTCTGGGACAGATAGCAGAAGAAAGAAATAATTTATGTGGCTTTAAAACGTTGTAGCGTAAATGATAATATACGGTCATCATAAACGTATTAGTGTTATTTTTTTCGATTTGAATCCGAGATAAGTGAAGGTTCGTAATGCCCCAGGCAATTACTACAGAACGTTGTTAGACAAGTTGGCTCGGCACAGTAACGGGGTCTTTACAAAGACATCACTGCAAAAACTGATGTTTAGATCCTGTAGAGCGATATTTTTCCCTGTCTTGTGACGCCGCTCTGTTCTAGCTTTACGGTTCGCTTGGCCGATCAACCTGTCAATCATAGTCATCGGTGAGGGCAGTCCAACTGGACAAATCAATGCCTTCATAGTTTAAGATAAACAAACGTCTTGGGTTGAATTGATTTTTCCTTGCTTTGCCGGAGTGCATACATCCGGAAGGTGTGCCGTAACTGCTTGGCATGGATAAAGAAACTCGTTACGGGTGAAATGAACCGAACAAAGCCGAAGAAACATTTTCTTCGAAGGAATCTGGCAGATATATCTTATGGCTATAACTAATTCCTATTGCAATCCAGTTTGTTTCGGTGTCTGTACACATGTAGTAAAGGTTTCCGCGTATATTGCAAGCCCTTCCTTTCTAAATTTGAATCGGCTTGCAGGTTACTCTTTATTGACGTTATGGATGGAGATAAAGGTCAGGCAAACAAAGATATACACTACATTTTTCAAATCGTACGTAAAAAATGCCATGGACACATGATGGATACGTACACATACATGATATAATAACTAAATAAGTTAATTGTAAGTTCTTGCCCGTGGGCTAATTGCAAATACGTATAACACGAAGGGACGGACAGGCAATGGGTAACAATCTTATTTGGGTCTGACGTCTTTTTCCGAGACAGTGGAAGACGAATGATCCCACATTTTCTGTATGTGTGAGTTTTGTGATGTTAAGAGGAGAGTAGTTTTCTTCTTGTCTGTAAACTTATGATAAAACAACATACCAAAGTTGGCGTCTGGTCTCCGGTAACCCTCGATGTTTTTTTTGTTATTTTTTGTTATAAGTGTCTCTTAAAAGAATACATGGTTTGGGCTGTAGTTCTGTTCCGAAACAATGACTCCAAGCAATTGAAACCTCCTTGGTCTACGGTAACTCATGGATATTTTGACGGTCTCTCGCTTAGGCTTCGTGACAACAATCGGATTGCTTGTGGGCGTGCTTTTGTCTGGTCGTTCTTGTGCATTTTTTTGTCTCTGCAGTAGCCCACAACTGACGCAAGTAGGGTGGCAGGTGTCCCGTCCAGGGAATCTGTCGAGTGCACACCTGGCGCAGCAGACAGCTGTTAATGATACTTTCTAACAGCGGGTCATCCTGTCCCACCGGACCTACCAACACCTAGGCCTCCGGGCAGTTCTTTGTGCTTTCACCACACGACGAAAGATTGCACCGATTATATCGAAGATAAGCAGCATCTCGTAATGGCTTAAATATAGTTACAGTCAGACACCGATCTTCCCTCCCTGTTCAAAGATGTTCAGAAAGGGAAAGGGGGCACACATTAAGTGTGCATACCCCGAGATAGAAACTGTAATGACATTTGTACTAATTCTCAGTCTTTTGTTATTTCCACCACGCACAGGATTGGTAGGTTAACATGTGATGGACACATCGTAGTAAAACAAAGCTAGCGTTACGAAGACATTAAAAAAGACAGTCAAAGTACATATCTTTTTACTATAAGAAATAACCTATGCATCATAGTCTGCCACTTATATAGATACACACATACTTTCACCTGTTTTCAATTTTAATCAAAAAGATCTTTTCTGTTGGCTATTTTTTGGATTCCTGTTTATATATTGTTCAATTAATCTGTCAAGGATATT
Organism: Branchiostoma lanceolatum; assembly: GCF_035083965.1. Taxonomy (NCBI): domain Eukaryota; kingdom Metazoa; phylum Chordata; class Leptocardii; order Amphioxiformes; family Branchiostomatidae; genus Branchiostoma; species Branchiostoma lanceolatum. The sequence continues at coordinate 20,315,989 of NC_089731.1, forward strand.
CTGACATATTTTGAGAGTTAAAAATTAGTGTTAATTTGTCTCATTATCATAATTTATTCAAAATGAATAAGAATCACACTTTACACTAAAATGCTACATTTTGTGTAAAAAAGTCGGTATCTTATTTTCAGATTTCTACGCAACAATAAATTGGTACTGTAATAGCAATGAAGACAAATTTCTGTCATTTGACAAGAATTTCTTTCAAATTACATAATAAACATTGCAAAACCGCCCAGGGTCCAGCGGATAGCACGCAAACTTTAGAGTATAACTCCCATACAAGTGGGCGAATCCCGGAAAAAATTCTCATAAGTTGTAAGACATGTACACAAACAGACTCATAGAAGGAATTTTTTCTCCGACGTATCAACCATTTTAGTCCCGTACACATACCAAAACAGTCACGCTATGCGCGGTAACCAAGTTTCCCTTATTCCCTTTTTATCTATTTTGAAATCTTCTCTGAAATCTTAGAAGTATTCACCTAAAGCCACGTTGGTTTAATTTTGGTAATAATGAAGAAATGACATACATGTTATTGTGGATTTCCCGTTTTCCCAAACCAATGATGTAGAACCTATTACACATGAAGGGGTTTCAGCTGACCTACTGTAGCCCTCCCGATGGTCGTAAACGCCCGTAAACCACAAACGTATCACTTAGGACACGGGAAGTCTATACCGCCCGTCGGCTGACCAAGATAAAAGGGTACCGATTGAAGAAAACCCCTTTACGCTGTATCAATATGTTAATGTACTGCTTCGGTCAAAAGTTCTTTATATCGAGCCATGTCAAGGTTTTGCATGACGTCAATATTAGGACGTTTCTGACTTAACCTTCCCCAATCTACAACCATTTGTGCTCTTGTAAACTCGCCCTTTGTTTCTACGGTGGCGTATACATTAGAGACGGTTTGTGCCAGGGAGTTGTCCATAACAACGGCGGTTGCCAAGGGGTCACAGCACATATACGTCAGCATGCCGTCTTGTTGAAGTCGTTGGGTCAGGTTGTTTGTAATGTCCCGGATGAAGCGAACCTTAGGCGTGTCTGCAGTTAACCAGCTTGAGAAGAAATCCTTTATGGAAAATAAGAAAATAAACTAAAAACAGTTGCAAGCAAATACTTAGTTAGTGTTTATTTTCACATGGTCTAGTCCAACGAACTACTGCTATGATTCTTATTCAAGCACATTCATATATATTGTGAACAGCCCTCGAGCTAAGTCATGCCACTTGCTACATAATGTTATGAAATGCCGCAGGGTGCCTACTACTCAACCAGTAACCATGGTGTCAGCCGTCTGGTGCAGGCTATTGATCTTATTTGTTTGGAACAAAATAAACGAAAGAAACGAAACCAAAGCCACATGTTTCCCTTCCTTGAAGGTAAACAGGGAAAGTTGAACCCTACGTCAAAATAATCGTTGTTTTCGCGAGGTATCATTTCGAGATTCATATCAACAGTCTATGTTTGAAAATGGGGAGGTATACACCCGAGCTTCGACCAAATTAAATCTTCCATCATCTGTTCCGAAAGGACTTTATAAGTGCTTTTGGGAAATACGTTCGTGGAAGGCTACAAGAAGGACTGATGTAATTACTTCAATCTACATATGATGCATTCCCTTTGGTGTTGATCAATGTAAAGAAAAGCTGAAAATTAAATAGCGTTCTCGTTGACGTACCCATTCCAGTCCGTGTTCTTGACAGACCTCCCACGGTACAACCTTCATGGGACACTTGTACTCCCGCAGAACAACCTGCGCCGCCTCCGGGTCCATCCAGAAGTTAAACTCCGCAGCTATGTCCATGTTACCGACTCCTGGGGACGAGAAACGGTCAAGGGTAGATTTTTAGATATATCATAAAACTCACGTTTGCACTCACGTGGCTATGACGTGACTATGACGTGTCTATGACGCAAGTGCAGTCCACCTTGTTTGATGGTTGAATCTGAATGCATTAGATTTGGTTTTCTTTTGTAGTGAAGATATTTCAGAAACAGTTCTTTGTCACGTATACGTAACATTAACATAATAATGATTTTTGCAAGGGAACCTTTACAGGTATCATTTATCAGGTTTAAACCAGCCAGCATTATCGCATTTAGTGAAGACAATGATACGGGACGCGTCTTTTCCTATATCTTTGAAAAAGAAACCAAAACGGTTCATAGCGGCAAGTGTGCAGATCTTGGCACGCTGGCGCTCTAAATGTTTTCCTCCACCTTTTAGACAGATTTTCCGAGATGATCGTCAGTCTATCATGACATGTAACACCTGTTGACGCCAAACGTCGGGCTGAAAACACAACTACGGTATATCAGAAATATCATCAACAGTTACAGTACTTTCATGAATAAGTCTCGATGCTACAGACAGATTAGAATATATCTTTAAATGCAACAACGCCAACAATGCAAAAATAGGTGACTGTATGAAAGACTGCTTTGTCATTAGAAAAATATCGAAACTAATGATTAGCCCCACTCGATTATAACACTATATCAAAGGCTTATGCTAGCACTTATTGTATTAGTAATTAGGACGTCAAGTTTTATCATGTTTACCTTAATTCTTTACCTCTATTTTGTATTATTTCTAATAGTTGTTGCATTACATTTTATCGTGTACATTTTATCGTATCTTCTGATAAAGCAATTGGAACAGAATATCAAAGCATTTCTCTTTCATGTTACTTCAGGCCAAGCAGCTGTACATTCCAGATACGTCAGACAGTATTTTTTTCCGCATTAGCTTATCTTCGATTCGTTTCAAACCCCGCACATGTTCCAGTTCATCCTCTTACCTCTGATGTTGCCTCCCATGATGATGATCTCCTTAAAGCGTGAGGAAATGTCCGGGTCCATCCTCCTGGCCAGGGCCACGTTAGTGAGCGGACCGAGGGCGATCAGTGTGATCTGGTTCGGGTAGGCCTTCGACATCTGTATCAACGTTAATGCGGCGTGTTCTAATGGCGAAAATATTAGATAGTTGAAAACTAGGCAAAGGGTAAAAAAGAAGTGTCAGGTAGTCATTTCCATTGAAGCTAATATAATTATAGTAATATTTTCAGCCAAGCACACTGAATCACTCCTATTCCTCTCTACGCTTGCTATTGGGGACATCATTGTAACAACAGGTCCCGGAGTCGAAGGTACCGCTCGGGCCCCAAATCACGCGACAGTGGCGCCGGAGTTGGAAACGGCGTCTATAATGTCAAACTTATTCACGTGCTTAACACCTTGAGTTCCATCGTACACACTTCTGATAACACATGAAACTTGGATGGAAAAGAAGGTCAAAGAAAATAGTATAATTCTATTTGAAGATGTCTAATATTAACTGCATTATCGAATCATTTTCTCGTTTTGAATCCTCTATCTAATCAACAGGTTAAATATTTCAGAAACAGTCGGCAGATACTAATTTGCTGAGTTTGGTTCGAGTTTTAGCATTGACATTTTCAAAACCACAGGCTGAGCTGCATGCACTGTTCCAGGCTGCATGACAATACACTTACTTAAACCGGGTAAAGTTACAAGCTAGGCACCTGATTGATTGATGAGGCTGTAGTCAGGTGCGTTGACGTCAGGTACATCTCCCATGCCGTCGACTCCGCTCCAGTAAGTGTGGTCAAAAACGTCATGGCCCATGAGTTGGAGCGACGCCCCTACGTACAGAGAGATCTAGGAAACCAAGACATATTAAACCCAAAAAGATATTGTTATACTTCACAGTCCGTTGTCCTATGGATTACAATTACATATGCCATTAGACTGTCTTCGTAAAATAGAGTTTGTTTGCACTCAAGTAGCGATGACATATTATCGTCCGACATATTGGATGTCTAAACTAAGACGTTGTCGAGTAAAGTTGAGGTCGTTTACGATTTAACTTGCAGCTATGAACTTATTTTTGTATAGATGCCTTCCTTTCCTCCGTATCTAACCAACCAATATGGTGGTTCTGACATAACATGCAGACTCTGTGACGTCACGTGCTGTACTGTTTTTTCGATGTGTGTGTGTGTCATATCCCTTGATTTGATCGGTCCCGTGACAGCTGCAAACAGACAAATAAGAAGCGTTCTGTGATGGTCAGATCGCCGTACCTGGCGACAGCTGAGCCACAACAGCGCAACAACCTTTGAGTCTGAGCGAACAGCTGCCGCTGAGGCCAAGAGGAGGGCCAGGAAAGCCCGACTACTACAGAACTGATTGAAAACCCATGTGACTCGCCATAATCTGTTCGAGTAGCTGTCAACACACTTGTAGACGAGTGTTAACGAAACAAATCGGTAATGCAAAACAAAGTACTCACATCCATGCGCCCGGCGACCCGTAACACCCTCAGCGCGTTCCGACATCCCTGCTGTACGTCACGTGCGTTCCCTCTCACACACGTGACCGCCAACACGCGCACAGCAGGCTGGGATAGCACCATCAACATGGCGATGGCGTCATCAATCCCGGGGTCCACGTCAAGAATAACAAGCTTCTCCTCTACTGATATCATTTAACATGAAAAGGGTGGATAAAAACACAGATGGAAAAAAAATCATAATGTAAAGCTTTAATATATACATTTCGTAATTACAGGTTTGACGTATGTCAAAGCCTGTATTGCTTTAGTACGATTGTGATCACGTGGTCTATGGGCGCCGCCATGTTGTTACGTAGCAGTGCATCAGCCAATGATATCTAATTTTGTCACTGTGACGTCATTCCTCTTACTTATTCATCGCCTTTTTACTTATTCATGACATCTGTAGCTCAGATACATCTTCTACTGAATATATAATAGTCATATCAATATTAATTCGGTACCTTTTTACAGGGTCGTCACTATTGCTTATTCATTACATCATCTGCTGAATATTTAACATTATCAATCATTGCCATCATTCAATATTCATTCATTTGCAGTTCAAGCTTTTTGTACTGTCCAGGCCAGCCAGTCTTCCCACTAGAAATACCACCGACTAAGCTGGTAACTTTTGTTCGTGGGTTAACACTACATGAAAATGCAGTTGAATTGATGCTGAATAGAGATTAACCAATACTAAACTGGTATCAATTAATAGGCAAGAAGATTAGTTTTTTTACTATCTTGACAAAATCCACGTTGTTAGATAATTAACATAGATAATTGATATATTCATGTGTAGTTCTGTCTCTGATCGAAGGTCATTAACATATTAATAGAAACTGCTATAACACCTCACTGGTAAAGGAAAGGTGTTTCATCTTTAAGTCATATGTACTTATCATTATCATCTTTATGTGTGTTATGTTGATATGGACCTCATTTGCATAATTTATGCAGAAACTTCAAATTTCCCTTATGCTAAATGCTACACATGTCATATAAGAGGTGAATGTCGTTGTAGGACAGGCGAATACAATTGAATGTTCAGTATGCTAATTATGGCCTCATTTGCATCATTAATGATTTATGCAAAATCTATGTTTTCCTTACAATAAACGTTACAGATGTCATATTGGAGGTGTAGGCAGCTTTAGGATAGTCGAAAATAATGGAGGAGCATTATGCTAATGAGGGCTTCATTTGCATAATTTATGCAGAAAAGTTATACTTCCTTTAGGGTAAATGCTAGGGATGTGATATTAGTGATGTGGGTAGCTTTAGTAAAGGTGAATACAATGGAATGTATGTTATGCTAATGAGGACCTCATTTGCATTATTATTGAAGAAACTTCATATTTCCTGTACGATGAATACTACGGAAGCCACATTGGATTTGTAGGTAGCTTTACTAAAACCATTATCTTTAGGTGTGTTATGCTGATGATGACTATATTTGCAAAATCAAATGCAAAAATGGTAGGGGCTTCATATTCGACATATATGTAGCTTCAATAAACAACGATGCTGTTTCATACCTCTTTTATGAATGGAGATGAATATTCTTTATTTTCTCGAAAATATTGCCTTACTTGTTATGATTATCATGGCATGAATTTTATGTAAATGAGGTGATTTGCATATGGATTTCAAAAATTAGAAAATGCTGTAGCACTTTTGTAACTAACATCTTGGCATTCATACATATGTTATTGTAACTAGATGTTAATTTGGAAAATGTGTTTAGGTATGTCCAGTATCAGGGTGAAGTGGCAGAAGTTAGGGTGGCAGAAGTTAGGGTGGCAGAAGTTAGGGTGGCAGAAGATGATTACCGAGTAGTTTTGAGGCTTCCGGGAGTCAGATGTGACGTCATAATATTATACCAGTGCAAAGGTGTAAATGGTAGGGTAGGGTGGCAGCCGCAGACAAAACAGACGAACAGTGATGCGCACATGGTATATGCGATGTCGTTCCTATAATCAAATTAACATGGCATTACTAATTAGTAAATTATTGTGAATAAAAAATACTTTTAATCTCCGTGGAGGAGGGTACTCGCGACAGTTATGAAAATCGGCAGTATGTGTGCCTCTGACCATGGATACGCTGGTGCAATGGCATTATCATCCCTATATAATGTTCTTGGTTGGTATTGATTAGGCTAGTAATGTCTTCTCCATAGGCAAACCTGTCTGTATTTGCCGCTAGCGCAAATATTTACTCTAGTTATAAAAGGCTTATCTATGGTCAATAACAACCGATTAGTCATTTTCATCGTCTTTTGAAGATCCTGTTTATCATTGTTAGGTCAAAGCTGCATATATGTAACGTTAACTTTAACGTTACAGCAAAGTATCAAAACATACCAAAATCATTATGATCCGTCAAACCCTTCTTTAGTTATTCTCTTTCAAAGGTTTAAACAAAATTGGCCCCTGCAATTAAAAAATGCCAGCACCACCTACTCTCTGCCTCAACAGCTATCCACTAGTACCACTCATAAATCACGACCACAGCATGTCCATAACGGGATATATCAAAACCGGAAGTTCCCCTGCAATATCTTAGAAAGCCACTAAAGGGCCTATTAAAGAAACTGGTCTTCGTTTTCCCGACCTTCCAAGTATCATAATGATCCATCCATAGCTTCTCATGTTATGCTGATATCCGACACACACACACACACACACACACACACACACACACACACACACACACACACACACACACACACACAGACACACACACACACACACACACACAGACACACACACACACAGACACACACAGACACACACAGACACAGACACACACAGACACACACACACACACACAGACACACACACAGACACAGACACACACACACACACAGACACACACACACACAGACACACACACACACACACACAGACACACACACACACACACACACACCTAAAGACACACACACACAGAGACACACACACACACAGACACAAACAGACACACACGGACACACACATAGACACACACACAAAGACACACACACAAACAAACAAACACACACACACACACACATACACACACACACACAGACAGACACACACAAACATGTAAAAATTTGATACCCTGTTGTCCAGCACGATCCCTTGTTCTAACACTTAAGCCAACCCCAAGTCCAACGGAAAGTGCCAGAAGGACCACTGCAAGCGCCTGCAGATGACAATGAGAACTGTTGCAGACATAACTCAGTATGTTGAACTTAGGACGGCCATGCATGAAAATAAGCAATCCGCAAAATTGCTCTTTAGAGTGTTGGTTGATCAAACCTGTAAAAGCCGATTTATATCTAGCTTCAAGTCAGAAATGTTACGATACAACTAAGTGAGACGGTCACCGAAACGTCGGCTTTTGTAACTATTTTACAGAATTTCTGCTAATCATGTTCTTATTTTCATAATGTATAAATGAGAAATGTTTTTGATATGTCACTCTAAAAGTCTTACATCAGGTATAAGGTCGTGGAACTCTAGTTCAATGTGTAACCCATATTCGTTGCTTTTTTAAATAAGTTATTGATGAAATTTGTTAAATCCACCACAGAGGACGGTGCTTTCAAATTACAATTTTGCATCATTGGGCTAGAGAGAAAATATAACATAATCTATCATATCAATGTGATTTGTGTCGATTGTGTCTTACTGACAAATCGCAACGAATAAGGGGGAACTAGCTTTACGCCTTACTGGTCACAGTCGGAGGCGCTGAAATTCGCTTTCTGCCGCTGTCAGATTTTGACGAATCATTTGACCACTTCGTGTTGTTTCAAGGTTAATATTTGCAATGTAAAGGGGTCAGAGTCCAACTCCTCTACACCAACACCGTCATCGAAAATCACATTCGAATGCAAAACTGCCTCTTTCGAGGCGTTACAAGGATTCTTAGTACAATAGGTTGGACTATAATCATTACTCTACATGTAATGATTGAAGATGAACGTCCCTTTATCATGGATTGTTTATGACATAATTATAAACGCATAAATGTTGTTTACCTTTCTTGCAAAAAGAATTCAATATATTCCATCCTGTAGATGAATTAATTTACTTTATAGGATCGGAGGAGATACTTAACTGTCTACAAATTAGTGAATATATCAAAGGATGTTAACCGTAGAACCAGCAACTAGACGTGAAACTCAACTTGTTGATACATAACTTTTATCATCTCTAGTCTTAGAGTAATAAAAACTAGGCCACATTAAGTACACTTACCACCGACAGCAAGAGGACAGGCCTCGCTTTTGGGGAAGCCTTTTTCCCCATGACGTTCCGAGCTTTCTCGTGGATTGGTTTAGTACTAGTAGGTGATTCTGATGCTATTCTGTAACGTGCGTACGTTCAAATAGAACTTGTACACACACAGGTCGTTCGACGCCGAACATGCCACCGCGTGCCTGTACTGAAGCTAAGGGCTGTTATGCCGGTTGAACAATTCAAATGCCGATAAACAAACATACACAGAAACCCACAGGCCTTCTAAAAGCACGCAATGACCTTTCCACTTTACCCCAGAGGTCATAGACGCGGTACATACTTACATATTAGTACAGAAATAGCACTCATCGGCTGGCTGTTTGACATTCACATAAGTAGCCCTGTTTGTCTGTGAGAATAGGGTTCACGGAAAATGCAGGGCTGTCTACCAGGCCTGGTTACCATGCCAGACGACCCTTTCTGGGCCCAAGGCTATGCATGGGGGCTTACTCTTTAACGTTAGTAGAATTTCCATGAGGAAAAATGTGTCAATAGCAACCGCAGCTGTGGTGAATTGGATGGGAAGAAAAGGCAATATTTAGAAGCATAATTCCATTGTGCTAATTATCTTCGCCGAGTACTTGTACTCGGAGAAGATTATGTTTTCGGTTGAAAAATCTGTTGGGTGGGTCTAAATGTATGTCAGGAGCATAACTCAAGAAAGCTTCAATGAATCTTTATGATTTTTGGCAGGTGTTTAGTGGTTGTGCAAAGGAAGGTCAAGTTCGAAAATGGTTTACCTTGCGTTTTTCAACAGTACTGCAGCGGACTTTGCATTTTTGTGTGTTTGTTTGTAGGCAAAAAAAGTGACGGAAACGTTGATGGATCTTCATGATTTTTTGCAGGTGTGTAGATGGTGTGAAAACGGAGTTCAAGTTCAAAAATGGTTCCCCTGATAATTTCCGTTGGTTCTGCAGCGGGCTTTGCGTGGATGTGTATTTGTATGTCGCCAGCATAACTCGAGAAGCTGTCGATGGATCTGTATGATATTTAGTGGATGGGTAGGGTTTACAAAAAGGAAAGTCAAGTTCGATAATGGGCCTTCTAGCGGGTACCTAAGGTACTGCAGCGGAGCTTCAAAATTTAGGGGCATATTTTCTGAAAGTGCTATGGTCATTATTTTTGTGTGGTAGATAGTTCATGACACAAAAAGTAAGTTCTGTAAATTTTGGCCCCCTAGCGGCTTGTTAAAAAAATGCAGTGGGTGTTTTTGTTTTGACATTCGGACATGAATAACTTGAGAAGGGGTCGACGGATCGTCGTGATGTTTGGTATGCAGAGAGCTCAGATGGTGCTTTACATAATCAATGACTAATTATGCAAATCAGGAGCTAATTTGAATAATTAGTTAGGAAAGTTAGTGTGATGAATCCCTCGGCAATCTTGGCTAGAAGGGATGTCAATGATATTGGACGGAGTTGGTCGACAGAAGGTGGTTTAGTTTGAGGTACCGGCACCACGATTGCACTTTTCCACTCGTCCGGCACTTTCCCCTGTTGGAGTGAGGAGTTGAGCACGTCAGAAAGGGGACTGCTGAGTTCATATGCAAATTCCCTGATTAGTTTTCCCGGGATGCCGTCCGGCCCAGCAGCTTTCCTGGTTTTTATCTTCAGAAGTCTTTTGTAGACCTCCCAGGGCTTTACTGAGGGATCCGGAAGTGACGGTAGGTACGAAGGTAACAGGGAAAGGTAGATCGGAGGCAAGGACTGAATCACAGCGGCTAATGCTTTGTTGATTTCATTAGCAGTACTTTTGTGGTCACAGTTGTTCACACCATCAATGTGGATTACAGGGTCTGATCTTTTTACATTAACCATGGCTTTGATACCTTTGTGCCATTGACCAATGTCTTCGTTCTTCAGTGATTTGATTTTTTCGTCATAGTGTGCCATTTTAGATTTCTTTATTTTTCTTTGCACTTTGTTCCTGAGTTGCTTCCAGGAGTCAAAGTCTTTTCTGACAAAGGCCTGTTGACGAGCATGAAGTAAGGATTTAATCGCCGGGGTAATCCAGGGTTTGTCTTGGTGATGCAATCGGATGGACTTCAGGGGGAAGTACTCATCAATTTTGGACTGAAGGGTACTGTACATTGCCTGAGACTTGTCACTTGCAGAAGCGGCCGTAAAGACCTCTTGCCAATGGTGAGAAGTTATCCACTGGCCGAAGTAGCGCAGTGCAGAGTCAGGGATGGGCCTACATACACGCTTTACAAGCTTGTTGTTCACGGTCCTCTCTTTAGGGTGCATCGTCACGACATTGTGGTCGCTGTTAGCAAGCGGGTCTTCCACAGAAGGGACTGAGTAGTGTGACTGTAGGTTCGTAATGAGGAGATCAAGTGTCGCTTGACCCCTCGTCGGTTGACGGTTGACTTGCTGTAGGCTGTGACTCTTGCACAGTCTGCTAACTTCCACATGGTTGAAGTCTCCCCCAATTAGTACGCCTAAGTCGGGATGTTTCACTTGTAAGGAGTCAACTGTTTCTATCAGGTGATCCAGAAGAAGCTCCGCATAAGGAGAACTAGGAGGCGAGTAGACAGCACAGACTGCCAAACATGATACATTTCGTTGAAGACGGTACCATGCCCGTAGCCAGGATTTTGAATGGGGGGGTTCTTTTTAATTTTTAAGGGACCAGCGAGCGCCGTAGGCGCGAGACGAGCGCCGCAGGCGCGAGCTTCCTAGGGGGGTCTGGGGGTATGCCCCCCCGGGAAATTTTAAAATTTGAACCTTCTGATATGGCATTTCCTGTGTTTTTGAGAGGATTTAAAAGGAAGAAATCAGAGACAAAGTTAGCAGTTTTTCTAGGATTTCAGCTCCGTTGGTGATACAAATAGACCCACCTTAAAAAAAAAATCTTGGACGTTAAAAAGTGGACCCTTGAGCGTTTCAATTTCTAAGAATTGAACCTCCTGAAAGGGCATTTCCTGTGTTTTGAGAGAATTTCAGAGGAAAAATCAGAGACAAAGTTTTTTCTAGGATCCTAGCCTCAGTGGCATTGCTCGTGATGCAAATAAGTCCACCTTGAAAAAAATCTTGAACATTAAAAAGTGGACCTTCAAGCCTGTGAAAGTGGACCTTCAAGCCAATGGGGGGGTTCGTCCGAACCCCCCGAACCCCCCCTGGCTACGGGCATGGGTACGGTCGCAGTTTCACCTAGTTAACCTCAAGTTCGTCGGGTACGGGCATGTCAAGTGCACTTGATGCAATGTCATTCCTCACGTATATAGCCACCCCGCCACGTTTGCTAGGTTGCGTGTGGTGATGCACGCTGTCTATTTTATCATGTAACAGTGACAATGTATACGATCACAGCAGCTAGATGACAGCATGGTCTCTATGGGAGAGCAGTTCCACTTGCGCGTCAATATAGGGGTGCATTTACGATATTGAATTGACGATAAAAGTAGTTACGGTGTAACAAAAACATCATACATCACCACGCCCAACCTAGCAAACGATATACCAAGTTTAAAACCAATGCGACGACGGGAACGTGAGTTCTAGCTGCGAACGTGCAAACAAAAGCATTTCCAATACTCCCGTCAGGAGGTCATCCTCCTTCCCGTAGTAACAAACACCTTACCCACCATGTACACACTATAAATACTTCATGGAGAATTGCGTTCTACGGACTCTTGTTGCTCTCGGCCTAGTTTTTCTCTAGGAAATTCCATTAGAACCTCCATGCACATCCATGGGCCCAGAAAGGGTAGCCTGGCATGGTAGCCAGGCCTGACAGACAGCCCGGCCTACCCGTGCGAATACGTAATGTTCAGTTTTGAAATACAAATGTAGCAGGTGCTTTAACTGTACTTGGACAGATTTCCAATGATGTACATGAGCGCTGGATTTGGTCTCTTTCGGAGCTTAATAGATTGGTAGAAATTTGCCAAAGTTGGATTGATCATTTGAAAAACAAGAAGCTATGTTCTTACGGTTGACTTTGGTACGGTTACTTCATACCTTCGCCGATAAGGTACGCTTCTTCGGCCCTTGGGAGGTCAATGACCTGTTGAGTCTCGCTTTGTCCACCTACCCGCCCCAGCCCGGCCTACCCGTGCGAATACGTAATGCTCAGTTTACGGGTAGGCCGGGCTGTCTACCAGGCCGCTTAAAAAAGAAATCAAGTCTCGGCGCAGTGCCGCCGATTGCAAAAGGCGTAGAAATGGTTCGGAAACAATCTTAAGGAATAACAATTTCAAAACATTGCCATGGCGACGGTGGCCTTTGAGGACATGTGCAAATAAGGTTCGTATGTGCATGAATTGTATTAGTTGATCGTCTGCTTCACTCGAATAACATAAGTTGTTTAGCATGAAAGACTAATGTAAGCAAATACGCCTTTTCTGGCTTTTCCTTAACAATAATATAAAGGTTTTCATAATTCATGTCAAATTAAAGTGACATTTACTTAGCTTTCTAATGTTGCAAGTATGAAATTCCCTTCCGTTCACTTTTGTTGATAAAAGTCATTCCGAATAAAAATTGATTTGCTATTACCAACACATGATCTCCAGTCTTCGTCAAGCTTGACTGCTTCTGTGACGTCACTTTATGCAGACAGAACACGTGACACGTGAGGCAAAATCTCTTGGCAAAGGTAAAGATCGTTGAACTCTAGTTCCAGATATGTTTGAGTGTGTGTGTGTGTGTGTGTGCGTGCGTGTGTATGTGTGTGTGCGTGTGTGTGAATGTGTGTGTGTGTGTATGTTTGTGTGTGTGCGTGTGTGTGTGTTTGCGTGTGTGTGTGTGTGAATGTGTGTCTGTGTGTATGTTGTGTGTGTGTGTGTGTGTGTGTGTGTGTGTGTGTGTGTGTGTGTGTGTGTGTGTGTGTGTGTGTGTGTGTGTGTGTGTGTGTGTGTGCGTGTGCTTATCCGTGTGTTGAAACAGTGCCCAGCATCTAGGACAGCTCGCTTGCTTGTGAATGATTTAACAGGATACTAGTATTTTGGGGCGTCATCTTGATGATTAATCTGTCTCTCTGGAAGGTAAAAGCACAAACTGAACAGCTTTTGTCATAAACGAAAGAAATGTCCTTTGCTTTAGCACCTGTTCATGGATCGAAAGTGTCGCCTAGCAATTATTTCTAGACCTGAAATTATCTAGATCTGCCGTGATGGAAGCTTCATTCTTATGGATCAAAAGCGTCATCTAGCAATGTTCACTAGAACTGTAACAGTCTTAAGTCAGGCGTTGCCTTGTTAACGTGAAAAGCACATATTTGTTTTGTGCGCCGTAGTCTTTAACGTATTTCTATGCCTGTGTACGTGTGGGCGTGTGTGTGTCACCCTCCTTTAGCAGTGCTGAAACCCGCTCGGAAAATGCTCGGCAAACCCTCCTGGTGTGTGATTGGAAATATTGGTCATCGCCAAGGACAAGTCGCTTGCTTCTGCGCTAATAACTGGCCTTGTAATGATATTTCTCGTGTGCTTGATAATTGGTCCGTTTTGACAACAATTGACCTTTAAGTAATGAGCAACTTTAAACATAAGCGAAAGGTCGTCTGCTATGGCACATTTATGTTCAAGGATAAAAACCGTCACCAAGCACTTTTAGTGCGAAAACTGCAGGAGTTCGTAGTTAAGGGTCATGCTGTTATGTGTTAGGGCACTTTATGCTCGAAACGTGGAACGTTAAAGAAATACAATTACAAATTAAGTTGACGACAGTCGAACTCCTCACCACGTTTTATATACGACAGTACATGTACTATCGATTTCGGTACGGTCCTGGGTCTTATGACGAGATTCCTTGTAAATGACATTCACATAATCTGTGCAACGTTATATACACCTTTCAATCTAATTTACACATGTCGAAAGTATGTTATTCCACCATTTACGACTAAGGGTCATCTGCCACCAAACAATCAAGATCATAGCATGCCCGAAACAAAAGATACAAGAACCGGAAATTCTGATGCAGTACCAGGGGGCTAACAAGCGACATTGACTACCCACATACCAAATATCGTTACAATCCATCCAGAGGTTCTAAAGTTATGCTTACAAGTAATATCCGGAAACACAGACACACAGACACACACAGGCACGCACACACACACATACACACACATACACACACACACACACGTAATAAGGCGTATTACAGAATACCGCTCGCCCCTTTCCCAGCCGAGCGAGTTTACGTCAGACTTAACCGGCCCTCTCAATGCCACATCAAGGTCAAAGTCAGACGTTCTCTCGGTGAATATCGAACTAGAAAGGGCTGTTCTCAGGCCAACATGTCTGGACGCAATTTTCCCCCGTGATGTTTAACGGTTCTGCCACAGTGGTTTTGATTAGAGCAGCCACGAGACTGGAAACTCGCTGGTTTGGCGAGATGCCAAGATGAGATAAGCAAGGGGAGAACACATGACCCGCTCAGGTCACGTCCAGCTCGTACTCAGGCTCACACCGTTCATTCCGCAGAGACATTGAATATTACCGTCAGCCGTGACACGCTTCCGGCCAACTTCTAAAGGTACGTTAGCTTCTGTTACAGTAAGGGTGGTCATATTCGTCATACAATCGTCGCACGATTGGAAGCTGAGGGTATTCTTGGGATACTTGTGCATGTGTCGCACTAGAATTCAGCTACATCGAATAAGCAGTATTAGATCCTTGTCTTCGGTTTGCTCTATCACAGCCCGCTTAAAGAATTCCACGAAATCAAAATCGCACGACGACCTACAACAACCGCCTCCCAGAAAACATTAAGACACGGCTTCGTAAATGTGTGTCTATGGCTTCACCTACATGTACGTGAGGCACATTCCTCCTTAGATAATTAGTTTGACCTTGACTTGGTGTTGTCAACAAGAAGCTAACGTTACGCAATGTGTGCACCGTGGTTTGAAGCATCATCCAAAGAAGGGAAGACATTCGTACTCCTTGTGAGACAACTAGCTTAGAAAAACTTTCGGAACTGGCGATTTAAAACTGAGAATATTCTTCTTCTTCTCGTGTCACCGCTTCTGCCTGCTACACGCTCCCTCTCCAATATTCCGCTACTGCAATTCCTCTTGGGGTCAGGGCTTCAAGGTCCTCTCTGAGAATATATACAGATTTTTATATAATCTGTAACGTTATATGATGTCAGTTAAAGATTTAGGAATTCACTTAAACTTGAAAGTAGTAGAGTATCTTGTGTTGGCTCACATAGTAATAGATACAGATTCTAACAATATCAACAGTCACGTTAATGGAGTACTAACGGTATCGGATTGATCCTAGTTTCTCTTTACTAGCCAGTGATACGACACGTGGCTTGGCATTCAAAGCACGGTTTGATGTGAGCTATTCACAGAAGGCATGGTGCCAAAACCAAGACAAATCGTTAAATCTCTGGAGTGTCAGGGGAGGTCTCGGTCACTGAACCAGCAAGGCGGACGATTAGCGTTACATGCGAGATCAGAGAGGGAGAAAATACGAATTATGATAGGTAATGATCACTGTTGAATAATTTAAGATTCTATTCGATGGAGTAATTAGACAGCAGCCAATATATCATATCTGTAGGCAAAACAGTACATATGTTACTGGACTTTAACCAATCGCTATAAAGCTAGTATGAACCATGATGTGGTCTACTACACCTCAATGAAAGGGGAGGGACATGCGCACATTTTTTTCTTGTTATTATTTTTGAGAATTTTTTCCAGGTGAAATCTTTGGTCAATTTTGGCCAGTTTTCAGGCAGGGAGACCAGACATGTGTTAACTTTTCAAATCCAGAAAGAAATCGTGACCTTTGACCTTTGTTGTGGTATAGAATTGCATCATTTGGGAATGGGTTTTCCCCTACTAGACCAGCGATTCCCAGCTGCAGGGGGTAAGATCAGGGTTTGTTTACGTTCAAACACGTCTAGTGCGTTAGAATGCAGGCGTCGAATCCCGGATTTTTCCAAAAACGGCAACTAGACATGTTTAGCTGTCCAGTGGATGGAAGTGTTTGGACATTGAAATACTGTTAAGTGTACTTTGAAGCCTGTTTTTGATCCCTGTGTTGTACATAATCTGATGGATGCCTGTTCAGCTACTCCCTCCCCGAAAGGCGACCTGCAGGTCGATTGGAGTTTATGAATGACTAAAGGTTCAAACAAATATGCGGTCTGCACTCGTCTGGGGTCGGACCATCCCACTGTACTTGTGGGTGGGTGTACTCAAGGAGGTTAAATACTGTATCTAACCTCCTTTCTGTACTTGAACGTTCCATCATGGTTACCTCACCATAATATAAATATCAACATTGAAATGCAGAAGGAACATTGTCCTAATAAGGGATAAGAATCAAATCATGCATGGCCTGTCCGTATGTTATAGTCTCCAAGCAGATGTTAGGTGGCAAAGTCGTGGCGTTTTCAAAGATGCCCTGGCCTGTTTCTGTTACAACCTGTCGTCCCGCAACAGAAGTGGGCATCCTGAAAAACGTAAGGATTTTGCCCCCCGACGTCTGCTTGGAGATAAACCTAATCGTTTGGTGTGCTTGAGGGAGTTTAAGACGTACCCTGGCTAGTTAAGTTAAAACGAGCAATTTGATTAGTCTACGTCATGATCAAATCTGATGACAACGTGTTGCACATACAGAGAATGCTATTGGCCAAACCTGTGATAGCCTGGGTACTATCCTCTACAGTACAATTTACACTTGATTCTTCATACCTCCTGGTCATGACGTCAAGTAGAATTCAGTGAGCTAGTTCAGGGGCAAGCGTTAATGAGGCTGGCTTATCTGCCCAACGAATACAAAGTAATGTAGTTTGATACTTACGTTGACGAGCGCGATTTTTATATCATTTCTTCTGCCTTAATTTGCTTCCAAGTCGTCTGTTTGTTTGGTAGTGGTTATTACTTGTTTTATTGTTCCGTTTTCATAAATTAGTTTTTCAATCGCCATAACATTTTCGGCACGCAGTTACAAAGTGTTGATAACGTTAGAGACATTTGGATGACAACACAAACAGTTTTGCTTTTTCGGTTGAATGATTCTGATGTATTTTTCAATTAAACCATGGAGTTTTGCTGTTCTTGTTTTTGTTTGGCAGATGTGCATGTTGGTGATGTTGTTTCTGATGGCGGAGTTAGGGAGCAGTGAAGCACAGAAGCAAACCAGCCGACAAGGTACAGTTTGTTTCTGTTTGTTTTGTTTGTTTGTTTGTTTGTTTGTTTCTTTAATCAAGATCCCAATTAGCGTTCAATTCTAATAAATAGGTATTAGCTGTTGGAAAGATAATTGATACATAATTCTACTAACTGTCCGTGCATGCTGCAGCAAATCTGACGCGATATGTATCCTATGCAGATTCAAGGTTTGAATTGCGCATGCCCAGTGTGATGTATTGTGGGTAATATGTAAAAGATGATGGCCCCCGAGACAAAAAAAACACGTCTGGAACGTGGTATCAAGCATGGCCTAGACAAGAACTTTTGGCAAGTTAGGGGCCTTCACCTTTGACCTCGCACATGCGCAGTTCAAACCCATATTTCTATCATTCTTTTCTGATTTTCCTCTAAGTTCATGTTGATTCGATTTTATGGATGATATCTTATTGGAACCCCAAAACTGGTGCAACTGGAGCAAAAAAAGTTGTGCAAAAAAGTTGCCTTTATTATATCTAAGTGAAATCTAAGTGGTCAGGAAGGATGAACAAAACGTAACACATAGAGTATAGTGTACCACACAATACATTCTTCATTTTTGTTCTTTCACTTCTTCTTCGTTGACTTTGGAATCGACTTTTGCATTCTAATTAAGTATCGGTTTTCGGATTTTTTGTGTGCATTTTATTTGCTCATTTCCCAGCTGCTTTGTACAATTAACAACATGGTCGAAACCTTTTTTTTAAACGGACGAAAATTGATGCGCGCGCGGATGTTATCCATATATCGAATCAACATGGCCTTATTTACATTCAACAGACGATGTTTGCCAATAGCTTAAATCATTTGTTCACATTGACCATTTTCCAGAATGTTGATATAATAATAATCGTTGTCACCTCGCTTGTGCGCTATTGTAAAAACATCGTTCGGGTCATTTATATCACCCAGTTTTCATTTAGTTTCAAGTCACCTAAAACTAGAGCTTTCGAGTCTTATTTTTGATGCTGTTTCAGCGTTGACACAAACAACCCATTTCTATTTTCAGTCTTTAAGCCGCTGTAATTTGAAGCATTTGCACAATGGTCGCACCATGTGTTCTGTCTTCAAGTATTCGCCGATTTTTCCCCCATTGTTGAATCAGGACAACAGAAACTGGTGATTCTTGACGTAGACCCCGGAATTGATGACGCCATCGCTATGATGATGGTACTATCCCAGCCTGCCGTGCGCGTGCTGGCGGTCACGTGTGTGCGCGGGAATGCGCGGGAAGTCCTGCTGGACTGTAAGAACGCGCTCAGGGTACTGAACGCCGCCGGACGGACAGATGTGAGTTTTAACAAAACAACAAGAAACATATACGTTATGTCAAAGTTGTCAAACAGCACTTTATTACAGAGAACGGTTCATCTTTCTTCCCACCGGCTAGATAAGATTAGTCCCCCCGAATTTTCGACCAGTTCTGTTGTCTTCCTCAGGATAACTGAGGCCCAGGATGCTCGATCAGCACGCGTCACTTTTCGCAAGTGTGACGTGAAAGATCAAAGGTGGATAGAAGTATAAACCTGCCCCCGTCCCGGTTTAGTGAAGGCTGATTTTTCCCCGGGGTTTATAGTTAACTCCCCTCAAAATCTAGAAGAAGTTGATGTATTCTCCAGGTCATTTTAGCTTTATTTGACTTACTAAGATATACTTTGAGTTAGTTTCGGAGGCTTGATGCTAGAAGATACGTTTGTATGGTCTATGCAGATCCCCGTGTACGTGGGGGCGTCTCTTCAACTGATGGGGAACGACGTGTACGACTATACCCACTGGAACGGACGGGATAGCATGGGTGACGCAGCCGACAAGTACCCCCCAGACTACAGGCTTATCAACCAGGCAGGTAGGGCCGACTTTGACTAGAAATCTCCTGATTCAGAGACATGTTGTTTCAGTACTTATTTCAGGTTCGCGATAAACGAATCCTATTTTACAATTGTCTATCTTCTGATTCTGACACACTCCAGTCGCCCGCACATTTCCGTCAAAAAAATGGCAAAATCAGAATACGTTGATGAAGTTTAGACATCCAGGTAGCAAGATATGCCAAAAATAGTTACTCAAGCAACTGGATAAAAATTTTGAAATTTTCAAAAATTTTATCCAGTTGCTTGAGTAACTATTTTTTGCAAAATCAGAATACTCTTCCGTTCGTTGCAGGTTGCTGTTCCATCATGGATTACTAGTCGGCGCTTCATTATCTCCATGAAGTATGTGACGCTGGAACTGCATTGGCGTTTTTGTAAAAATCTTCCAAGGAGAATAACTGAACAAAGATTTTCGTGTTATGTAGATGTACACAATGAAGTGCAAATTATGCAAATTAGGATTTAATTTGCATAACTAATTAGGAAAATCTATATTTCCATTCTAGGTATGTTGTGACAGCTTACACCTGTTGGTTTCGAAACTAGGTCAAGTATTCCCAGGGACCCAACAGCTGGTCAAACCACAAAGGGATATACAACCAAACCTGTATACTTGTTTCTATTGTGTGGATAGCTTAAGTTTTACTTGATATAATGAAATATTGATAATGCAAATCAGAATTCAATTTGCATCATTAATGGAGCCTTTTTATAAGCCCACTCCGTTCAATGGTACGACAGTTTAAAGATGCACATATGTGACTTAGTAATAAAGGGACATTGATTGATAAAAGTTATGCAAATGAAGACTTAATTTGCATAATTAGACAATATAAAAGGAAAGTATTGTAATTTCACATTGGCAGATAAGTGGAATTTCATACTTGTGGCATTTGGAAGTTATGTGAACATAGTTGAATATAAATGTAGGCCTAATTTGCATAATATGTATTTCATGGAGATTTGAGGTCTCCGAACTCTTGTTGCTACTTGCACTTCCCTACATAAATAGTGTTTAATTACAAAATGCAATGTTCAATCCTACGATTATGCCACCAACTTACAATTTTCCCGACATTTCGAAACGAACCTGTGTGCATTTGCTAGCAAATACTTCTTTCTAGTTATATTTCAGCTCCTCATTCTTTCTGCCAACTTTTAGAACACGCCGTGTTAACGTTGATACGGATGTCGAAGGCCTACCCGAACCAGATCACACTGATCGCCCTCGGTCCGCTCACTAACGTGGCCCTGGCCAGGAGGATGGACCCGGACATTTCCTCACGCTTCAAGGAGATCATCATCATGGGAGGCAACATCAGAGGTAAGAGGATGAACTGGAACATGCAAAATGGCGTTAATGATTTGCAATGGACTTTTGAGACGGTAGACAAGTAGCTGCAATGTCTATTGTAAATTTATAACTGTAGAGTTGTCATATGACAATGTGTGCCAACAGCCGCACACACACACACACGCACACACACACCATTCACACACACACACACACACACACACACACACACACACACACACACACACACACACACACACACACACACACACACACACACACACACACACCATTCACACACACACACACACACGCACACACACACACACGCACACACACACACGCACACACACACCATTCACACACACACACACACACACACAAACACACACACACACCGTACACACGCACACACACGCACACACACACACACCATTCACACACACACACACACACACACACACACACACACACACACCGTACACACGCACACACACACACACGCACACACACACACACACGCACACACACGCACACACACACCATTCACACACACACACACACACACACACACACACCGTACACACGCACACACACAGAAAGAAACGCTCAGACACACTTTAGCAAACACATGCATACATCTTCATGCACATAAACGCACACACACACGCTCATACACACGCAAGCATTCATTTACACACGCACATACACACATACACACACACACGCTCACATGCACACACACATAAAACAAACAAAAATCTATTTACACTTATTTGTTATTTTTGAATATTAAAAAACCCGCAAGGTTCCGTTGTCATAATGTGTTTATATCAGGTGAAGGTAACATCGGCATCAGTGCGGAGTTCAACTTCTGGATGGACCCGGAGGCGGCGCAGGTTGTTCTGCGGGAGTACAAGTGTCCCATGAAGGTTGTACCGTGGGAGGTCTGTCAAGAACACGGACTGGAATGGGTAAATGCCATATACTCAATACATCAATATACATTTATTCAAGAAATTTGTTTTTTTTAAAGATCCTGACATTGCTGTTTCCAATCCGATCATACATGTATAGTTAGCTATGGTTGCAGTTGTACCAAGCACTTGCATGTTTATGTTGCATGTCGGTATGTAAAAGGTTCTTGATTATCTAAGTACTAAAGGAAAATTTGACTTAATTCAGGATTTCTTCGCGAACTGGACCGCTATGCCGACTCGGAGAGCTCGGTTCATCAAGGCTATTTCCCTGAACCTGTCCAAGTGGCTGCGGGCCCAGGGAGAACCCACGTACCTGTCCTGCGATCCTCTGGCCACGGCTATCGTCATAGACCCCGGCATCGTCCAGAACGTGGACACCGTGTACGCCACCGTGGAGGTAGAGGGGGAGTACACCCGGGCGCAGATGGTGGTGGACTGGTGGGGATTCCGCAGAAAGACCCCAAATGTGGACATCATCAGAAGTCTGAACATGTCCAGGTACAAGAGTCTCTTGATGACTGCCATGTGAATGTGGGAATGAAGCCTCCAAGGCGGAGCGTTGCACGTGTATCATTCAGGCGTATATAAATATGGTCTCAATTTGTCTCATTTTAGCCGTTGAATTAACATGCTCCGCAGTTATATCTTCAACAATAATAGCAAATAAAGCTACTTTCACTTTTTTGACACCGCTGGGTTGAGTGTTTTGGCAAAGATGACATATCTGACATATTCTACAACAATGTTGCAGCATATATTTCTTTCACATATCAATGATGTCACAATCATATCATTATGCCAATGTTCAAAGACAATAAGTGGTATTTATGTATAATATGCCCTTTGTCTTGTTGCGAATTCAATGTATCAGTTATTCATCAGGACAGAAAAATTTAATGAAGTAAATATTATTGTTATATCAGCCTGGTATCCAAACCTTCCGTCCCTCTCTGCATAACTTAGATACATTTCCTTCCGAAAACGGTTCAAAATGTGATTTGCAACTGTTCATTGGTATTATATCTGTGTATATCTTAAAACATTAAACAAAAAGAGACCATCAACAACTCTACAGTCATATCTTTATGTACTATCATATTTTAGGTCAACAGAACAAGCTCTATGTGAACGCTGTACGTATTTGTTGCATGTAACATTAGACGACAAAGCCACAGATTCAGAGTACGCCGAATAGAAACTTTCCTAGAGCTGCTCAAATGTAGCAGATGTCTTAGTTATTAGGAAACATCGTGTTTACATATTGTGGATATCTTCAACGTTGATACGATGTTACGTTAGATATGCTTATTAATTTTGAAGCTTTCCTTGCAGTCTACTAGTGCCCAGTTACAAACTTTGAACCATAGGGTTGTCATCGGACAGTGGTAGATGTGTTGGACAAGATTCTGTTGTCTTGTTGTAGAAAGGTTTACCTATAGTCTTTCAGTTTTCAAACCTTGCTTAAATCCCTACCAAAGAGAAATTGTACAATACAATACAATTGTACAATCAAGTTACATGTGATCAACTTTGTAAAAAAAACCTGTGCAAAGTAACGATTGTGCAAGTAGCAAGAAGGCAAGGAAGAATACAAGAAAACAGCCTAAGAAAAGAAATCTTTTATTCCAAGTAGCCACTTCCTATATTTCAAACATTTCCTAGATCCTAAAGAGATAGCACAATCATAACGTCTTGAAGAGATTACATAGAAATGTTCACACTTAAAAAATTATTCTAAGAAAAGAATACAGCAGTCTAAATGACATCATTGTTTTGCATACCAGTATCGGTATCAACGGCCCCAAAATATCTGTACCTTTTCCTTATTCCTCTACTGTCACCTGTCTGTTAACCATTTAGCACCACAAATTAAATTACATTCAAGCATCGTGATTGGTGGGATTTTAACTGCTCAAATAGCTCTGGTAGTAGAGACTTAGTCTAGATTCTGACCATTGATTTGAAATAATTTACGTTGAGCATAATCAAGAAATTGTCCACAGCAAAAGTGTACTACACACAATATATTGCATGATCTTAGTATGAATGTCTAAAGCTCCTGTCACACATTCAGGATCTTCTCCAACAAAGATTGGAAGCAGTTTTTTTTTAATGTCCGTCTTTTCTTTTTTTGGACATTTGCATTAGTTTTAGAGTGTCAAAAGAATGTCAGCCATAAAATCAAGACAGTGTGATCTAATATGGTACCTTTGCGTTTCTAACCAATACAAGCTATATATAAACCTACAATAGCACCAACACTTAACATATACAAAAGGACTTTATACATCTTGGCCTAAGTGATGCATTTTCAAGTACAAAATGTAAGTGTACAAATCGTTTCTTCAATGGATATCACAGTTATTTCACATACTCAGGTAAAGTTGTCCTTCCCAGCCAGGGTTTTGATAGAACTTCTTTTGCTATGTTCCTCAGGGCTATGATGACTGGAGCCACTAGATGGCGCAGCTGGAAGAATAATCAGTCCCACATTTTAAGAATCAACCACAGACAAGTTAGAGCTTTCTGGGGATATTGTCGCTGTATTACAGACATTGCCACAAAAAAAAAGCAAAAGGTCAAATGAGCTGATTTTTGCTCAATTCCCCATTTTAGGAGTAGAATACATTAGAAACTTGTGTAATAGACTCAAAGGACGGGTAATAATGATTGAGGAGGCTACACGTCCATGTTTGGTTTAGAAAATCTACATCAGTCACAAAACGTGATGAGGGGGGATAAAAAAACTTTGGGACAAATTCTCCTCTCAGCAGCGCCACCTAGCAGGTGAGAATTATCTGCAGACTCCAGACAACCACAGAAGTTGGCAGAGCAATTTTAGTATCATTTCATATCAAGGGAGAGTGGCATTCTTGAGGTCTTAATTTTGACATCAAATGATATATTTTATCAACAATATAATATGGATATTGCATGTTGGTCTGGCATAATCTTTTTCTTTCAAATTCCACATCAATTCTTATAGATCATTATCAATTCTTATACATGATTGTGCACTTTTCTTCAATATTAAGCTAAACTTAAATATCTTATAGAATATTCTTAGGTTTTGATCAAAATAGGATCTCTTTCTTTATCATTACAATAAGCTTGTTTTAATTGTAGTTGCATTGAACAATTTTTAACGATTTGTTTTGTGTCAAAAACTGAAGGCAAGAATATTCTTTGGACAAAATATATCTTACAAACTAGGGATCCTTGCAAACTTTTGAAAGGCGACAATATGGATATCTATTTGGGCGAATACAAATCCCTTAAAAAGTACAGAAATTTTCATACAATTTTAAACATGTAAAACAGATATGTGTTCTATTTTGGGTCATGAGGCAGGTCAGCAATTACATAATACAATTTTCATGTCCAGTTGGTACATATATTAAGCATTTTCCAATTTACCCTAAGCTTTCATTTTTTTTCATAGTTAACACATAAATGGCCATATCGGGGAATCAAATTTGCTGTTTTTTTATAACAAAAAGAACATATCATAAAAGTTTTCTTCAGATCAAAGCCTGTCATCCATAGTCAAATAAAGGTATCACAGCATAATTATATAAACTTCAGCGAACCACAAGTTCATAATGTGGTAAACCCACACTTCTAGTATTTGGGGATATTGAAGGTTATTTAGACACAATTTTGCTATAACTGATATCTTGTTATGTATGCAAATGAGCTGATACAATAAATTTATGAAAACTGAAAAGCGGCAAAGATGATGATGAATTAATTTATGCAAATACATGCAAAATGCTGTTTGTACCACCCTGTATAAGTCACAAAAAATCTTACAAAACTCTGAATTAATGTTTCTCATTGATTTTGTAAATCTGGCCATAATTAGCATCCCATTTAGTAGCAGAATGTCAAAATGCTGTGACAGCGAGACTCTATGATGTGTAGTCTGCGTACACTTTCTGTGAAGCGAGACTCTATGATGTGTAGTCTGCGTACACTTTCTGTGAAGCGTGACTCTATGATGTGTAGTCTGCGTACACTTTCTGTGAAGTGAGACTCTATGATGTGTAGTCTGCGTACACTTTCTGTGAAGTGAGACTCTATGATGTGTAGTCTGCGTACACTTTCCTCATGTAGGAGGACGCCTGCTGAACCTTCCTGACAGTAAAGTCCACGGCATTGCCCGTGTGTTTCACCGTGAGGTCGGCGGCTATGTTGACCTTTTGGACAGTAACAGTGGTCAGCCAGCTGGCCTTGTTGACCATCCATTTGGCCACCATGGCCGCCTGTTTGGACGTGAAGGTGAAAGCCACCTGGAAGAACTCTTTCAGCTGTCCGCCGATGTCATCCAGGTAGACCATGTAGTGCGATGCCTCTAGCAGAAGTGCCTTGAAGTACACCTTCACGGTGTAGAAGAGGGTGATGAAGTCGTTGGTTCCGAAAACGGTGTCGGACAGGGCGAAGCCGAGCGTAGACGGGATGAAACCGCGCCCGTACTCCACCATCCAGGTTCCAGCTGACCACTGGACGGAGGTGGCATCACCAGCCAGGTGGTGTATGGTGTCACCTGTGGGGAGGGGGGTGGGTTAGGACACAGTGCAGCTGAGTCACCCTACATGTATTTGTGTGTGACAATCCAACATGGTAGCTTCCACTTACTAGTACTGAAATATCATCAATGCAATATAAGGACTTGCTCAACATTTTCAAAAAATTCAAAGCACAGAAGAGGAATTTTGTTACTTACAGAAAAACATTAACTCCCCAAACAATATGATATAACTTAAGGTCTTCTTTTACTTGTACTTATACATGGACTTATACCCGACATAAGTCAAGTAAGTCAAGTAAGTATACATGTAATAGTGAGCCCTGGGCAAGTGTTTAATTTCAATGCCTCATAAGGTCTCATCTTACCAGACTGGAACATCTGACTCTTTGTTGTGCCCTCCTTCCATTGTCTGAAGCTGCCAGTCAGTATGGTGTCCGAGATATTTGCCCAATAGCGACCTGACAAAAAAATTCACAGTAAAATAACAGACTGGGACTGCATGCGCAGTGGACACTGTCGGACACTGTCTGACACTCAAGTGCAGTCAAACTATTCAATTTGGATATAAAGTGTTCTTATGTGATATCATACAGTGCTACAAAATTCTTTAAACCACAAACTCAATGGACATATCAAAATGTTTTTTTTTAAACATTCATTTTTTATTGTTTTATAAGCAAACAACAAAAAAGATACACAAGACATACATGGCACGGAAATAAGGTAATTAACAGACATGAATGGAAACAAAAACCGATAAATAAAAGTAATTGACAGTAACAGTGAATAGACCCCAATTACCATTCCTTTCACATGTTCTTTTTACATATTCTTATATATTGTTATTGCATTATTTTATATATTTAAACCATTCATAAATATATATATATATATATATATATATATATATATATATATATATATATATATATATATATATATATATATGTATTCATATATACGCATATATATACACAGACACATACCCAGACACCTATATGTATTATATATGTCCAATTAACCGGTATCAAAATGTTTGAACCAAGACTTAGTCATTCTTTCTTGCTTGCTCATCACAGAAAAGTGCAGTCAAAATTTTCAATTTTCAAATTGTTCTTAAATGTCATATCATACAGTACTACAATACTGCTTCAACCACAAACTTAAAACACTGCAAAACCCTTTCCCCCTACTACATGTAGTGTATAGCTAATACCACAAAACTCAAGTCCTCGAAAAACCAAATCAATTCATTCAACAAGAGATGATTATTGATTCGTAGTCCATCCAGAGGTTTTTCAGATATAATATTTCTGACTGCACAAAATCCTGAAACACACACACACACACACACACACACACACACACTTACACACACACACACACACACACAGACAGACAGACAGACAGACACACACACACACACACACACACACACACA
The DNA here is from genome assembly GCF_035083965.1 of Branchiostoma lanceolatum. Taxonomy (NCBI): domain Eukaryota; kingdom Metazoa; phylum Chordata; class Leptocardii; order Amphioxiformes; family Branchiostomatidae; genus Branchiostoma; species Branchiostoma lanceolatum. Next base: position 20,343,908 of record NC_089731.1, read on the forward strand.
CACACACACACACAGACAGGCCAAAAACTATCCAGTCTTCCATCTTTCATGTGGGTAATAATAGGAGGAGGACAGTACCTGAGTGTCCGACAGTGTCCACTGCAGTCCCAAAGAACAGTACGTACTCTGTGAGGGAGGCGTGGAGGAGACACATGGACCCCATCCACCCTCCCGCGTTCACAAACACCCACTGAAGGTCGTTGTCGGGCAGGATATGTCCAGGATAGCGGCGGCGAAGCTCATCAAGGACTTTCCTGAACGCCGCCTCGTGTCCGGCCGTCTTCGCTGTGACTGCAGGGGATGCATTGGTCAATCTCAATGTAAGTCTCAGAGGGGGTACACAAGCGGATGTACATTATTTTAGCGGCAAATTAGCGCAAGGTAGGGAGGTGACCAATCTGGGAGATGGTGTAAAAGGGCCCTCTGATGTGCTTTTGTCCTTCCACAGTGACACTTTGAAAGTGTAAGTTAACAATTTGGCAGTTACATGAGTACCCATGGGGAAACTTGTGATTAGAAGGATTATTTTGTCAGTTTGGAGGATCATATCAACATTTTCACATCATAAGATCAGTAAATTCTTGCAAAGTACCACTACACTTGTTCCAAAATTAAGCGTAATGGTACCAAGTTAGTGTGATGGTCACAAATCAATAAGTGCCATTTTTAAAAACCAATTGCTCAATTACAGTACATAGGTCCTCTTGAATTTACAGGTGATTGCTTCAAACTGTCTCCTTTGATGCAATTTTGTTTGCCAATGCCAATGTTTTAGTAACATAATTGGGGCTTGAAGCAGGTAAAATTCAAAATACCCGTCTGTGCCTCTATTTTTCTTCCCTTTTATTAGTATCCATTTACCCACTTTCTCAAAGCTGACTCTGCCAGAAAGACTGCAACTTCTCTAAAGATCTCTCTTAGGCTGGCATCACACAGCAGAAAACAAGTTTGTGAGCTCTAATGTTTATAATTTATAGTCTGGTGTACATACAATACTAGGCATTGCCATCATGCTACATTGTATAGTTGTTAATGTACATGTACTCTGTATAGTTGTGTCATTTTGGAATATAGTAAATCATGCGCACATGCATTAAATTGTATCCCAGGGAATGCTGTGGCATTGTTTGATATCAATGCATAGGTTTAGAAAATACAATCCCTAAAATCCCATATTCGTCTATGGACACATTATTCAAACAAAGATGTGACCATGTTTGTACATGTAACTAAAACTTTTGTGCCTCAGATGTTGAACTTTCTACACAGGCTTTTTATTGACGTCATAATGATTCTAATTCGCATCTCCGGCAAACATGTTAGAGCACAGCAGCAGCATGTTGGCATGTGTAACAGATGTGCAACGTACTCCGATATGGCCAAATTGATGATCATATGAAAAGCTTGAATTTTACAAGAATATGATAACCTGTCTCAAGTCTCAAACAAAATTTTATGGCTACATAGCTGGTAAATTGTTTGTAACTTGTAGTAATTGTCTTAGATATTTTTCAAGCCTACCTACAGCGGTACTAGTATATAATGCATTTCTTAAAATACATTGCTGAAAATGCATTTAAGTTCGCGATGATTCAATTTCACGGTAGGAAGAAAATTGAATATTTTCACTGTGGTTTTTAGTTCGCAGTTGAAACAAAGTGGTAGCTGGGCAGAAGAGTGAACCAGCAAATTTCAATGCATTTACAGTTACTGTAGAACTTAACAGTAACCCAGTAGTCCTTCAGAAAGCTACACAGTATTGCTACTATGCCTCACAGACAAGTATCCTCAGGGGCAAATATTAGCCACATCATTAACCAAGCTGTGAAGATATGATTATTGATCTGAACAAAAATGTCTTTCATGTTCTGCACATCTGTTGAAAAATGGCGATCTTGTCTTGCCTGTCTTGTCTTTTAAGTTTACCTGAACCAATATCACCACTAGTATCAGACATCAGAAGAAAATAATGTCTACAACTTGGTGGTTTTGGGACACAAACTATTAGCAAATGTCAGCACTGATTCTAATACTACTAGTAATAGGTTCCAAAGTTCAGTCTCAGTGTATTACGGTAAATCTTGAAATGTTTGTGACAATTATCTTTTTGGCGGAATTTGTGGTGACCTCTCCACTGCAAAATCATCACACTGATATTCTTAATAAAGAAAAAGATTGGCTTGCCAGGCACCCCCACCCCCCCGATAACATGGTTAACTCACCTACCCGAACACCGTAATGCTGTGACACTGGACTAATGACTGTTCTTCCTCATATAAGGCCGTGTATATCCAACCTTTGTCTCCCTCCACCACATTCAACACCACTTTCTGCTGCTTACATCTGACTGACAAGCCAATTTGTCCCAGCAACTAACATTACGTTTCCTGCCTCCCACATGACAACTACGCACCCCTACCACTTATCCATGACCCCTCGAAACAACACCGCCAACACATCCCAGCCAGAACATATGCTTAAGCATACAATATAACACATTTCTACACTTTTCTCGTTATTTATGCAAAGTACTTCACCCAAAATCTAATCATCTTGAGATTTCCCACATACACACCAACACACCAAATACGCCAACAAACCATCCAGGCCTTCTCGACTTATCGTGTTCACTAACAGACACACAGACAAGAATCAAAAAATAACTTTCTTGACGAAGGTAATTACATATCTAAGAAAACATTATGATCTTCCAGAGTCACTGACGACATAATTGTAGTTCAAGCTACCGCCCCATTATATTTCATATGGCCACAGTCTGTCCAATCATAAAGTGCCAAGCCAGCCCACATACTTGTCATGACTGTGTGTATATTAATATTAAATGACGTAATCTCCAAGCAGATGTCGGGGTGAAGAATCGTAACGTTTGCAGTTCGCCTTCTCTGGAAGCGCTCTACAGATACAATGTATGTGAACTTTGGGGTAGTGGCTGTCAGAGAGGCTTGGCCGTCAGAAAATGTTACTATTTCAAGAATTTGAAATACCTTTTACTTTAAGTTCGCTGGGATTCAATTTTGTCGTAGAGAGAAAAATGGAGTGTTCAATTGTATTCTAATATTGAAACAATTAAGGGATAGGTGGGCAAATGGCAGCACAAGCATTTTGCGATGAAGAAGTCACCGTGAAAACCGCAAACATTAAACCACCGCAAAAATTTCAACACTTTACATTGTATCTTTCAAGCTAACATCTGCTTGACGTTATGTCCATACGTTCATTCATTGGTTCCCGTTCATTCGGGTTCAAAATGTAAGTACGCCGGACAGACACTTGGTACGTTTGGTATTGGTAAGATAAGGCTGGAATCGTAATCTACATGGGGCATCCATCTACAAAACCGTTTTAAGGGTCTTAACGTTGTTTTTAAGGCCTTGAAATTAAGGCACAAACATCTTAAATTCTCATAGCCTTCCACTGGGACGTCCAGGTCGACTTGTCCACAAACTTTAAATCGTCTTTGTGGCCAAAACAACAATCTCTCGCTGTAAAACTCACCGACATGCTTTCTGGAGATCTCGGCTACCGAGTTAGCATGGAAAGTGTAGGTCTTGTTGTTCAACCAGAAGTTAATTCCGTAGATGAAAACACCGACCAAGACCAGGAAAAACAAGATACGCGAAACCGACGCCATCCTTAACTAGGGTGTACCATTCAAATAGTAGGGGTGTGGATTTCTAAAAATGCACGTCTTAATTAAGATAGCGATGTATCTATACATCCAGAAAACTTGAATTTGGCGCTTCTGCTTTTATGATTTTTTAATTTGCAAACTTATATTCATTCACTGTATTCTGGTCCTTTATATCAGTAAATTTCTAACCCTTAATTAATACAATGCAATATTCTGTTAACCTTTGACCCTTTGTAGGTCAGATTATGACGAACAGCTGATCCAAGCAAAGGTGCGCACATTCGGGGAATTTCGGAGCAGAAAATGTGAAAATGATACACGTTTGTTATTAGCGTGCTATACAGGGTGCTCAGATAACAATGTAGAATCGTTGATGATATAGTAACTTCAATTTCGTGTGAGGGAGGTAGTAAATATGACCTTGTTTTAGGACGGGGGAGGGGGGCGTTTGTTTTTCCTTCACAAAAATTGATCGTGAACATAAGGTACGTCACATATTTATTACTGAAATATTGTTTTTGGCTTGCTGTGTTTCTGTGAATCCAGTTTCTGTATGTCAGAATGCTTAGTAGCATGATGAGGGGGTGAAGTCTGCCATCGCAGCTGGCATGGCACGGTGGTTGTTGACTTGAAGGTTCTAGGTTCGAAATCCCTAGCTGGCCCCAACGTTGTTCCCTTGATCATGATTAAGGTAGCAGAACACAGTTTTCGGCCTATGGGGATTTCTATAGTTAAGGGCTGCAAGGTGACTAGCTTCCATGCGGTAAAAATTATAGCGCGGTGCACTTGAGAAATACGAGAAACAAATATGTTTGAGTTTAGGGTACAACCTACAAATAACTAAAAAAAAAATGCAAAAAAATCCTGTTGGCGTATCGGCTCCTCACGCCTACTTTGAAACAGCGCTCTGCGAGAGGTCACTGAACTGTAGCCAACTGACCCCGTGATGCGGCTGCACAAGATGGCGCATTTATACAGAAAGCGGAAAAGGCATATTTCTACACCACACAGCACAGTTTACACATGGATGCCTCTCACATGCAGCTTTCTACCCAGTCTTCAAGAGTTTGGACCACACTACTTTCTGTACCTGCGTCATAGACCCCGGGGGTCGTGGATAAAAACTGTGTTCTGCGTCTGCAACCTTTAAAGGCACATACAATTCTCACTCAACAGTTGAGCCAACACATGCAAAAATTAGCACACAAGCTAAGGATGTCCCCCCGATAGGACGTGAGATTGAGGCCGCATGTTTGAGGACAGCCACAACTAGTGCACACACTTATTTGACAAGAGTATAATATTTAGTATGAGTCATTCTTGGTTTGAGTGAATCAAATAGATTTATCAGGATATGCACCTTGTGCTGTTCAGTTCACAGCTGATGTGTTATGCCGTGAGGCAGTTTATGCAATACAAACAGATATATGTGATTCCTTTTTTTCTCAGTCTGTCAGTGTCTGATCGTTAACCAACATGCTGGGTTGTCGGCACCTGAGCAGACTGCTGGGGAGGACACAGCTGCTGCCGCACCTGACCAGGGCAAAGGCAACAGCTGCAGCACCTGGAGCAAAATCCTTCTTCTATCAGGATGTTTTTGAGCCTGAGAAACCCCTGGACACACCATACAGAAAACTAACAGGTGTGAAATGTGACATAATCAAGTTAATTAGTAGCAGTAGTCATAGTTTATTGAGATACCCTTTAGCCCCCAAGGAGCCAGTCTTCCAGGGTTGGTACATTCATATATACATACATACATAGTAAACATGCAATAATGCAATTAAGTGATAATGAAAAAAAGAATGCTAATATTACAGACAAGTCCAGTACATTATATCGAGAGTAAATAACTTAATAGAAAAGTTTATTGCAAATTCCTGCCCGTAGGCTAATTGCAAGCACATGTACATGTAACACGGAGTGGACGGACAGACAATAATGAACAGTATAACAAATGTCTACTCTAGTCTTAACTACTGCCACTAAGTTCTAACTTATTGAGTTCGACTTCTTTTTCCGAGACTGTGCAAGACGAATGATCCCACTTTTTCTGTGATATGTGGGTTTTGTGATGTTAAGAGGAGAGTAGTTTTCTTTTTTTGTCTGAAAACGTGGAGAAATTAGGATGAAATATGGTGGCCTCTTTAAACAGCTCATTTCTTTCGTTGTCGTAGAATGGGCAACTTGACATAAAATGTATTTCGTCTTCCACCTTGTTTGACATACAGTATTTACAAGTTCTTTGGCACACAGGTAAGTTCTTGTACCGCCCTTTCTCAATTTCAAGGGGGTGGGCACTAATTCTAATTTTGCTAATTGCAGAGCGTTAATCGAAGTTATCTAATTCTAAATATTTTTCCATGGTATAAGTTGTTTTGCATGTCTTATAAAACCTTAGCTTGCCAGTATCAATACTAGTACTCAAATTGTGACAGAAAGTTTGAATATACGTATTGGTAATTCTGGACCTTAACATAGTACATACTGACTTGATATCACTGGATGAACTGCAAGAATAGAACAGATAAGAGTATCCACTATGGTCCAATATTTCTTTTACACGTTGTAACAGGGTTTTTCTACGACTAGTTGTAATAGAGTTACGTTGGAACAAGAGAGCGTCAACTTGTAATGGGTGTCTCTCACAATCCATCTGTAACAAGCGCAGCCAATAATGAATCACACGTACAGATATATCTAAGTCTAGAGGGAATCTACCAAGTTCTGCTCTAGAGGCTAAATTACTACAGTTTCTGAAAACCCCAAGTATATTTTTGCAGAATCGTTGTTGTGAAATTTCGATTGGAGAGCTGTCATTTATGGAATCAGTGCCCCAAATTTCGCATCCATACAAAAGAATTGGCTTGATACAAGAATCAAATATTTTTAGTAAACACTTTGGGGAAACAGATGAACGAGTGAGAGATTTCAGGCTGTACATAGCTTTACGTGCTTTGAGTGAAAGTTGTTTTTTGGCCAGGGAGAAACTGCCCGACGATGTAATAGTCAAGCCAAGGTAGCAGTAGGAGGGAACTATGTCCAATGTGTGTTGTCCGAATAAGAATAAATGTTTTGTGAGGGACCGGCCAGATTTGTTGAAGATAATAACTTTTGTTTTCTTTAGATTAACTTGGAGTTTCCATTTTGTACAAAAGGCGCTTAATCTATTGATAGCGCATTGCAAACCTTCATCCGATTCGGAAAATATGACAACATCGTCTGCATATAACAAGCACGATACGAATAAATTATGTAGAGATGGTGGTGTACATTCAGTATTGTCGAGCACGTGTACAAGGTCATTTATAAATAAAGTAAACAACGTAGGGCTTAAATTGCAGCCCTGTCTAACGCCTTTTTTGGTTACAAACGGTGGCGTTAGACCGGACGAGGTTTTTACACACGTCTGAGGTTTGTTGTACATACATTTGATAAGCTTATAAAAATTCCCCCCTATCCCTGAATTCAGAAGTTTGTAGCGAAGTCCTTCTCTCCAAACGGAGTCAAAAGCTTTTTTAAAGCCGACAAAACATGAGTAAAGACGTTTGTTTTCGGAAAGGTATTTGCTTAACAGGGTGTCCATGATTAGTAGGTTGTCGTTTGTGCCAAATCCTTTTCTAAACCCGGCCTGATTTGGAGAGATAAGTTTATGTTCGTCTAGAAACGTGGTTAGGCGTGTGTTTAGTATTAATAAGTAGTGATGAAAAGTTGTAAAGGTAATCTAAGTTTTCTCTTTCTTGTAATGTGACTTACCGTGTGCAAAAGTTCTTGTCAAGTGCTAGATTGAATGAAAGAGTTGGAAGATAGAATTGATGTTCTTACAATTTTTTTTGCGAATGACTGAGTGAGTTAGTGTATGAGTTAGCAGTTAGTCGGACAGTTAGTTAGGTAGGTAGGTAGTTAGACCTCTCATTCCTTATTGTTTACACTGTATGTGCCTGTTGTCCAGGTGACTATGTGTCTACAGTGTACCTTTGATGTGCTGGGTAAGACATGTCTGAAGGTGGAACCTGAGGCCCTGACCCTGTTGTTTATGTGCCCGTTGTCCAGGTGACTATGTGTCTACCTTTGATGTGCTGGGTATACGTAAGACATGTCTGAATATGGAGCCTGAGGCGCTGACCCTGTTGTTTATGTGCCCGTTGTCCAGGTGACTATGTGTCTACCTTTGATGTGCTGGGTAAGACATGTCTGAAGGTGGAACCTGAGGCCCTGACCCTGTTGTTTATGTGCCCGTTGTCCAGGTGACTATGTGTCTACCTTTGATGTGCTGGGTAAGACATGTCTGAAGGTGGAACCTGAGGCCCTGACCCTGTTGTTTATGTGCCCGTTGTCCAGGTGACTATGTGTCTACCTTTGATGTGCTGGGTAAGACATGTCTGAAGGTGGAACCTGAGGCGCTGACCCTGTTGTTTATGTGCCCGTTGTCCAGGTGACTATGTGTCTACCTTTGATGTGCTGGGTAAGACATGTCTGAAGGTGGAGCCTGAGGCGCTGACCCTGCTGACCCAGGAGGCCATGGTGGACATCGCACATCTGCTCCGTCCTGCACACTTGGCTGTGAGAACCCTACCCTTACAATTTACATTCTAGCCTTTCCAACATTTCAGTCTCTCAAATTAGAGTCACATTATGTATGAACAGCAGAGCTATTGCAAAATTACTTTCACAGTGGTTTTATTTCATAGCAGAAGGAAAAAGAGTTTTGCAATGTTTTAAATTCACAATTATAGAAACAGTTTCGTAATGACTAGTACAGTTACACAGAATGTAAGTCATAAAAGAAAGGCATATTCGCATTGTCATGAATTCCCAGTGGATTGGTCACAGCAAAAACAGCAAAAATGAAACCTACCTGAGGTTCTGTGTGTAGGTGTTGTAGACGTACCTGTGAGTACCTGAGGTTCTGTGTGTAGGTGTTGTAAAAATCATTTATAGGGCTCAAAATACTACTTGCATGTACGAAATACCAAATGCAGATTAGTGGATGTAGATTTGGAGTTGTGTTGATATTTCTGATGTAACCTGCCCCTAACCTTATCTGGTTTATGTATAATGAGTATAACAGGCGTCACTTTAATCATGGAAAAACAGTTCCGGACTCCAGCCCATGCTTGTTTGCATCTCCTAAATTCTTACCCGATTACCTATACATTTTTATAGAGTACATGCCAAAGGGTGATGAACACTGTTTATTTGTTCCCAAACTTGCCACAAGTGAGAACTTTGAACACATATTTCAGCTTTTAGCTGTTTCAAGTTAGAATGATGCAATGTGTGGCTTGTATGTTACCATAGCAACTGAGAAAGATCCTTGACGATCCCGAGGCATCTCCTAACGACAAGTATGTCGCTATGGAGTTCCTGAAGAACGCTAACATCGCGGCTGCCAAGGTCCTGCCAGGGTGTCAAGATACGGGCACGGCTATTGTCATGGGTGCGTATGACCATAAAGTATTCTTCTTCATGTATGGTAGTATTAGTCACTTTTGACAACTGATGATTTATTTAGTAATTAGCCTATAACTTCAAAACTTAACAAAGCCTTCCTTCCCATTTATGTAGAAGCATTTCAGGGATAATATGTGCCTAGAATGGTAGATGACATCTTTTTTTCATGTAATCAGAAAGAAATTAAGCTGGCAAATCCAACAACCAAGAAATGTAATTTATGTTGCCTGTATTTGATTTATGTTGCCTGTAGAACAAACAGTATATTGATAAAAGTATGCTGCATCAGGGATGTATAACATTGTCTCCTTAATGCACGTTTCCTTCATACCCAGGTAAGAAGGGACAGTATGTGTGGACGGACGGAAAAGATGAAGAACACCTGGCTAGAGGGATCTACAACACCTACACACAGAAGAACCTCAGGTACTCACAGGTAAGTCTACAACACCTACACACAGAACCTCAGGTACTCACAGGTAAGTCTACAACACCTACACACAGAACCTCAGGTACTCACAGATAAGTCTACAACACCTACACACAGAACCTCAGGTACTCACAGGTAAGTCTACAACACCTACACACAGAAGAACCTCAGGTACTCACAGGTAAGTCTACAACACCTACACACAGAACCTCAGGTACTCACAGGTAAGTCTACAACACCTACACACAGAACCTCAGGTACTCACAGGTAAGTCTACAACACCTACACACAGAACCTCAGGTACTCACAGGTATGTCTACAACACCTACACACAGAACCTCAGGTACTCACAGGTAAGTCTACAACACCTACACACAGAACCTCAGGTACTCACAGGTAAGTCTACAACACCTACACACAGAACCTCAGGTACTCACAGATAAGTCTACAACACCTACACACAGAACCTCAGGTACTCACAGGTATGTCTACAACACCTACACACAGAACCTCAGGTACTCACAGGTAAGTCTACAACACCTACACACAGAACCTCAGGTACTCACAGATAAGTCTACAACACCTACACACAGAACCTCAGGTACTCACAGGTAAGTCTACAACACCTACACACAGAACCTCAGGTACTCACAGGTAAGTCTACAACACCTACACACAGAACCTCAGGTACTCACAGATAAGTCTACAACACTTACACACAGAACCTCAGGTACTCACAGGTAAGTCTACAACACCTACACACAGAACCTCAGGTACTCACAGGTAAATCTACAACACCTACACACAGAACCTCAGGTACTCATCACAGGTATGTCTACAACACCTACACACAGAACCTCAGGTACTCACAGGTAAGTCTACAACACCTACACACAGAACCTCAGGTACTCACAGGTAAGTCTACAACACCTACACACAGAACCTCAGGTACTCACAGGTAAGTCTACAACACCTACACACAGAACCTCAGGTACTCACAGGTAAGTCTACAACACCTACACACAGAACCTCAGGTACTCACAGGTAAGTCTACAACACCTACACACAGAACCTCAGGTACTCACAGGTAAGTCTACAACACCTACACACAGAACCTCAGGTACTCACAGGTAAGTCTACAACACCTACACACAGAACCTCAGGTACTCACAGATAAGTCTACAACACCTACACACAGAACCTCAGGTACTCACAGGTAAGTCTACAACACCTACACACAGAACCTCAGGTACTCACAGGTAAGTCTACAACACCTACACACAGAACCTCAGGTACTCACAGATAAGTCTACAACACTTACACACAGAACCTCAGGTACTCACAGGTAAGTCTACAACACCTACACACAGAACCTCAGGTACTCACAGGTAAATCTACAACACCTACACACAGAACCTCAGGTACTCATCACAGGTATGTCTACAACACCTACACACAGAACCTCAGGTACTCACAGGTAAGTCTACAACACCTACACACAGAACCTCAGGTACTCATCACAGGTATGTCTACAACACCTACACACAGAACCTCAGGTACTCACAGGTAAGTCTACAACACCTACACACAGAACCTCAGGTACTCATCACAGGTAAGTCTGCAACACCTACACACAGAACCTCAGGTACTCATCACAGGTATGTCTACAACACCTACACACAGAACCTCAGGTACTCACAGGTAAGTCTACAACACCTACACACAGAACCTCAGGTACTCACAGGTAAGTCTACAACACCTACACACAGAACCTCAGGTACTCACAGATAAGTCTACAACACCTACACACAGAACCTCAGGTACTCACAGGTAAGTCTACAACACCTACACACAGAACCTCAGGTACTCACAGATAAGTCTACAACACCTACACACAGAACCTCAGGTACTCACAGGTAAGTCTACAACACCTACACACAGAACCTCAGGTACTCACAGGTAAGTCTACAACACCTACACACAGAACCTCAGGTACTCACAGATAAGTCTACAACACTTACACACAGAACCTCAGGTACTCACAGGTAAGTCTACAACACCTACACACAGAACCTCAGGTACTCACAGGTAAATCTACAACACCTACACACAGAACCTCAGGTACTCATCACAGGTATGTCTACAACACCTACACACAGAACCTCAGGTACTCACAGGTAAGTCTACAACACCTACACACAGAACCTCAGGTACTCATCACAGGTATGTCTACAACACCTACACACAGAACCTCAGGTACTCACAGGTAAGTCTACAACACCTACACACAGAACCTCAGGTACTCATCACAGGTAAGTCTGCAACACCTACACACAGAACCTCAGGTACTCATCACAGGTATGTCTACAACACCTACACACAGAACCTCAGGTACTCACAGGTAAGTCTACAACACCTACACACAGAACCTCAGGTACTCACAGGTAAATCTACAACACCTACACACAGAACCTCAGGTACTCACAGGTAAGTCTACAACACCTACACACAGAACCTCAGGTACTCACAGGTAAATCTACAACACCTACACACAGAACCTCAGGTACTCACAGGTAAGTCTACAACACCTACACACAGAACCTCAGGTACTCACAGGTAAATCTACAACACCTACACACAGAACCTCAGGTACTCACAGGTAAGTCTACAACACCTACACACAGAACCTCAGGTACTCACAGGTAAATCTACAACACCTACACACAGAACCTCAGGTACTCACAGGTAAGTCTACAACACCTACACACAGAACCTCAGGTACTCACAGGTAAGTCTACAACACCTACACACAGAACCTCAGGTACTCACAGGTAAATCTACAACACCTACACACAGAACCTCAGGTACTCACAGGTAAGTCTACAACACCTACACACAGAACCTCAGGTACTCACAGGTAAATCTACAACACCTACACACAGAACCTCAGGTACTCACAGGTAAGTCTACAACACCTACACACAGAACCTCAGGTACTCATCACAGGTATGTCTACAACACCTACACACAGAACCTCAGGTACTCACAGGTAAGTCTACAACACCTACACACAGAACCTCAGGTACTCACAGGTAAATCTACAACACCTACACACAGAACCTCAGGTACTCACAGGTAAGTCTACAACACCTACACACAGAACCTCAGGTACTCACAGGTAAATCTACAACACCTACACACAGAACCTCAGGTACTCACAGGTAAGTCTACAACACCTACACACAGAACCTCAGGTACTCACAGGTAAGTCTACAACACACACTCACACACAGAAGAATTTCTTTCAGGTACTTACATGCAAGGCTATCATAGCCTGGGTACCATCCTCCAAGGTAACCGTTGGCTCACTTGCTAACAGGCAAAAAGATTGAGCCAGCACCAGTTACTACAGAGGATGGTACCCAGGCTACGGCTATCAAGGCGTTCTTTTAAGAATGTCTTGAACACCTGGATATTTTAAGTAACACTCTGTGTACACTGAGGATTGCTGAATCAGATGCTGCATTTGTAGACCTCTTTAAACTCATTTTTTTCTATGTGGTTCACAGTGGTTGTCTTGGTCTTAACATACCTAGCAGACTTACGAGAGTTGACATTATATATAATGTATGTTTATAAGTTGTAACGTCATTTAGATTCATTTCTACATTGATTATATTATAATAGGCATGTATGTGGCCAAACAGAAACATTATAAACCATCAGTTTTCTGTAGGATTTTTAAATATGTCCCAATGCATTCAGTCCCACACTGTAATTGGCATTGTAATTGGATTCGTAATTTTGAAGTTTTTTAATGGCAAGACTAATGACGGGGTAATGTTAAATCTTTATGATGATGATACCTTTTTAGGTGGCGCCCTTGGACATGTACACAGAGGCCAACACGAAAACGAACCTGCCGGCGCAGATTGAGCTGTACGCCACGGGCTCCGACACCTACAACTTCATGTTCATCGCCAAGGGCGGGGGCTCGGCCAACAAGACCTTCCTGTACCAGCAAACAAAGGCACTTCTCAACCCTGAGAAACTCACCAAGTTCATTGATGAAAAAATTAAGGTATTTATGAGAGTTTGTAAAAAAAATCTTTAGAGACATGTAGTCACACTAGGAAATTATCATGATACTGTAGTATAAAGTTTGGTACACTGTAAATTCATTAAAATTTTATTTTCATGGGGACTTAATTCTATGGTAAGAGGACATAGAAGGTTTTTGCATTGTTGTAAGTTTGCCGTGGAAATAGATCTGTAGTATACTTTAGCTGTAGCAATACATAATGGAAACACTTGATCGCGGTATCAAATGATTTCACGATTGAGAGGTCAATACAAATTCTGCAAAAATAAGGCAACCACAAAAATGTACAGATTTACAGCATATCTAAGGATTTTGATGTTTCAGAAAGAAAACATTGCTTAGATCTGGCTTTTTCTGTCGTTGAACTTTTTTACTCACCAGTTCAAAGTCACTAGCTTCAAAGTTTAGTACTGAATTGATATGCAGTACTTATGATAATGATGATGACATGCATGCATGTAGCCCTGAGCTGCAAAATAGCGTGCAGTTCTGCTTAGCACTGAAAGGTGGCATTTCTGAGTTAACATCTGATACATTTTGGACCATGCATTTATTACTCAAACATGTAATAAAGTATATATTATTCAGGTTACCCCAGCCATGAACTGGGACAAGTTGGGATACTGCCTCACTCAACTTTGGAACCGCATTCTTGCAACAGCGCCATCTAGTGGCGAAAAATGGTGTTAAGCCTTGAGTGTTAAAAGAAAATTTTGGTTGCATATGAACAATTTCTTGTTCTTATTAGATATTAAACTGTTCCACAGACCCTAGGGACAGCTGCCTGCCCACCCTACCACTTGGCCATCGTGGTGGGAGGTTTGTCTGCGGAAATGACCCTCAAAACGGTCAAGCTGGCCTCGACTAAGTACCTGGACTCTTTACCCACGTCCGGTGAGTGAGTATCTGAAGTTGTACTGACAGAGGGGCGGACATAGACGGTCAGGTCTTACTGAAGTTGTACTGACAGAGGGGCTTACATAGACGGTCAGGTTTTACTGAAGTTGTACTGACAGAGGGGCTTACATAGACGGTCAGGTTTTACTGAAGTTGTACTGACAGAGGGGCTTCCATAGACGGTCAGGTTTTACTGAAGTTGTACTGACAGAGGGGCTTACATAGACGGTCAGGTTTTACTGAAGTTGTACTGACAGAGGGGCTTCCATAGACGGTCAGGTTTTACTGAAGTTGTACTGACAGAGGGGCTTCCATAGACGGTCAGGTTTTACTGAAGTTGTACTGACAGTGGGGCTTACATAGACGGTCAGGTTTTACTGAAGTTGTACTGACAGTGGGGCTTACATAGACGGTCAGGTTTTACTGAAGTTGTACTGACAGAGGGGCTTCCATAGACGGTCAGGTTTTACTGAAGTTGTACTGACAGAGGGGCTTACATAGACGGTCAGGTTTTAGTTGTACTGACAGAGGGGCTTCCATAGACGGTCAGGTTTTACTGAAGTTGTACTGACAGTGGGGCTTACATAGACGGTCAGGTTTTACACCATGGCTTCTGTTTCTAATGTTTGTGGTCTGTTGTGTGTAATTCAGAATTTACTTGTCAATTACTTTAAAACTTATGAAAATCCATTCATAGTATCTTGCTTTGGTTAAGTCATATTTATTTGGAACATTGTTGTACCTTATTATCTTAGAAGCCAAAGTAAGGTGCATGTGCACTTATCATGTACATTTAAACAAACAATATCAGTTCAGGACAGAATAATGATAAAATCTTTGTGTGGAAATTGTCAATGGTAAATCACCACCAAGATATGAGAAGAAGCCAAACCTAGGAGCTTATTAGTATTTAGACCCCATGTTTTGTAGGGTAGAAGTCCTAGTGTATATTCTAAACTTAGCTTGATAGAACATGAAATTCAATGTACAATAAAGTTTATCATAACTGTAATTTAAAACATTTTGCATAACAAGGGTTGTTTTTTTTCTTTTAAATTTAAAAACTTCCAGAGATACATGTAGGATAGATTGTGATGTTGTCATGTACATGTAAAATACAGTAAGTCACATGTATGTCCACAATAAAACAGGTTTAACAACAGAAAACATTAAGTTAACATAAGAATATAAAGCAGTTTGTTCAGTGGTATTAATCAAATTTCTCTTTTACGTCCACACATTTTAGGAAACGAGCATGGACGGGCGTTCAGGGATGTTGAACTTGAGGAGAAGGTTCACCAGCTGTCCCAGGTTATGGGGATGGGCGCGCAGTTTGGCGGGAAGTACTTCTGTCACGATGTACGCGTGGTCAGACTACCTCGCCATGGAGCGTCCTGTCCGGTAGGAATCGGCGTCTCATGCTCTGCTGACAGACAGGTGAGTTGTCTTTTTCAGCCCCAAGACTTGGAGTAAACCAGATTTTTTACCATCATCTTTAATATTAAAAACACCATATTTATAGACTGTTCTTTGTTACTAGATAATATTGTTCCTTTGAAATCGACTGCAGGCCTGTAAATAAAAGGATGTGTGGTTTTACTGAAAAATACCCATCTTTAACTATGCTTTGGGATTGTGTAAATCAGAAGAGAGGTTAGCCTGTAACAACATTTTAGACCAGAGACTTCCATCGAAGAAGCTAACATGATATTCTAAAAATTCTACATTTTACACCTTGTTGCAGTTACAAATTGTATAGTTCAAAAGATATTTTTTAACTGTACAGGGACTTAAAACCATTGATTTACCAGATTATAACATATTTTGCATGTAAAACCGACTTGAATTCCAAATATCTGTCCTTTTTATCCATTCTTCTTTTATTGTTTGGATCCAAATCATACTGTAGACAGTAATTCCTCTGATGACCTTTCTTCTGCTTCCCCATAATCAGGCACTAGGAAAGATCACAGCGGACGGAGTGTTCCTGGAGCAGCTGGAGGAGGACCCCTCCAAGTACCTGCCAGAGATCAGCTCTGATCAGCTGAGCGGCGATGTGGTGCAGGTACGGCTGTGTACCGGTACTGTACAGTAAAAATTGATTAGGTACTAGTCCAAAATACCGGACCATGAAATACTGGTACTGTTCCGATATAAATTTACACCAAGTATATGCTTATTTTGTGACTGACCTCCTAACCTCATGACTAAAGTGACACCTCGGAAGTTGGAACAGCGTAACTAATACGCAACAGATCATTCAGGCAGGCCGGGAGTTTTGATAGCAAGGCCAGGGGAGTTTGGCGGTAAGAAGCCTACTAGTTACATGTATGTTCTTTGAATAAAGATACTGTTAAATTGTTAACAGTTTATTTATGTTTCTGTCATTATTGAAGAAGATCAGAAAAACGCATGTTAATTTTTCAAATTGTTCAGGTACAGGTACGGGCACCTAAACCTATGTACAGGTACCTGATGTTACGTCTAGGTACGCAGCACTAGGTGCAGGTATGGCAAGTTTGTGTCCGCATTTAGATAGAATTGAAAGAAGACACGGACAAATGTTAATGCTATCATCTATAATCATGGTCTTTATTTCAAATTTGAAGCTTAATTTCTTGTTAATTGGGTTTACCAGAACCAACCAATTGCAATGAGTGATGGTCTATTTCAAATTTGATGCTGAATTTCTTGTTCCTAGTAATTTGGAGAAACCGAACCAGCTAATGAGTGATGGTAGATGCCAAATCTTATGTTAACTTTCTTCCCTTAGCTTGTTAATCAGATTATCTTGAACCAGCCAATGAGTGTTTGTGGAGGTTAGACATCCAGGTAAACAATATATAAAGACAATTCAAATTCTACAACTGGATAAAAATTCGGAGATTTATTTCCGGACGTTTTGAGTGACATCCATCACTCTTCTTCAGCGTCACTAAAGTGAACTACATGTAGCAGAACTAACCAGTACTTAATATACAATAACTAGAAAAAAGATTGTTTTTTTTTTGGCCAGTTCACTTAAGTGATGCTGAAGAAGAGTGATGGATGTCACTCAAAACGTTCGGAAATAAATCTCCGAATTTTTATCCAGTTGTAGAGTTTGAATTGTCTTTATACAGCCAATGAGTAATGCTACAGAATGATGTCAAATCGAATGCTGACTTATTGATAACATCAGACTGTACCAGCCAATGAACGGTGCCAAATTCGATGCTAACTTTCTTGACTCTGAATTGTTAATTAGGTTAACCTGAACCAGCCAATGAGTGAAGTTCTGAAGATCCTAAGTCAGTACCCTGTGAGGACAAGGCTGAGTCTGAGTGGTACCATGGTCGTGGCTCGTGACATCGCTCACGCTAAGATCCAAGACCTGCTCGACAGCGGACAGCCCATGCCGCAGTACCTCAAAGACCACCCCGTGTACTACGCTGGACCTGCTAAAACACCAGAGGTATATATTAGGCCATCCCAATTTATATTCTTATTCCTTTGGGTCATTTATTTCTGACTCAAAATTAGACAGCAACCCACAGTACTAGATATTTTTGTACCAACGGTTGAAGAAAGTCCTTGCCTTTCAACTAGTCTAAGAGTTGTTGCATTTTCTTTTCTACTGATAATGTATTAAAAGTTTTTTTTTTTTAATTCATATTTAAAAATGTTAACCAACTGGGTATGTTGACTCCTGTAAAGTCCTAGAAGTGTATATCACAAGATTCCTGTTCCTCTTTCACTTTGTTTGTATATCAGTGCCCTACTGATGTCTTGCAAAAATCGCAGAACAGCCAAATTGATCACTACTAATAATTCTTATTGATAGCCTTTAACATATAGCATGAAAGTTCATCTGTGTTGGTTTAGAATGTTACGAGTAGCTGAACTGTGATCCAACAAAAAAAAATGCATGCTGAATTTGTGAACGTCTCTATAGTTATATAACCTTTAATTACATTAAAGACCGGTCAGCCTACCTGACAGCAATTATTATTACTTAATATTCAATTTGTGGAATTAAAAAAACATAACTTTGAGGTTCTTATGATATATACCACACAGATCTTTTTCATATCTCGTTGCATTATACGGTGATGTACTTGATCGTTATAAGATAAAACGTGTTCCTTAACACAGTCAAGGTCACCGTAGCAAGTTGAGGCAGAAGATGAAGAAAGCGGGGACAGGGCGAGGAAAGGTCTGGGTGATTATGACGGGTGTGTGCTTGTGTGTGTCCATTCTACAGGGGTACGCCTCTGGCTCCCTGGGTCGGGGACAGGGCGAGGAAAGGTCTGGGTGATTATGATTATGACGGGTGTGTGCTTGTGTGTGTCCATTCTACAGGGGTACGCCTCTGGCTCGCTGGGTCCCACCACGGCTGGGCGGATGGACAGTTATGTGGACTCCTTCCAACAACAGGGAGGATCCATGGTCATGCTCGCCAAGGGGAACAGGAGTAAACAGGTACGTGACTGTACAGGATGTACATGGATACGGTATCAGTACGAACAGGACATACATATACACAGATACAGTATCAATACATACTGTGTCTGCTACGTACAGGAAATGTATATGCATTGGATATCAGTATGTACATTGCACCGTATAGTATTTTGTCAGTATACTGCATCTTTGTATACAGGACATCAAACCTGGCGCAAGCAACCACTCAAGGGACTGAATAAAAGTGGTTGCTGAGGACAGGTGGTTGGTCCCAACAGGTTGGCTGGTTGATCAAAAAAAATTAAAATATAAAATTTTAAATATACTTGAAATACACTTTAGTTCCCAGGAATCATATCTACAAGAGATGCACCCCATAGCCTTGTAGTCTTGTTTATAATCCCCATGCTGCTATGTAAACAAATTTCAACCATTGTTTGACCATCAGAACTGTGTTTATCTAGCAATCAATTATATGTTTTTTTTGGTAGTTGTCTGTTCCTACTTCCTTAGTATCGCCAAAACAACTGTTCAGTTTCTTCATGTCAGAATTCCCACTAGGTCAATTTGTACTTTTCAGAGTATTTTTGTGCTTCACTGATTTTTAACTGATGACACAAAAAGGTACCGTAACATTAACAGATTTTAACTGTTATTCAACTGCATATCTTTCCAATGGTGTTTATGGTATTGTTATGAAATATAGTGAGTATCAGAATTGTTTCTGATCTTGGTGTCAAAATGAAATTAATGGCTGATAGTGCCAGAGCTTGCAGAAATCCTCATGTTGAAAAGGCCTCTGCTTTTTTGGATGCCGCTGTCCAAACAAAAGAGGCATAGGGTAACTGTACCTGCAGACATCCTCATTTAACATGGCTGCTAGCTGCTGTCAATCTATTTTGGTTGTTGAGGGGAGGGTGACTGCCCCTTTGGGACTGAAAAAAAATGGTTGCTGGTTGGGGAAGACGGTTGGTTGCTTGGGAGAGGGTCTTAAAACTATATAAAAATGGACGGGACTGTTTCAAAGTGTCCTTTGACGGCAGGTCCAGGTTGCCTGCACCAGGTGGTTGCTTGGCCAGGTTTGACTTTAATGGATACAGTATCACTATCAGTATGTACTGACAATCTGTACGTATACGTACAGGACATACATGTACATGATTGTACTACATGGATATTGGTATGTACCGTACAGTATGGTGTTAGTGTAGGGCTCCTTATACCTAGACTAAGTCCACTCTGCTTCTGCAAATGTTTCTGTTCTTTAAGATGTTCAGATCTGTATGTAAGTGCTGGCAAGTTGGTTTATGTTTTGTTCGGCCAACATGCAAACAATCTGTGACTTGGCTTCCAGAGAATGTGCTTAAACTTGCTAAATCTTCTATAGTAACTGGCTAACTCTTTTGAATGAATGTAAAATTTGTCTGTTTTGACATTTAGATTTTGTTTCATCTTTTTCGTCTTGTTTAGGTGACCAAGGCATGCAAGAAGTACGGTGGATTTTACCTTGGGTCCATCGGAGGCCCTGCGGCGGTGCTGGCTGAACACAGCATCAAGAAACTGGAGGTGCTGGAGTACCCCGAGCTGGGCATGGAGGCCATCTGGAAGGTTGATGTGGAGAACTTCCCAGCATTCATTGTTGTCGACAACAAGGGAAACGACTTCTTCAAAGAATGGCAGACAGAATGATGACGTTTAGAGCAATGAACTCTATTCCGTCAACTGCAGTTTTAATTTATCGTTACACAAACTTTTAAGATATTGTAAGCTGCCACTATCAGAACTTTTGCTGAATTGAAAGAAGTAAATTTTTTCAACAGCATGCCATCATTCTGCTATATATGGACAGTATGTATGTACTGTGACTCTAGTGAATGCTAAAATTTCTTAATGACTGTCAACAGATAAAGACTATGCTTTTAAGAGATTATTTGGCCAAAATGTTATGAATGCCATTTCAACAAGAGCCTGAATACATGTATGTTGTGATTTTACATTATTGTACATTCAAGCATAATATCAACACCGTCATACAAATGTGTACGAATCTATTTTACCTTAGACTCTTGATTCTCCCCAAAGTCGGTATTGTATAGTCAATTGTACAATGTCAACATAGTATCACTACATATAAATATCACACTGCAACTTAACAACATTATTTTGCAGGAAATCTGAAGCATTGAAAAAAACACTTTTTTCTGTAATACAAATCTTTACTGAATAAAATTTCAAGTAGCATTTGTTTTCTTTTTCTATCAACTGTTACAATAGTAATTTATTATGATAATGATGACGGGTAAGCCATTGCAAAACCTGCTTCGATCTGCCATGGATGAGCATGTTTCTGGAAGAGCTTCGGGGATGTCAGCGGGAAAATATATCTGATGGTTAATGACCCGCCCCAACTTGCTAACTATATATGGCACAATGCCTGGCAGCTGATCTATAACGACTGAATAAACCACTGAGTGCGCGAAACTTTGTAGTAACAATGGACACCTGGCCTGTGAGATATCACCACCTAATAATCCACTGAGTGAGTAACGGGAACAAGGTGGTTTCTAAAGTGCTTAATATATGTCACTGGTCAGTCATTATGTCACTGTTATGACCGAAGGGAAAGCGCCATTGACGTTATTATCATATTCATGTAGCCATTTGAAACATTGTTGAAGTCCTATCATCCTACAAGTGTGCATCATTGACGGATCAAAAGATAATATGATGACTGTAATCAACTCTCATTACCTTCGCCGATAAGTTATGTTTTCAGGTGCGTGTGTCTGTCTGTGTGTGTCTGTCTGCGTGTGTGCGTTCGTTTATTACGATACCCTCTCGTCGTATATTAAACGACTAGTCTTACAGCGTGTGTGTTTGTGTGTGTGTGTGTGTGAGAGAGTGTGTGTGTGTGTGTGAGTGTATGTGTGTGTGCATGTGTGTGTGTGCGTGTGTGTGTGTGTTTTACAACATCATGACTAGAGAAGTTGTGGATGGGTTTTTTATTCCTTGTCCGCCACAAAAACTAATGAACATCCGAACAATATATTATTCATAAGGGTATCTTAGGCAACATTCAGATTTGCAAACTCTCAAAATATTACCTGGGATGGAAGCTGGCATTCTTGTATTTTGAAAGGGAAAGTTTCGTGACTAGCATCAGTACATTTATGCAGCGAAACTTGCTAACACGTGGGCTATGTTCAAAAATGAGATCATGTATACACTAAGATGTATGGAATATGAGATTTGTTCGTATATAAACAAGCTTTCAACTAAATCACATAAAGGTTCAACATATCTATATTCAAAGTGTTGTTTACATTCTGTAACATCACAAGAGATACTAACACTTATCATGTTCCACTTTAGTCAGATATGTGTTGTGCAATGTCTTCAATTGCATAGAAATAACGATGGGTTCTTTCTTTTCCGAAAAGGGAGATCTCCATATCATATCCCATTATCTGGGTCGCGGAAAAGGCAGGCTACCCTACCAAAGAAAGAAAATAACAGCACAAACAACACTATGCATTGTAAAATCATATCCACACATGCTAAACCCACAGAGAAATACACAAACCCATATATGCATGGACACTCAAAATTCTAAGTTTGAGACATCTGTTTTGAATTTGATGTTGTGGCAAACAAAGGTCCTACCATTGTACCCCTCTCTTTCAATCTTAACATTTCCGATACATTCTATTGTATGATCCAGTTTTTCCTTTTAAAAATTCTACTATACGCCAAATCCCCATGCATAGCCTTAAGGCCCAGAAAGGCTAGTCTGGCAGGGTAGCTTGGCCTGGTAAGGTAACCTGCCTTTACCTCCATTATTTAGTGTGAAAATCGTACGAAGGAAATGTAGTTTCGAAATTGTGTGAAATTGTGTTTGCAAAGAAGACAAAACAGTCAGGGACAGCTATGCCAGTGATGAACGTAAACTGTTCACTGACGTGAGAAATACTTTTATTACTTGACACTGAAACCATACCTCCTCTGCAGAATAGCAGTGACGAATAGAAATAACAGGTCCAGGCATACGTTACAAGTAGTTCGTGACTCCAAGTACCCTCAGACGTCATACATGCCCTTCCGTTGGTAACATTAACAAGAAGAGTATCAGGCGTCCGTCCATTTTGACATGGCATTGTGCCAGGCATATTCAGAATTCTTTCTCCCAAACAACGAACTAAGAATGTCGGACAGTGGGAAAAGTGTTGAGTTGCAGATGTTTTTATGTAGTGTTGATAAAGTGCGTATTGGGCACTGCATTGGTAGCATCAACACGGAGGGTATCAAGCGCCATTACATTTAAACGCATAAACGTCAACGGCAGGGGAGTCGTTTTTATCCTTGTGAAGCTAAATAACCAAGTTACGCCATGATCGCGAAAGTGGTGACTGTCATCCTTGCTATCCGGATGATGCAGCATGCTGTCCTGGTGGGCGGGTGTAACCATGCCCTCCAGGTGAGCCCGCAGCAGGCAGAAATCATCCGGGAGCAGGCCGCAGACATGGCTGACAGCCCTGCCGACGTCAACAAGGAGGAGAGCTCTGACAGGTAGGTCTGTAGCCTGGGTGTCATCCTGGTTTGTTCCAGGGCTCCAATACAAACAGAACCTTTCCGCTTCTATGAAGATTGGAGAATATTAAGGAACATTGTGTGCATGGCACTGTATAGGCAGCAGACCTACTAGCCCGAGTGTCATCCTGCTTAGTTCCAGGGCTTCTATACTTTCCCTTCACCAACCTGATTGTATGGAAGCCCTGGACTAGGATGACACTCAGGCTAGTAGGTCTGCTGTCAATACAGTGCCATGCACACAATGTTCCGTAATATTTTCCAATCTTCGTAGAAGCGGAAAGTTCCTGTCTCTACAGTCTGACAGTTCTGTTCAAATGCTAAAATACAAAAGATCAGAGTGTGGAGAAAGCAGGAGTAACGTTCAACAGAATAACCAATACTATGACGTAATAATCGAAAGGCAGTCCCTGCGCCTCTCTGATGCCGTAGGGGCAGTGGGTTGTTATCAGCTGTGTCTAGGGCACGGTATTGGAAGGTGGAGCCCATCCCTCTCCTTCCACCGCCTTTTACTTCATCAACCAAAGTCAGGTACCTATTTTCTATACCAGGGTGGAGTGATGAAAGCCTTTCCCAGTGGCACAACGTCGGTAGCATGTCAGGGGATTCGAACCCAGGACTTCGGGACGTCAACCCAAATCCTGGAAAAATCAAGAAGCGGTGGAATTCGAAGGAAGGGTAAAAAAAGGCACTTGTGGTAAAACCTACAAACACATGGCGATTATTACTCCCCTTCTACTCAGCCCGGACACGTTGATATATATCGGACCTGGTATTTCTATTGCTATCTATCTATCTATCTATCTATCTTTCTTAAACGAGTTTAAGACCGATGTCGTACGGTCGAAAATTTGGGTAAGTCCAATTTTTTGTGTTGGAAATTACAGTTAAAACTCGTTTAAGAATGATTTCTACCAACACAGATGAACTTTCAAGCTATCTATCTATCTGTCTATCTATCTATCTATCTATCTATCTATCTATCTATCTATCTATCTATCTATCTATCTATCTATAAATATATATATATATATATATATATATATATATATATAGAGAGAGAGAGAGAGAGAGAGAGTTGACATCACTTTCCAATTATGTATTTATATACATGTAACTCGACGATCGGCGACAGCTTATTTCAGCTGCAATTGTGCTCAGATTCACGTGGTAAGCCATCGTACGTCTTTCCTACAATATGTGTGACTGGTGATTAATTCTTTTCTTTCCTTCAGTCTGCTGTAACTAGACCCTGGACACTGGGCTGGCAGTACTGATGATGGGGACTGTACATGTGCTGCGTGGTTCCAAACTTACTTTTAACAACATGAGGTGGTTTCCCTTCGGTGCAGCGTATTTCTGTATCATGTGTGTGAGGTGTGTGCTACGGTTATGATTACCCCTATGTTATAAGCCTACTTGAGTCATGAGTTGTAGCATCGAAGCTAAAGGATAAAAACGTTCAAATCGTCATTCTTAACTTTGACTTGAGCTCAATTAGGCATGATCTGGCAGGTTGTTGTGTTAAACTTCATATTTCTACACTCCTACGTGAGACACTTGAAGTGTGCTTACTCTGTCTTGTACTAATCACATTGAAGTGACATTTATAATAGTTAATTGTAATAACATCTCAGCGCTTGTTGTTGTTTATTTATTTACAATTGTTATGAAAAGTGCTGCAACGCCCCATATAAACTTTTGAATACAACTAAAACATTAGCATCTACATTGGCCTTTGTGACCACATTTATGTTCTGCTAGCTGTGCTTATCCCATCGGTCATTTGCCATTCTGTTATATAGGTTGGTAAGTCAAGAATTTGGCATAGGAATCTCAGCATTCAGTGACTCAGTCTGTAATATTTGTTATTAATAAAGGGAAATC
This sequence comes from Branchiostoma lanceolatum, assembly GCF_035083965.1. NCBI lineage: Eukaryota > Metazoa > Chordata > Leptocardii > Amphioxiformes > Branchiostomatidae > Branchiostoma > Branchiostoma lanceolatum. The sequence continues at coordinate 20,369,360 of NC_089731.1, forward strand.
AGCAGGTTTTATAAGACACAAGAACAACGTAGATACAATAACTCTAGTTTTATAGCCTTGTTGTGCCTTAGAAGTTTAGAAGGAATCCGTTGACGAAATGTTTAAATAGAAATAATGAACTTGCATACACCCAGACCTCACGTTTTCAGCGCTCGACTTTTTGCCCCACATTTAAAAAGTTGCTGCCGCCGCCTCTGTTACCTGTTGCAGACTATTTATCATCTTCATTAGCGAATGGAAAACCTTTGATCTCACTATTCCAGCCTGCTGTGCAACTAATCACCGACAGATGCCGACATATCGAGCGTCTGAGGTGCAAGAAATCTATGGGTCTGGGGGCAGGCAACTTTAAAATCTCTCTTGGAGTACATCGTCGTCTTCTTTCTGCTATATTAAGCAAACTCAAAAGATAACACCTGTATAACACCTTCCGCCACATAAGGTTTGGCACTTAATACCACATTTATTATCTCCATGAAAAAAAATGTAAATATTGTTTGTGTGTGTGTGTGTGTGTGTGTGTGTGTGTGTGTGTGTGTGTGTGTGTTGTAGTCAGCATAACTCAAGAATGGGTAGTGTAATTGGAGTACACAATTGGACTGTCAACATGTGTAAGTTAGTTAAAAGTGTACATAACCAAGCAAATATTATGCAAATCTGGAAGTCATTTGCGTAATCAAAATATTTCATAGAGTTATGAGGTCTCCGAACTCTTGTTTGAAACAGTAAAATAATACATTGACTTACATTGTAAATGCGCATATTAGGTTCCCTGCCGTGGCTCCCTACCAGGGTACCCGCGCTGCGTTTTTGAAAATTCAACCGAAAAGTACATAATTCATATATATTTTCAACTTGGAACTCTAGTCACGTACGTTTGTATTGATATTACTACGACACGTACGTACGACAATGAATATAGTACCGTTTCAAACAATCATTCTTCAAACAAAACGTTTTCGTCACAGATTGTCCAATGACGTCATAGGGAACGTAGCGACCAGTTAGAAAAACCCGGTTCGTGAAAAATAAAATTTTTAGAGCAAACAGTGCTTGATTACCACGGTTACATACAATTGCAAGATATCACAATATTGTCTGTTAAGGCTAAGAAAAAATGCTGTGTTTCCATTTACCCGACCGACCCTAGCAAAAACCTGCCAATCCCCTGGAAACAAGTTTTTACCTCCATATTACGATGTACGATTGACCCAACTTCTAGATTGTTTCAATATAAATTTATTCATAAAAATTCTGCCTACCAATAGGCTTTTATATATTTGGAAGTGTGTAGATAGCCCCTTGTGCTAACTTTGCCATCTTGAAGAAGAAACATATACTCATGTCTTCTGGGATTGTATCTGTTTAATAAAACGGGACAAAATTTACATTTAAACCCCTTCAATGTTATATTCGGAAATTTGGCCTCCGAAAATTGTATTGAAAATCTTATCATTCAATTGGCCAAAAGACATATATTTCAAAGCAGAGGCAAATCATATTAAAAATTTCAGACATTCCTTAAGTATGTTAATTTGTTCCACCAAGTAGAATATATAATCGCGACAAGGAGGGGAAGACAAGAGAAACACCGTGGTAAATGAGACACTCTATGTTATACTCTATGATGTCTTAAGATTGATTTGCTGGATGGTGATTTATGTACAGTTATATCATTTTGACTAATAGAAAATTTAGATAAAAACCTGCCGACTCTAACCTTTTTTGATCGGCCACTAGCAAAGGACATAAAGTTTTCGCTCGGACATCTCAATGATGAAATTCAAAACAGACTTCCTGTATTTTACACTCTGTTAACAGATGAAGACTTTGAACAGTTGATGCAATAATGCATAGTAAATATTGTACTACTTTGTTTAGTCTATATACGTGCACTTGTACGTATATAATGTATAATTCTGTATTATTGCAATTTGATGTTGAAAAAAAAACAGTTTCCCGATTTATTTCAGTTTTACATTGTTAAACGTACGTGTTGGATCACTTCGACCGAAATCTAAACACAAGTCTTCTTTCAGAAGGAATTCAAGTCCTTTCGGAATTGCTACAAGTACTCGTTTAGACGTATTAGCAATATTCATTGTGTTAGCATTACAAGTATTACTTCAGAAGTATTCAAAGTATTGCTATTAGAAGATAGTCCTTTTAGAAGTAACATAAATATTCCTTTTGGAAGTATCACTTCCAAAAGTATGACAATTATTCGTTTTAGATGTATTACAGTAACTCCTTTAAGATTTTTTTCTATTCCTTTTGGAAGTACGCGTACAACTACTTTGCTGCATTAATTGTTATCAAGATTTATGATATTCCAATATTTCTACTAGACTGGGGCAAATTCGTGGGCTCGTATTCAGGTATGAGACTGTCGCATAAAAGATCTTTCATCAATATCGTCAGCCACTTTCTATGGTTGATAGTGATTGGTTTGATTGTATGGATGACATCCTCTGGGAACCCAAAACCGATGGAGTGCGTGCGAAAAAAGGTTTTGTAAAAAGAAAAGTTGCCCTCTTCAAGAAATCTAACTGGTCAGGATCTAGGAAGGTTGAACACATGAATAAACACATAGAGTATGGACTACCGAATAAAACAAAATATCGTCTTTTTTCACATCCTCTTCTTTGACTTTGGAATTTACTTTAGCATACTACGACATTACTATCCGTTTCCCGAAATATTTTTTGGGGCAATTAACGGCATTTATCTGCTATTTTGCAGCTGTTTTGTAAGATTTACAGTATGATCGAAAACGGACGAAATTTGATGCGCGCGCGGATGTAATCCATACGATCAAATCAAAATGGCCTGAGCTAGATTAATAGTGGTTACATTCACACGAAATCATGATGAATGGTGTCGAACAGAGGCAGCGACAGCGACGTTTTGAAAAGGAGCAAAAGGTCTAGTGCCGAAGACGGGAGAGATCTGTTGGCATACTCCTGTGGGAAATTCAGGACATTTCGGGACATTCTAGCCTCTGAAATTCCAAACTCGCCGAGTAAGTTCGGAAACTTAACATTTTGCTGGTACTTCAGTAGTAGTAGAGTTAACGTAGCGCTATCTTTTACCGTCCGATTTATTCAAAATGCCATTTAACTTAAAACAGCGCGGACAAAGCCAACTGTTTAACACATGGAAAGAAACATCAGCTCTTCTAAAAAGAACAATGCATGGTCTCCGCCTGCTAAACGCCGTGCGAGCACATATCTATACTGAGGTCCAGGACGAGGAACTACGTTAGGGTTACCATCATCGTCCACTTGAGTCTTTCTCCTTCCAGTGCTATACTGGACATAAAGTAGTCTACAGACAAATAATAGTAAAGTCACTATGTTTTTGCCTCCGCTTGCTTGACACGGTTGTACGAAACTATGTTGTGCAGTCAATTTCTTTAACATAGAGAGGAACGTGAAATTTACGTGACAAATGCATGTAAATAATGTTTTGACAGGCGAAAATGTAGTGTCGGTGCGGATGGTCGCAGCGGTCGCTGATTCATAGCACACCGTCGTAAAAGTAATAAGAGTTTCAAACGTCGAATAACCACAGTTCAGATAATAAACCTAATTTTGAAAGATGCAGTACTAGAATTACGTCATGCATGACGACTCCAGGTAACGTATTGTTGCGGCTTGGTAATATTATCCTGTTGTGTCGCTGGATGAAAAACAATTTCAACTGGATGTAAACCAGAATCATGACTAAGAACCATACTTATGTCGTTATTCATTGCTCATGAGAACTGGCTTTAGCATAATACACATCGACATGTAGACATGACCCAGAGTGAACGATAATGGGGATAGTGCACGATAATTGACAGCGCTACATTAGGGGTCACCAGAGCCGACTGAAGGTTCTGTGCTGAAAATAGAACGTCCTGGAGAGAGATGTCTGCACCCCTGACTGGGAAAGTTTTGTGTGTTTTGTTGCCATGCTTTTAACACATGGATCATATTCAGTCTATATATGTTTAGTAGGTCATACATATCCTATATTGGTCTCCTAACAGCCGCTCAACGGTCTCTATCCAGTCCAGTGGAAAGGGGGCATATACATGTCACGCATCTGTATCGTATGTATTTAGCTGACAATATAGTTCGTATGTAGGAATGAATTAAGGGAAGAAAATGTTCTATTGCTGTACGTCATGACAATTTTGACAAGTGATGCACATAGCAGGCGCTATACAAGGCTGTAACGCTGTCTCCTTTCAAAGTGCAAATAGCGATTGAGTTATTCACAAGCTTCTCTCTTCGAATCAAGACCTGAACTTCGGTGCCCTTTTCAATTGGCGTACACGCGGCTAGAGGCTGAGGTTTAAAGTTGTTTTGATTCCCGTCGTGCGTAGTAAGGTAATCACCGTATCGGTAATTTGGCCACTGTCAAAGACAACGTCCTGCTTTTATTTTATCGAAAGATAAAGAAATCAGCGAGACAATGAACTCTGCATTTCGTGGTGTCTTTTTTATCTCCTTCTCAAGAAGAAGTGTCGATTTCTTGGTGTTTTGTCAGTTATTTGGTTGGTTGTTTCTTTTTGTCTATTTATTTATTTACTTCAAAGGTGTGTTTGTTCGTTTGTTCGTTTGTTTGTTGGTTTGTTGGTTGGTTGTTTGGTTTGTTCGGTTGGTTGGTTGTCAGGTTGATTGTTAGGTTGGCTGGTTGGTTAGTTGGTTCGTTAGTTGGTTTGTTGGTTGGTTCGTTAGTCGGTTGGTTGTTAGGTTGGTTGGTATGTTGGTTTGTAGGTTGCTTGCTGGTTGGTCGGTTAGTTGGTGTGATGGATGGTTGGTTGGTTGGTTGGTTGATTGGCTGGATGGTTGGTTGGTTGGTTGGTTGGTTGGTTGGTTGGTCGGTTGGTTGCTTAACAAATCGGCTTCTATAAAGCTCTCAACAACTTAGTCGCCATCCCCCAACACAAATATGCCACCCATAACACCAACAGCACAGGAGGCCATCCGCCACGCTACCAGACCCACTACTGTAGAACTGACATATACAGAGCTAGCTACATCCCAAGAACCATAGCAGAATGGAACAAGTTACCAACAAATGTAGTCACATCAACATCATTACTGATGTTAAGGAGGCCAAGACCTTTGCTATGTCGGCCAGCACTTTTATTTTTATTGTCACATTAGTTTAGATTTACTCACCGGCCGCTCTTAGCCGTGCACCTCGCCTACCCTGGACACAACGCCCCACAGCGGGGTTTGTCCAGTATAACTTAAGACTGATACTTGCTTGGTCGGTCGGTCGGTTGGTTGGTTTGTCGGTCGGTTAGTTGGTGTGTTGGATGGTTGGTTGCTTGCTTGCTTGGTCGGTCGGTCGGTTGGTTTCTTGCATGCTCCCTTGCTTGCTTGCTTGCTGGTTGGTCGGTTATAATTAGTTGGAGTGATGGATGGTTGGTTGGTTGCCTGCTTGCTTGCTTGCTTTGTCGGTCGGTCGGTTGGTTTCTTGCATGCTCGCTTGCTTGCTTGCTTGCTGGTTGGTCGGTTAGTTGGAGTGTTGGATGGTTGGTTGGTTGGTCGGTTGGTCGGTTGCTGGCTTGCTCGTTTGCTTGCTTGCTGGTTGGTCAGTAGATGAACTTCAAGAGCTATCAACCCGAGTGGAGAGTAAAAACACCGCTTATGTCATGGAAGTCAGCACGTCTAAGAGCAAAGGCATGATCAACAGCCAAATACAAGGCGCAAGAACTACAGTGTCCATGGGTGGCGAAGTCCTCGAAGACGTGGAATTCTTCAAATACCTTGGCTCCATCCTTAACAGGGACGGTACTTCCACTCAGGAAATCAAAGCAAGGATTGCACAAGCTACAGCAGCACTTGCTAAACTAAGGCCCATCCTGCAGAGCAAGAACATCAGCCTGTCAGTTAAGATCAACCTCTACCAGTCACTTGTTGTCTCCATCTTTCTCTATGGCTGCGAAAGCTAGACCACAACGGCCGAAACAGAGCGCCGCCTAGAAGCCTTCGAGATGAGATGCCTACGGAAGATCCTTGGCATCTCCTACCTGCAACGGAGGACCAACGACTCGGTACGGAGGGAGGTAGAGGCTGTCTGCGGCAGACGTCAAACTTTCCTGTCGACGGTCAAGCGCCGGAAGCTGAAGTGGTTTGGGCACGTATGCCGACACAACACACTTGCCAAGACCATTCTGCAAGGCACAGTAGCAGGAGGGAGGAAACGAGGAAGGCCAAAGAAGACCTGGCTGGACAACATTAAGACATGGACTGGCCTGAGCGCTACACAACACGGATCATTGCGGCTGGCTGTCATGACGCCCCTACGACCACTGAGGTCACGGGTCATGAGTGAGTGAGTGAGTGGTTGGTCAGTCGGTTAGTTGGTGTGTTGGATGGTATGGTCAGTAGGTTGGTTGGTTACTCGTTTGGATGATTATTCGGTAGGTTCATCACTAGACAGATTGTTGACATTGAGCGTATCTTTTAAACAATTTATTCAAATCTAGAAGCATTGATTTGGATTTGTTTATTTGTTTATTAGGGTGGCTTTACACTGAGTCCACTTTACCCGAACTAGTCCACTTTAACTGGACTAGTTCGCCTCCCGTTCCCAGTCTAAAGAGGAGAATCCGGTTTCTCCAGGAACCGCACCAGACCACATCCCAACCCTGGTCTAGTCCACATCAGCGGGGGGTCGATGCGGTTCCTCTCTGTGTGTAAAGAGGAAACTGGCTCTGAGACCGCTTTCGGGGTCATGATAATGATATGCTAATAAGCCTGCGCTAGCAATAGAAGCATATTTTCCTCATTCTGAAAAATTTTTGCAATAGTCATTGAAAGTTTTCGAATGTTTCAAGTGCAATGGCCTGCCACCCGTGGCTGCTTCTTCTTTGGTGTTCTCCTATGACCCGATCAACGTGCCCGGCTTGCAGTACAGCCAGCGCGGCGAGGACGAACGCCGGCGGGTTCAAGCCTGGTCTTGCCTGTCCCTGTACATGCGTCTCATCCTCCTTTTTTTGTTGGGCCCGTACTATTTCATATGCCAGAAAACGCTTGTAGCAAACATAAGAAATATGAGAGGAGCGACTGTAATATCTTGCACCACGGGTGGAGCACTGCTCTTCCGCCCGTAGGTCTAAAGACAACCGAACCGGTTCCGATTATTAGAAGTGGACTGTGTGTAAAGCCGGCCTTAGAATTCACCACACACATGTGGATGGGGCAAGAGAACAGGTATCACCTTTTCCAGCTCACCCAAAAAACACATACATCAAAGGTAGTTGAGCACCATAAACTGTACATTTATAAAACAACATAATCAATAACCCACTAGATAATAATAATAAGACATATTGCACAAAACTACACAACAACAACATAACTAAACGCTAAATGAACATATTACACTATTTCAGTGTGGCACCAGTGGCACTTGCATAACAGAACTGCCGCGGTTAAAGCCAGACACGTAGCACATCTTCAGGCAGATGTCCATGTACAGAGAGTGGCAGTCGCAAAATGATCTCTGAACCTGTCTGAAAGAGACTTGACAAGACGCCGCTTAAATGACAAAAGTTCGGACTGCTGTGAGGCCCCGCCCCGCCGTCTCGGACTGAAACATCAAGATTGTTCCACTCGGCTCCAAGGCGAGGAATGTAGGACGTCGCAAATGTTGATGTTGTACAGCGAATTGACATTAAAATGGTGAGACCGGCTCCATGTGATATTTGTATATGGCAAAGGCTGTTCCGAACTTGGCGAATAACAAATGGTCGCTTTTCACGGGAATTGCTTTGCAAGAATGTGTACAGATACGTAAAGAAAAACTACAGTGACATGTGTAGCCATACTACATGTATATATGTGTCTTGAACTACCTACGTTTGTGCGTTTTTTTATTTTCATTTTTTTTATTAAACAACAGAAGAATATACAGGACACAGAGGTGATGCACTCTAGCTGAAGCTAATATTAAACATCACCTCTGGAAAAAAAATACAACTTACATAGACAAGTACAATAACAATAAGAAACAGCAATTGGGTCGTCCAATACAAACAAACTAACAAACAAACAAACAATGAATATATCAATATACCTGAACTAAGTTTTAAAACGTTTGCTTGTCAAAATATAGTGCTGAGTCAAGCCTAAAATGTTACAGTTGAAATCATACGAAACAAAGGATGAGCCTCTTAATGATAAATAAATGAAGGCTTGATCAGACAAAGTATCGATGTCAAGAATAGGGGCTAAAAGGTTCCGTAGGTTGCCCAGAAGGTTGAGTCTTTGTTGACTGTATATAGGGCAGTACAAAAGATAATGGACAACGCTTTCGCTTCGACATCCGCAAGTGCAGGCTGGACTTGTTGCTAAGTTGCGTGTAAATAAACTTAGGTTAAGACTGCACGTGCCGGTGCGAAGGCGTGTGAGGAGGGCGCAAGTGTACCGGGGGCCATGACTAAAATGTGAATAGAAAGAGGGACGTACTAATTTCAATAGATGTTTTTTAAACAACGAAAGATTTAATGATCGAACAGCTACACCACGACCGTTCCAATGATGCGTTGCATAAGGAACAAGAATCTGAGGACCCAAAATCTCCATGAAATTTGTTTTTTTTTATGTTGTGTTATGTTATGTTTGTGTATACTATGTTATTTGTTGTTATGTTATGTTTTATCTGCTTCAGGGTGGTTGTGTTTGTTTATATTTGTTTTATGTTGTCTGTTACGCCTCAGTGCATTTGTTTCTCCTTCTCTTTTGGCTCTCATGTGATCTCTCTTCGTCTTCTTATGTATCTCTGACACCTGGAGACATCCCGACCTTGCCTACAAAGTTGTGTAAATTATAAACTATCAGGGACAGCGGTTGATAGAACACAACTTTACAGGTGAATAAAAGACAGGGGTACAATAGATAAGCAGGAAAGGTTACGGGTGACCAGATCATGTCAAAGTGCTACGTAGTTACCTATAAACTCAGTTAGCATTGTACGTTAAATATATTGTGGTCCACAGTACCATTGCCAAACCATTGAGAAAATAAAGCCAGACCACAACTGGTACACGGTATGACCAAGAAACAGCTAGCCTGTTAACAGGTCAAATTGAATTTACACATAATCAAATGTGTGATGTGTCCTGGTTACTTCACATACCTTATGCTTTGGATCCCCATCATATAACCTTTGATCCACAGAAACTGATCTTGACCTCTTCTTTGCCATTTTCCCATATTATTCAACTGGGGTCCTCAAACATACAGACAGACTGGAATGAGTTGCCTTACATTAAAACCATGTAAAACTGTTCCTTTCACTACCTGCTGTCAAGCTTCTAGTCTGGTCAAATCAGTCCCTACAGACTGTTAAGCGCCAACAGCTGTTAACAACCAACAGTTGCTAAATTGATTGATGGGCTTGGCAAGCTAAAGCCAACAGCTGTTGACAAGTGACCCACTTACGCTATAAATAGCTACTAACAAAGCGCCCGATATAGGATAGGCCAACACAGCAAATATAGATTTCCCCCATTACTTAGGCAAATTAAGTCCAATTTGCATAATTTGCACTTCATTGTATACAACCCTTTCTAAGCTACCTGCCAAGTAAATAACATGAAAATCTGTCGCTCCTTTCTTCAGCTGCAGTTATTCTCCTTTGAAGATTTTGACAAATACGCCATTACAGTTCCAGTGACACATACCAGAAGGCCCAAAATCGACCTTGACCTTTCTCCTCCCGACAACTACCCACATATCAAATATCATTACAATTCATCTACACGTTCTATAGTTATTCTGATTTTACGCATCCGGTGACACATACATACACACACAGTGACACAAACATACACGCGCACACACACGCAAACACACTAACTTTGCATGATTCGCACTTCAGTGTGTACATCTCTGTCCAACCTACCTGCGTACCAAATAACATGAAAATCTGTTGTTCCTCTCTTCAGTTATACCCCTTTAGAACATTTTTACAAATAGGCCATTGCAGTTCCAGGGACACAAACCAGGGGGCCCAAAATCAACCTTGACCATTCTCCTCCCAGCGCATACCCACATACCAAATATCATTATAATCCATCTACACGTTCTACAGTTATGCTGACTTAAAGCATCCAGCGACACACATGCAAACGATTTACCTCCTTACTAATGCAAATTCGGTCTCATTTGCATAGTTTGCACTTAAGTGTGTACATCTATGTCTAACCTACCTGTGTACCAAATAACATGACGATCTGTCGATCCACTCTTCAGTTCTTCTACATTGAAGATTTTCACAAATACGCCATTGCAGTTCCAGTCACACATGCCAGGGGGCCCAAAATCGACCTTGACCTTCCTCCTCTTAACACCCATCCACATACCAAAAATCATTACAATCCACGTACAGGTTCTACAGTTATGGTGACTTTAACCATCCGGTGACACATACATACACACAAACACCAAACGCACGCAAAACAGTATATCCATGAAAAAGCCTTCTTTCATGGAGATAATAAAAGACTTTTGATATCGAGTTGTAGAGCAGAGCGGTATCCTTAGATTAAGTTTGTTGCGAAGATTATAAGAAGTAGAAATGGAGACTTCAGGAGGGATCAAATCCTTAAGATACTGGCGAGTATGGCCATGGACAATTTTGTAGAACATGATCAGAGAGTGAACGTGACGACGATCCGAAAGTTTTTCCCAACCTAATTCAGAAAGTAGCGAAGAATACGAAGACCCTATTACAGCCCCTGAGACTGCAAGCGCGCATTCGTATTGGACACGTTCTAATCGCTGGGAATCATGTAAAGTACATCCATGCCAAATAATGTCAGCATATTCAAGGAGAGGACGAATAAAGGATTTATGAATAACATCAAGTACTGTTCGTGATAATCTAAATTTCAATTTGTTATGAGAGGACACTCGTTTGGACGCCTTGCCAATCAAATGAGAGATTTGTGTTTCCCATGACAAGGTGGACGTAAGAAAAGTCCCTATATGCTTGTGGGTTTTTACTGATTTAATAACACAGTTATCAAGAAAAAGAGGGGGGTGGTCGGGAGGATTTGATTTCTTAGAAAAACACATTTCTTCAGTCTTTAAAGGGTTTAGGTTCATAAGCCATGTTGAAGACCAAAATGATATCTTCCTAAGATCAGTATTGAGTCGATCAGCTGTAACGTTAGGATCTTCCACAATGTCCAATAATGAACTATCGTCAGCAAATAAAAAGGGGCATGTAACTAGACCGTCCACCATGTCATTAATGAAGACAAGGAATAAGAGAGGCCCAAAAGCTAAACCCTGAGGTACACCTGCGCCAACATAACTCCAATCCGAACATTGACCATCAATAACAGCTCTTTGCTCTCTGTCAGAGAGGTAGCTATGGAACCAATTTAAGATTGGGCCGTCGACCCCGTTTCTCTGCAGCTTGAAAATAAGTCCTTTATGCCAGACTTTGTCAAATGCTCTAGAAAAGTCTAAGTAAACCGCTCTGACTCCTTTGTTGGAATCTAGAGCATTAAAGATTTTATCAGTAATACAAATGAGTTGATTTACTGTCGAATCTCCGCGGATGAAGGGAAGATAGTAAATTTTGAGACATCAAATGGTTATACAAGTGTTTGGATACAATTTTTTCTAAAATTTTGGACAAACAGGGCAACAGAGATACGGGCGATAATTAGATACATCATCTGGTTCTCCCTTTTTGAAAATTGGAACCACGTTTGCCCGTTTCCAGGCCTTTGGAAAGACACCATGGCAAAATGACAAATTGAAAACGTAAGCGATCTTATCAGATATGTAAGGGTATATGAGTTTAAGAAAGCGATTATCAACATTATCGTGACCACACGCTTTGGATATATCTAGAGAAGATAATAGAGTTCAATCTCGGCAGGTGTGGTAAAACATTCTGAAAATCGGACATCAGTGAGAAAATCAAGTTGTGGGAGGCTTGCCTTGGTGTCATCTACAGAGGCCTGAGCAGTGAAAAAATTGTTGACCATGGTTGCCTTTTCACAAGAATCAGTTACATATAAGTGACCTGACCTTAAGGGAGGAATATTAGAACTCACTTTGCTACAATAGAAAGATTTAACAATGTGGCACCATTTCTTGCTAGAACAAGGAGAAGTCGTCAAGGAGTCAGCGAGACGGCTGTTGTTGTTAGACTTAGCAAGTAATATTTCGCGTACTAGTTTATTTCTGACATTACAGTATGCAGACCACAGTGTGGTACTGTTCGAAACTTTAGCATTCCCATGTAGCTTGTCTCGCCGACGCATCAACGATCTAATCCTGGGAGACATCCATGGTTTATCTCTGGGTCTTATAAGAATGTCCTTATGGGGAACACATTTGGTTTTGGCTTCAAATATGAGATCTACCAGCTTATAACATGCATCATCAACAGCGTTACATAAAAAATTTCATGCCATTTGGAATCAGACGAAAATTCAGCTAACAAGTCATGATCGAGTTTAGGATATTCCCAGATAGTGCGGATATAAGGGCGCGGGGACTTTAGGGACATATTAAAAGTAGTAATTATCGGACAGTGGTGGCATCCAGAAAGGGGAGACAAAACTGTGGTAGATTTAACAAGATTCTTCATATCAGTAAACAGTAAGTCAATCAAAGAAGGAGAACGTGACAAATCACATGTCGGCTCGCTAATCACCTGGGTAAGGTTTAACATAGTCGATGCTTGAAATAGTTTTGAGCCGACAGAGGTAATTGGGTCAGGAGCCCACCGTGCATTGTGCTTGGCATTGAAGTCACCTGTAATTATGACGGCGTCATAATTAGAGGACCCAGCTGCAAAGACTGAGTCAGTAAATAAGTCAATAAATTCATTAGCAGTACTGGCGTCCTGGCCAGGTGGGCGGTAGTAAACAGAAAATATGACACGATAGCATCCTGCAAATAGTTCCAGCCAGATACATTCAACAGATTTGGGCTCCAGATCTGAGCGTCTCTTGTATGCGATCTGGTCAGATACGTAAATAAGGACACCACCACCGTGCCGGTTTCTATCACGTCGTATCGGAGCCTGGAAGCCATCAAGAGAGATAGCAACTGAATCAACAGACTCGCCCAGCCATGTTTCTGAGATGGCGACAACATCGAGCTTAAATCTAACTACGAGAGCGGACAATTCGTCCATTTTGGTACCAGCTACCAAACTGTTGACATTGATGTGCATAAAATTTAAATCTTTACGAGAGACTGGCCCTGGGTTGGGATGGATGTCTCCCGCTAGAAGAATCACAATTACGGAGATACATGCTAGCGTATATGAGAAGCACTTATCTAAGCTAAGTGTATACTTAAGGCTTAACTTAATAGTAAAAGTCAAACCAGCGGAAAACATGCCAATGACTGCCCTGTACTGTTCAATATCTATTGGCATGATTTGGCGCACCTTCTCAGCAATCCATTCAGAATCGTTAAACCCAGTATAATTAGATTGGACATACCCATTGCTGTGAACATTAACTTTGGTAATGAAGAACGATCAACATAAGTACAACAATACAATACAAATAAAGCTATACATCTATCATAGTAGCAATACAACATATGCATACGGAAAGGTCAAGGTTTACTCACGTGTCCGCCTATACCATGAATAAACAACATTTACAGTCCGCACTTTTAGTAGGAGTATACGAGTAGACACTTGGTCAAAGCGGAGGGAAAAGTAAACGACCGATCCAAAAAGCCATGGCTAGGTGACACAAGTTAAGAGAAAAAAGTTGTTACTCGATGACAAGGAACAAATTGCAGCGAGCACAGTTACATGTTGTCCAGATCCGTGCGACTGGCGACCCTCTTCTTTACGCCATCATGCAGACAGTAGATCCGGCCATCGAGGGACCAGCCATTCCCCATCTTCTCTCTGGTTGCACGGAGCAGCAGAGCATTTTCCATGGTGAGCTGCTCAGTGACAAAAAGCTTGGATCCTTTGAGTTTGGACTTGGTGGAGAAGAACCTGTGCCTGGCAGCGTACGAGACGAACTTAATCACAATAGGTGGCGTACGCTGGCCATCAGAGCCATTGCGACGGGGTAGAGGGTAAGCCCGATCTATATCACTGACCGACAAGTCGATGCCCAGGGTGTTATTGGCGGTGTCGAGAACACCTGAACAGTGTCGGAGTCAGGAGGAGCGGCTCCGTGCAGAAGGAGGCAGTTTCTTCTCGAATACTGGTCGAGATCATTCAGCCTGGCAGACATCTTGCGAACAGCTGCGTCTGTGGTGTCGATTTTATTCTCCACCTGTGCAACACTTGATTTAATTTCCCTCTGCTCGTCAGTAACCCCAGCAAGTTGTAGCTTTAGTTCCTGTTTCTCAGTCTTCAGGGGAAGTAGGAGTGTTGCTTCAATGGCATCCAAGAGTAGCTTGTTGTCAGCAGAGAGCTTCTCTCGAAGTTCTGCAGACTTCTGAAGTTGAGTCGAGGCACGCGTGTTTCTGGCCGACATGCCGGACAGACAATGGCGTCGCTCCACGTGGGCGTCACTCCAAATCCAGATACTTTTTTCGGCAGAGAACAGACAAAAACAGCAACCAACCTCGATAAACAACAACAGTCTAGGTTCAGCAAGTTGTCAGCGAAACAATAAAGTAAAAATGCAAAACTGTGCGGTTAGAATTTTCGAATAAAGTAGGGTGGACGGCGGAGCAGAAAATCACACGTCCATATTCCGTTGCCTTTGTGCGTTTCGTTGTCTTTCAAATCATACCTGTCTTTAACATCGTGAGTCATATCTAACCTACATACATGTACTGTTACTTATGTGTCATAAACATCTTTTGTCGCTTAATATAGTCTTAACATCGAAGGGAAGAATAATAATGTCACGCCTCTGTATCGTAGGTATTCAGTTAACAACGTAGTTCCTACGAGGAAATGCATACAAAGAAGCTACTGATCTCTCTCTGTACGTCATGGCAATTTTGACGAGTAGTTCCCGTAGAAGCCGTCATACAAGACAAACGCAGTCTCCTTTGAAATGCAAAGAACTATTGAGTAACGTTAGGCACACGGGGCTCAACTTAGGTGAATATGTGAACTTCGGTGCCCTTTTGAATTGACATACGCGAGGCAAGAGGCTCAAGTACAAAGTTGCTTTGATCCCCTTCGTGCGTAGATAAGGCCACAATTCTTGGGTCAAGATAGAGGCTTACATAATATAAAGAATGGCAGTATTATGCATGTTTTCAGCCTTCCATGGCACATTTTATGCAATAAATTCCTTTCTTTCCTCTAGATAGTATTATAATTTCGATAGTATGTGTATTTGTGCAATGACTGGGAAATCACTTTCAAGTGTTTTGATAATAAGCAGGTAGGTTGTATTTATTCAATTATGCCTGGGGACCATACCTATTTTCGTTATATAGATATCAAACAGAATAACTGTACATATCTTGTTCAAAGGATTATCTTCCTCGCCACTTCAAAAGAAATATGATAGTAATGTTGAAAAATTGGGCATAGGTTCCCTGCCATGACCCCTAATGCTTGGGTCACATTTTCAATCCGGGGCCCGGCCGGGCAGTGTTTGGGAACAAAAGGTATGATATACAAGACAACAAAAAAACACAAAACGTACCAAAAATTATTCAAGAGCATAGCTTGTGCATATTAATTGATATACATTTTAATTTTTCGTTTCTGCAAACAGCCCGGCCGGGTCCCGGCTGGGAAATGTGACCCAAGCATGACCGGGGGCCATCGGTGCTTTCAAATTCAACAAGTGAAAATGTACATGATACATGCATTTTCTACTTGGAACTTGAAGCAAGTGATGAAGGAAAATTTTTGTACATGCAAGGGCATTATATCGTGTAAATTATTTGTAATCATATTTTCTTAAAACAACTCCCCCCCAAAAAAACATGAAAACCCCTAAAAAGGTTATGTCTATTAACTTTTGCTCCATAGCATCCACAACAAAGTTTCTGTGAGACGCACGGATTTCGAGTTCCCGCGGTAGAGCCCACAATACTGAAAAGAGCTCGACTGTAGAGATCGTCCCAGGCCGCAAATACGAGGAAGTTACCGATTACATGATGTTGACACTAGAAACCGCGCTAAACCGCTAAGTTTGGAAAATATTACGGTTATTTTAAAATGTGAGCCCTCTGAAAATATAAATGGCCTTCTGTGTTTAACGTTACCTCAAAATAAAATATTTTCCACGCGTGTGGTGTCGTTCTAATTAACCCTCAAACACCCGGACCTATTTTTGCGACTAAAATGACTGAACGGGTCAAAAATGACCCCAAAATGTTTTGTTCAGTAAAGCCTCCCTTTTCACTTTTTTCGCTGATTGTTATCGGTACATTGCTTCATCAATGTAAGAGGAATGTTTTGGCATGTTTAGGTATGAATAATTCCCATTCATTATCATAATTTATGCAAAAAGATCAGAAGGACCACGTCTTGAACTATTCCTATTTGGACCGGGAGGGGATTTTTAAAGCCCACGCCGAATTCCATGTTGCATAACTAATGAACGGCTGACACGAGAGCCACCAAACTAAGTGACTTTTCATAAAATGTCCTTAACAAAAAATTCAAATTAATAAAGTAAGTTCATCGTTTTTCGTGTTGCCATGGCAGCGGGTTTTTGAAAGGCATATTTTACAATATCTGTTAATTTCAGTTCAAACAATGACGTTTCGAGGCTTTGTTGGTTCGTCAAATGTATTTTCTTACATTGTTAATAGCTTATGTAATCCAATGTAACTATTGTGATTTAACATTGATCATTCATTATGCGAGCGTCGGCCGAATTTGTAGATCGCCCCGACGCTCGCCGAATGTCAAATTCAATTCGCCCGAGCGTCGACCGTATTTTTCGCGGAAAACCTGCCCCGTCACAAATTGAACGGGGCTCGGGCGACGTCCGTCGAACACTAATAATCATAAATCCCACATAAGACGGTACCATCTCTTGGACACGGACGAAGTCAAAATCAACTCAACTGGTAACAAGTTCATATTTGGACCAACTTTACTTTATGAGTTGTGGCAAATCTGTAGGGCATGAGTGAAGTTGGCGGGCACACTGAAAATAATACCATAAACAGGAATTTTTTTATAGACCAATCCAAATACTAGCGCAATAGCCACAAAGTCAACAGTTTAACCCCGATCCAAACATTTTCACCAAACGGAAATCGACCGAAGCTCGGGCGAACGCCGTCCGAGCTTCGGCCGACCGTTGATAAGCCTATCGACACCTTGCCGACGCCTGGGCGTGCCTCGGCAGACAAAACATAGATCTATAGTGGACTTTTAACTAGTCATTTTGTAGAGGAAAAACTCAGGAAGTGAAGTCAAGCCTCAAAAGTCAAGCCCCAGTTCTTTGATATATAAATTGAAACATCCAAACCAATAACAAAAAGAAACAGGAAGTATTGTCTTCGGTGTCCATATTCTATTTCTTCTTCTTTGGCAGTCCAGTCTCGGAAGACTATCTGTGCGCCTCTGGAGTCCTCTTGTGACTTCTGATGTGGCTTGAGAGTCCAGCTCTTGATTTGCACACCCTATTGCACACACTTCATGATCGGTGCTGTGTGGTTGGGGTTCATTTAGTGCTACAGTCTCCGTTTCTCTGCTGCAACTTCTCCCCTTCTCTTGTCTGCTTCCATGACACCGTGGTGCACAACTCGGCGCCAGGCTGTTCTGTCCTCAGCCTGCAATTCCCATGTGTCTGTTGAGATGTCACACGCCTTTATGTCTCTCTTGCAAGCGTCCTTAAACCGTAGTGCTGGACGACCAACACGTCTGGAGCCAATGGCCAGTTGCCCGTACAGAACATCCTTCGGAATTCTTCAATCCTCCATGCGCCTGACATGCCCCAGCCAGCGAAGACGACGTTGGCTGATGATGGAGTAGATGCTCTGTATTTTTTCTTGTTGCAGGAAGACACTGTTGGGTATTTTGTCCTTCCAGCTGAGTCCTAGCATGCGTCAGAGACATCGCATATGGAAGGCGTTTAGCCGACGTTCCTGTCGTACGTACGTGCTCCATGTTTCGCTTCCGTACAGTAAGACGCTGAGTACGCAGGCCCGGTAAACTTGTACTTTTGTGTGCAGTGACAAGGTTCTGTTTTCCCATACTCTCTGGGTCAGCCGGGCCATCGTGGTATTTGTCTTCCCTATCCTTTTGTCCAGTTCAGCGTCTAGGGACAGTGTGTTAGTAACTGTATATAGAGCCCAGGTAGGTGAAACTATCCACAGTTTGTAGGAGTAAATTATCCATGGTAAGAGCAGGGGAAGTGCTAACCCCTTGTGCACAGACACATGTTTTTTCCAAGCTTACAGTGAGTCCGATCAGCTTGCATGCGTTACTGAAGCAGTCACTCAGTCTCTGGAGAGCTTAAACTGTGTGGGTTGCGAGTGCTGCATCATCTGCAAAGAGCATCTCTCTAAGGAGCACTGTCCTCACCTTCGTCTTGGAGCGAAGTCGTGCAAGGTTTAACAGCTTCCCGTCGGACCTCGTGTGCAGGTAAACACCATCTGTGGATGTGCTGAAGGCATGAGACAGCAGTACGGAAAAGAAAATTCCAAAAAGTGTAGGTGCCAGCACGCAACCTTGTTTTACTCCGCTCTTTATGTAGAAGGAGATAGATCAGGACATTTATTTATAAAAAAATGTTTTTCAATGAAAATTTAGCTTTGCAATTGAATTATCTTTCATTAAAAAAGTTTGGCAGCATTCTTTGACAAGTTCATATTAGTATTAGTTAATATTACAGTATTATTTAACATCTTATATTATAAACCAAACTGTCCTTACCTTTTATCCATAAACAAGAAGGAGTTCGGCCGGAGCCCGTCCAAGCGCCCGTCGACATCAGTTCAACGCTGGTCTGAAGCACGCCTTACTTTTTACGCCTTACAGAAGAAGAACTTTATTGCGCGACCATTGTAGCAGGTACAAAGTATGGCAACAACAGTAAACATAGAACAAGACATGGGTATGGAATAAAACTATTCACTACATCAAAATGACTATCTTAGGTTTTACATGATTCAATTTTTCTAATTTTGAGTATCATTATTTTTTCTAATAACAAAACAATCTTTTATATATTTGCCTATTTTAACACTGTATGAGCTGTTGCATCTAAAATATAGTCAAATCTATCTGTGGTATTGAGTGTCTTAAAATCTGAAGTACTTGAATTGAGAAAGGTGAATAACTCAACTCGTAGGGTATCATATTTAGAGCATTCCATAATAAAGTGAAACTCATCTTCAATTCGATTAGGACAGAATGGGCAAAACCTTTGGTCGGGAGCTACATTAAAGTATCTACCTGTTTCTATATTCAATCTATGGCTACTAATTCTTAACTGTGTTATCGCTTTACGGATTTCAACACTATTCACATCATAAAGATATTTTTCTTGTACATAATGATTTTTGGATTTGTGAAGAAGGGACAATTTTGAATTATTGCTTACACAACTTAACCACTCTTGTATATGTGCATCCTGTAGTCTGCAGTTGAGTTGATGTTCAATATAGTCTACTTTATAACATTTAGGATTCATCCATATGTATCCAAGGCCATGATAATTGAGAACATCCTTCACATGATTAATCCAGTCATGATCACTAGAAAATACAACATTGTATGCTTCGCGAAGCAGAGAGTCCTCAGGTAAGTTTACTAAACGGTGCCAATATTTGATGAGCTGAATTTTTGCAGACAATATGATGGGAAAAGTTCCCAATTCTCCTCGTTCTCCGTCGTTGGAGGATTTTGAATGTATTCCTAGCAGAAATTTTTGAAAACGTAGGTCAATGATGTCAAATTCAGGTATATCCAACGGGCGGTGTATGTTAGCTACTGAAAAGCCATCCTTATCTAGAGTGAGCTAAGACGTTAATTTTAGAAACATGTCTTTGTCTGATCTTCTTTCAAAATTAATAATGTAAGAATTAGTTAAATCGGAACAAGTACTCTTTCGAATTACAACTGGTAAGTTTTCATCCAATTGAAGTTTTCCAAGTAAAATAGAAAAAATATATCTGGGAGTAGATGTAGAAATGTTTTTCGATACAATAAGTTTCACTGTTTTGGAGGAATGATCAAAACAAGTTAGTTCGGATCCGTATAAAAGAATAGGTTTAACAAATTTGTCAAAAAGATTTTTACCAAATTGTATTGGGATATTTTCCGATGATAAAAGTGATTTCAATTTGAATATAGCTCTCATAGCCTTGGTTTTTAGAAATTTTCTGGCTGTTTTGAATTTACCTGAGGACGTAAGTGGGATACCAAGATAGGTGTAACTGTCCGTAACTTCTATTTCTTTACCATAGATAAAGAAATCTTTTGACATTTTCTTTGTAGCACCTTTAGAAAAAATAAGGACTTTTGTTTTGGAGACATTAACCGATAGTTTCCAGTTATTACAGTATGTTTCTAGGGCATTGATGCAGTTTTGGAGTCCTTGTTTTGACAAAGAGACCAAAGCAAGATCGTCTGCCCAAGACAAACAGTTGATAGACTTTGAAGTAAGGACAGCAGCATCACATTTGTTACTATCAAAACATTGCGGCAGGTCATTGATAAATAGATCAAATAACAATGGGCTAAGATTACATCCTTGTCTTACACCACAAGTTGATACAAAAGAATCAGATAAACCATTCTCTACTCTAACTGCATAATTGACATCCATATACATTGATTTCAAAACATTAAAGAAATTTCCATCGATGCCACAGTGTAACAAGTTATAAAATAACCCATCGCGCCAAACACTGTCGAATGCTTTCTTCATGTCAACGAAACAGACAAACAATTTACCTTTCTTTTGTTGTGTATATTTCTCAATAAGAGATTTAAGAATAAAGATATTATCGGCAGTTCGGCACTTCTTTCTGAATCCAAATTGAGTGTCGGCCAGCAGATTATTGTTTTCTACAAAGTTTTGTAGCCTATTATTCAAGAGTCGGGTGAACAATTTTGAGAGACAACTAGAAAGGGCGATGCCTCTGTAGTTGTCAACATTGGCCTTGTCACCTGATTTAAAAATTGGAGTAAGGATGCTTGTATTCCAGTTTTGCGGAAATGTGCCTTTAGAAAGAATAATGTTGAAAAGGGTAACCAATGAGAGACAAAACTGTTTTGAAGTAGATCCATGTTTTAACATGTTGTTGGAAATAGAATCCATGCCACAAGCTTTATCAGATTTGAGTTGTTTTATGCCATCCAGAACGTCTTTTGTAGTAAAAGGAGTGTCTAGTAAATTAAATGAATTTTTATCAAATTGTTCTAATCGTTCAGCGATAGTTTTTTCAAAGTCTGCGTTAAAGTTTTTGTGTTTTGTTAAATTATTTAGACCTTTAAAGTGTTCAATCCATTCTGAGTTTGTGATATTAGGGTCTGAAGAATTTCTTTGTGCTTTTCCGTTAACTTCCTTTTCAAAAAAATCAAATAAAGACCAAAATTCTTTGGGATTTTTTTCATTCAAATGCTCTAACTTGGACAGTAAGTCTGCCTTATATTTCCGTTTACATTGTTTAATAAGCTTTTTATAATCTTTTAAGGCCGTAAAGTATTTTATTCTGGTTTCATGAATCCATGGTTCTTTTCTCAATTCTAGTGATAATCGTTTCAAACGTTGGCGTAGCGACCAGCAACGTTGGTCGAACCAAACTTTATTCTTTTTTTTTGTGTATAATTTTTTTGGCCTGTTTTGTACGCCGAATTTTGAGGGAACTTTTTGAAGCATCTAATAAAACTTTTGAAAAATGTGTGACAGCACTTTCTGCTGAGCAAAAACTTTCTTGGCAGAAGTCTCTTAATTTTGAGTTTGTTTCAGTTCCATTTATAATGGCCGAAAACAATTCATTTGAATTTGCATCCCAAATAAATGATTACATGAGTCGGCCGGAACACTGACGACGGTCGTCCGGTTATTGTACAAAGCCCGTGCGAGGCTCGCACGAGACCGAAGAGTTCGGGCGACCTCCGACCGACCAAAAATCGGGTCTAAAATCCTCGGATGCCCGCCTGAATATTGACCGAGCGCTGGGCGTTGCTCGGGCGAGCTACGGGCAAACTATTGACGAGCTGTGCGAGTTCAAAAATCGTCGCCGAGGCCTCTCTGAATCTAAGCGCAGCTTCCAGTGACTCGCGAAGCTTAAAGCCCCCGTCACAAATCAACAATTTAGCTCGGCCGAACTGTCGGCGAGCTCCAAATGGGGATTTTCGGCCGAAGTACGACCGACGTCCTGGCGATTCCGCGGGCTTCGGCCGATTTTTCGGAGCTCGGCTTTCGCGAGTCACTGGAAGCTGCGCTTAGATTCAGCGAGGCCTCGGCGACGAATTTTGAACTCGCACAGCTCGTTCTTACAACATTTATTTCTGTATATTAAAGCCCAAACACAACCTATCAAATATTGGCTTAGTCTTAGACTACACAAATAATAACAGAATAGTTAAAAAAAGCCTACGATATCGCTGTTGAGCAGGAACAGGACGGGGACGTTCATGTGCAAGATGCTTTATGCAGACACGGTTTTCAAAATGTTTGGTTAAATCCAACAGCTCACGCCAAGCATTTTGGTAATGTGTTCAAACAACGTCTGAAAGATACGTTTGTTTCTGGCTGGAGGCAAGAGATAAGAAGTTACAGCAAGTTGCAAATCATTCCAAATTCAAAACTGACTTCACATTTGAGGAGTACCTTTCATCAATCCAAAATAAGTCATTTGTTGCTAACATAACCAAACTGCGAATCAGCTCACATTGTTTAGAAATCAAAAAAGGTCGTCATAATAATGTACCAGCCACTCAGAGACGATGTCCTACGTGCAAACAAACTGTTGAAGATGAATCCACCTTCTATTAATATGGCCCGCGTATATTGAAGAAAGACAGACACTGCTGAACTTTATCACCCACAATGCAAACATAACCTTACCTAACACAAGCTCAGAGACCTTTAACCTAGTTATGTTATGTCCTGACGCAATTTCCTTGTACATAGGCCAATATATATCTACCGCTTTTCTCAAAAGAAACCGTATCGTCTCTGACATAAACACTTGATGTTAACTTTGTTTCCTGTGTATCATCATGTAATCCATGTTCCATATACGTATATTGTACCACTCATATTGAATAGCGTAGTGTTTAGTGTTAAGTTATGTATGAATATTAGCATTGTTACAGGCATTGGCATATTAGTTTTGATACATAATGGCAACCACTCGTATTATCTTTATTCGTATTCAGATACATAGTACAGATACATAGTACAGATACATATATATATATAGTACAGAAACAAATACAGATCGAGTATGGTGACCGTGTCAATTGACACGGTAGCCTTCGCGTGAATTTGTTTAAGGTGGATAACAGGTTGCGAATCTGAGACCCACACACTTTGGGCATCCGCCTTCTCCAGCGGCACCAATTCGAGGGAGACGTGCTGGTTCTGGTTGGGATGCTTGCAGCGAGCTGCCGGATGACTCTTACACTCGAGGTCCGCCTTGAAGACAGCTGCCGTTGGAGACTTGTCCCTCTAATTGAGGGGGGAAATGCGTGTAAAGTGCCTTTCCCAAGGGCACAACGTCGGGGCGCAAGTTCGGACATGTCACTGGGCACAACCCTGGGATTCGATCCCGGGTCCCATTGTTTGACAGCCGCGCGCTCTACACTTGCGCCACACGACGCCACAATTAGTTTTTAGTAGTAATTAGTTTTGATATTTACTACTATTTAAGAATTCGTCATACACTGTACCTGTTACATTTGTTGTGCAATAAAGTTTGATTGGTTCAGTATATATCAGGGCTCTTGGGGTCACCGATATGTAACAGCGTGAAACCGAGCAAATCGATGAAATCATACGGCTAATCATAGAAAATGTTCGGGTACATGTCGTCCATATCAAAACTAATGGTGTTGCTGTCTATGGATAAGACATATTGGCATGCTGTTGCAGTTTTTCGTCTGTTAAACACGTTACAGCTCATCGCCATCTCCCCAAACCTAAGCTTTTAAAAACGTGACAGAAACAATTATTATAACTTAAGGGCTTGGCATCTCCTGGTACATTAGGACATAGTTTCTGAATACTAAGCACTATAACTGCATGTCTATTTCTTCATACGTCCAGCGCTAGCCTCTGAATATCTACCAATATAAGTGCATGTCTGTATTTCTCCCCATCTCCAGCGCTAACGTAAGGCTACAGAAAGGTTAATCTAATAATTCCCAGCTTTCTCTCTTAATCCCCCGCCTGTCTAGCTGCCATGCAGCGTTGGGACTGTGGCAGGCGTCAGATAAGAAAATCAATGTGTGAGATCATGGTTTCCAGCAACGAGTGATGGTTTGTGTTATCAGTGTTTCAAACGGTAACTCGTAACATTCATTTTGATCATTCTTCAGCTCGTGATCCTGTCTAAAAGGCACATACATATTAAAACGTTGCCACGAGCATTAAGATAGCATCACCATTGCCAATCAATGTCAATCAATGTTGTATGTTGTATCATAAGATAAAGAATGCTAACTATAAGGACATTTTACACTACAAGGCTGGTAGTCTTTTCCCAGAAATATAAACAATTCATAATCATTGTAAAGTCGTTGTTGAATCATTACAGAATCATTGCATAATCTTTCCAGCACCCATCACGTAATCGTGTTGTAAAACAGTTTTACAAAATCAATATAGGTTTGTATTCCGAAGACAAATGCTCGAGCTCCCATATGATAGTCGCAGTGACGTTTCCAACACAAATTAACCATTATCTTCCAGCTAGATATGTCATCAATCAGCGAGCCAATGACAATAAAGTATCTTAAGTATAACGTTTTTTGCTGACAACGCCAGGAGAGAGAGAGAAAGAGAGAGAGACTTGGACTCCATTCTGTTCTAGAAAATTGACATACATTGTGTTCTAGAGAATACACGATTGATAAACCAGTTACAAACAACGAAAATTCCATATCCATATTGAAACTATTTCCGTTTTCAACATGACATAGCACACACTGCTTGCCGTACAGGGCCTATTGTGTCCTTCAAAAGGGATAATGAACAACGCAATTCATCTATGCGACAAACATATTTTGTTTACATTTACCTTTCTAGTCCATATATTCTGTAGAAAATAAAATGGCTATTTCGCCTCCCCTTTTTTGTATGGTACATTCCTCACAAACATCCCTTTGATGAGACTGTGAGGAAAGGGCGCGGGTGAAACATACGACTGATCAGCGAGTTTGTGAGCAGCATATCATTCGCCAGGCGCCACTTCTACAGGCAACAGTCAGTCCACCGGCTTGAGTATTTCACTCAGGTGTCTGGCGATCAACAGAATGTCTAACGGCTCTAACGTAACGTTCCAGCCCATCCCGGTGTCTCCCCTGTCCACAGAGGCTTTGACTGTAGTTACTGTCCTACACGTCGTTATCTTCATCATCGGCCTCACGGGGAACGCCACGGTGTGTGTAGTGTCGTTCTTCGGCGGATCTGCTCGGAAGATTCAGCGGACGCCGATCAAGGTGTTCCTGGCCAACCTGAGCGTGGCGGACCTGCTGTTTCTAGTCATCAGCGTCCCCGTGGCACTGGTCAAGACGTGGATACCTTATCCATGGGTCTTCGGGTCAGCTATGTGTAAGTGTTAGACATTTTTTTATCCACAGATATATTGAGAGTTAAAATCATCGTCAGGATGTAGGACACATGTAATTTTTCAAAAGGACCAGAGCAGTCATGGGAAATATGGCAGAATTTTGTAGGATTATACAATCTTATTATTCAGTATCTCGACCACTTAGTTCCAAAATATCCAGCTGAATCTGAAAAAAATGTCTCTAAGTGTAAAGCTACTGTAAATTCATCATCAATCATTTGTTTATTTATTATCTCCATGAAAAATGGAGATATAGTTTTGGGTGTGTCTGTGTGTCTGTCTGTTTGTTTGTGTTTCCGCACCACTCCAGTCAGCATAACTCAAGAACGTCTTGATGGATTACGATGATATTTGGTATGTGGGCAGGTGTTGTGAAGCCGAAATTCAAGGTCGATTTTGGGCCCCCTGGTATGTGACCTTGGTACTGCAGCAGAAATTCCATTTTTGTATCTCTTGACCTGGACATGCTATGGTCTTGATTTTTTGGTGGCAGATAGCTTGTGGTGTAATCAAGACGTGGTGTGGGTTTGGGCCCCCTAGCAGCTTCTTTATTTAGAGTCCATTCCAAGTCACCACACTTTTTTTAATGATATTTGTAATATCTTCGAATTATTGTTATATAATAACAAATCCTTACAAATATTCATAAATGTTTCTAATAAAAGGAAATACGAGAGAACCATGTTTTAGAAGTTGTTCTTATAATTTGCAAACATTTCAAAAGTGATTGTCAAAAGAGATCATTTTTTTAAACAGATTTGAAATATGAATTGGTTTATTTCACATTTCAAAATAAAGATCTGGGTCATTTGCCCCCCATAACGAGCCGCTAATCCTAACAAAGCATGTTTTGGATCGGGCGTGGACCGCCCTCCTGGCAGGAAGTCACTGTGGTGTGGACACCGGCAAGAGTTCCTCCAGAGAATATAAAGCACAATTCAACTATAACTGTAACTGCTGCACAAGAAGGGCCAGCAAACGTTGCAAATGATCAGTGGTCAAAATACCACACGTAATGAGCAAAAGCAAAAGTTTTATCCACGTCAAATAAGCCAGACAAGCGGCACAATGCAAAAGGGAGAGCCGCAAAGGGTTTCATTTGTCACACAAGTTCGGCGACAGTCAAATGGAGGCTTGCTTTTCCCATGGTATCAGTAAATTGTAAACTAAAAGGCAGTACTATATTCTATAGAGGGATCTTACCGACAATATCACGAAGATTCTGGAGGAAAACACCAAAAAAGAACGTAGATCTATGTTGCAACATTTCTAACACAGCGGCCTGTTTGGGGGAGTCTATTCTGTGTGTAGGGGGAACTTTCTTGGAAACTATTGTCAAATGATTATAGATACGAAAGTTCACCGTACTAACGTCACAGCAATACTACTGTAATGCTTAGATTTAAGCATTAAAATCTTTTAAGTTCTATCAATATACGTTAAAAGATAGATATTTTAGACACGGGAACAAACTTCCCACGAGACGTTCTGGTTCCGAAACAACCTGACAGGTCCTAATTTTACGCTCTGTTGTTTTCTAATTGTGTACATAAGCATTTTTATTAGTGCGACTTCGTGAACACATGCTGCAATACAAATATGCAGTTCCATGCAATCTACAAATGTCATTATAGATTATATCTGGGTTAGAGCCATGTCACATCAATTATGCCATGGGTTTTACGACAGGAAACTGGCGTCCTGCGGGTGACGGTTGTGGATTAGAATATGAATGAATGCACGTTATTGCGCAAGGTGTTCATAGTGGTACGATGTATGCCAAGTAACGTAACATTTCCAAGAAAATTATTCTAAAAATCTTAAATATTCCCAGGGTGTGAACAATTCTTATGTTGTGTTGTGGTGGAAACGTTTATAGTTACTCCTTGTTGACGGTTATTTCTGTTATGGCCTCCCTGAAAAACTATTCAATCCTGCGCCGTCGTTCCTGCACCTCAGCATGGATACTTCAGCCCCCATTATACCGGAAAGACGTCATAAACCTTCTGCCTCGGGTAGTGTAGTTTTCACTCTAGAAAAATGACGCTAGAAACTTTATACACCGTCTGTCTAACGTCACCTTTTTTTTTGCTGTTCTTTGGAATTATTATTTTTCTACCATATAGTGATTAATGTTCTTCAAACAGGTTTGAATAACAACTAGCATGCCAGTCGTCAATGCTAGTAGTTATCGTAAATCAGTGTCTAGAGGAGCTGACATGATTCAATTCATTTTTTGTTAAATTTCAAGCCCAAGTGGTTTACAAAAAAGATATAACCGCAGGTTGGAAAATACCATAATGGTTGCCGACCTCCTGCCGTCTCTTGGACGATGGGTGGCTCATGGGACGATAGGGGGGGGGGATCCAGACATCTTCATTGAAGACTGAACAAGCCAATTCTTAAGTGGCAGTCTCTATCACATTCTGTACATGGGAATGTAGCGATGCTGGCAGTGGCTGCCTTCTGTCGCCGTTGATCCCTTATGGTTATGTCCCAATTGCGCCGGTGCCCGTAGGGGGTGTGATCCCGGCCGGGCCCCGAAGACACATATTTGTCCCGGTGGACTGCCGGGTACCAGGTGGTGCCTCCCTGTGTTTGCAGGATTAGTTCACGGCGTCCATTTATTACCGGAAACCGTGTTGATGTTAAGTCCGAGTTAAGCTGATTCAGGGTCCCGGCCGGGCTCCAAAATAACGCGGCTAGAGGTGGGTACCGGTACCGGTATAAATCCTGTATTTTCTGCTGGACCGGTGAAATAAAAAAGGTTAGGAAAAAATCTGTGGATCGGAGTTTGGATCGATTACAAAATTCACAGTACCAGGCTACCAGCAGGCGGTCACAAAATAATGCATAATAATGTTCCCGTTCTTACTAAATAAATACAATACAAAACAGCAGATTTAACGAGTCGTGGTTACTCTCTTTCGAAGACGTTAGCTGTGAATCATGTCTAGAATAACTTAAAGGTGAATATAGTTAGTTTTGAGACAAAGTGCGAACCGACTTTACGTTAGTGATCCGACACATGCACACACTTGCACTCACGTTCATGGAATTTAACACCAGAAGTAAAGAAACCCAGACAAACCACAAATCAGTTAACCAATATTTGTTTCCTTCCTGTGTGCCAATGGTCAGCTTATGTTAATCACTTTATGCTGTAGTTTTTTCATGATAAACTAGAATATGCTAGTAAGTAGGATCATTTGTTGATCATAACGTCTAGTTGTCATATACATTGTACCCCAAGAAGGACAATACTGTGAATCTCTTCTGTGAAATTAAAGTTACCTTGGAATAAAAAAGAACACCTTCCTTTCCTTTCTGCACAATAATGTGCACTGGAAATAAATATATCATTCTAACATACAATTTGAACATAACTTGTATGACTCACAGGGGTCACGCCCGAAAGTGCGTCAACTACCCTAAGCATTAGTCAGAATCAGGTAGTGCCTGCTTCCCTCAATGCTGCCTACTTGATGCTTCTATGGCTTGGTAAACAGTAAGATTGGCAGAGATACTGTATCTTATGTGTTCAAACGTTAAGTGTGACAAAAACCATCGCCCCCGGTTGAAGCTGGTATGTTACGCCGAAGCGAAGGGTGGTTTTACCGGCTGTGTAGTACAGATACAAATGATCTACGGAGGTATGCATCCGCGGTTCAGCCTCGACTCGACTGTATTATTAAATACAATATGACTGTCAATCACAACACCAATGAATAACCTCCTCGCTCAAATTCAGGGGAGGAGATATTCAAACATATGCTGCTACTTCTACGCTGTTTTACCAATATTAACCATTCCGTATTTTGCCCACGCTTTCCATGAAGATAAGGAATCGGGGCTTTTCTAAATTCGCTTTGAGAAATAACTCAGCGCCCGCAAAAGTGGGAAATTAAATGTGTGTCTACCTTGCTTTTTCGTTCTTCTGTCACATACAATTTAACTACATGTCACCGTGCTGATTGGCTCAGCCTGACTGATTTCGTGTAGGGTTAATCACCTGATTTGCCTTTGATCCGCTCATGGGTGGTCCACGTCTCTAAAATTGGCCATTGGGAATCATAGACTCTGCACAGAGCCAACTTAATCTATTAATGCTCGCTTTCTCCCTCAGACGAATTCTAAAATCCCGTCCGGTCCATTCGTTCGCCCGGACCCACTGAGATGTGAGGTGCTCATCAATCGTCTTGGGGTACTTTTCGGAGAAAACTAATCAGCAGTGTGTACAAAATAAGATGCCTGGAAATGGAATGTATGGCCGGAGACTTCAAAGAGTTTCGTGATCATTTTTTTTCTGTTAACTTTGTTAAAACCTTAAGTCGATTCCCAGTCGCCTGGTGGTTAAGATACCCTGTGGGTTTGCTGAAGGTCGAGACTCAATTCAACTTGCTCCAATCGCAAATCTCTACCGTGAGTAGAGTCAGTAACCCATAAGCCAATCCGGCTGTGATGATAGGGGGCTTTGTGAGAACACACAGCCGTTTCTCCGAACTTTCACCTGTAAAAAGCCCGAAAATACCATTTATGAGTGCAGCCGTCTCCTGGGACACACTTACCAAGCCTAAATATGTAGTTGATCGCAGACGGGCTTGAGTAGCAGCACTTATCACAACGCCGATGTTGTGCATTGTAATGCCAGCCTCGCACTTTCCGCTCCTTTCATAGTGTCGCAATGTGCGGCATGTTCCTGAAAGCTATTCATTAAGAAAGCACCTGCTAGTACTAGAACCTAGCGCGTTGGTACAGACATTACAAAATTAAAAGAATCAAGTGAAAAGCGTTGACGTGTTAGTTATTGTGTATTCTTACTAAAAGGACAACTGAAGTTGAGATCCTCATCGACTACGATGGACGAACATCATTCTTGCTACGGTTATCATATGTTCCTAGAGTTCTGTCACGCCAATGAAAGCCTCCGAATCACTCGTAGTGGTACTTTTCTTGGAATTTTTCATTTTTGGAAAGGCCGCACATATAGTGGCCGGTCTTGAAAGCCGGCGGAATATATTTACATGTATGGTACATACGCACAGCCTGGGGAAAGAGAGCATAGACAGTTTATGACACGAGGTGGCGAAAAAAACATCCCATATGCAATCCTTGTTCATCAGTGTCCAAACATAACGTTGAACAGAAGTTACGTTGCCACTCTGTATCTGTATCTATATAGCCGGTATAACCGCCCTTCGGTGTAACACACCAGCTTCACAGGCACGCGCTACGGCAGCAGCTGGTTATATTACACCGAACGACCTGTCACGTCTAACCTTCGCATATCTAACTGCATGCATTGTTTAAAGGTGTCTCTGAGATTGAACTGACCTGGCAGAACAGAGCGTGCATAAACGTTACGTTAGCGCACAGTTTCAACATCAGCAATGAGACATACCGCTAAAATCAAGTCATGTTCTATAAGGCTCAATTCCTCATCAAGGCCGCAAGTTGAATTGCGATGAATTGTAATGAGATGATGATAAATACGGACTTATCCAGTGGGGTTTTGTTTCCTGGGTCTCACCTTGTCTTACGTATGGATCCTGAATGAGAAATCCAGAAATCGAACACACCTCATCTTTTAAATTTACTATCTTCGAGCTTCCTTTGTATTTTCCTGCTATCAATTTTTACATTTCAGTATGTCATCATGTACTTAAAGGCCGGCGCCATGCCCTGTCCCTTTCTTTCTTTCTTTCTTTCTTTCTTTTATTTTATTCCTCCTTCATATAAAATCTTATATTACAATATAAAATGAGTAGCTTACACAGTAACAACGTATAGGGCGTTTTCACGGGACGTCATCACCCCTGCCCTCCGCGGGCGGCCATTTTGGTGTTCACCCTGCAGCGAAGTTTCTCGGTGTCCGACGGTCTCTAAATTTCCAAGGAATGCGCGCGAAGTCGTCTGATCGCCGTTTTATTATATGCAAAGAGTCTCCAGCCTCACATCCTTTTCGCTACAAAAATCCAATTTCACCTACTGGAAATGACCCATTATCGACGAGCGAGGAAAGATTTTCCCCAGAAGCCTACAAAAATGGCCGCTAAACTGTTTACAGAGTACGCATAAAATCAGTTCACAGCATACAAGTGTTCCAAGGCCTGCAGCCACGTAGTACGGTGTCTTGAGTGTCGTGAGAAATTTTGTTGACAGGGAGTACGTTATGATCGGGAAAGTTCGACTTTGAAAGACCCCCAGTTTATGAACGTATCTTAAGCAACGACTACACGGTGCCGCGACTGTGTTACACAACGGGCCTGTAATTTGCTTTTCTACCAGATACAAAAGGTTTCCATACACACACGTTGATTCTCAAACTTCAACTATTTAGATCCGCTGTTCGCATGTCAGAAATCCACTTTTGTTTCAGTCGTTAGTCCCTTCGTATGTTCCTGCACCTACACGAGAAACCGTGGCAAAATCAATCTTACTGTTACCCGATCAGTGTGTGCTTTATCAGTCCCAATCCAATATTTGACCACGAGGCAAAACACCATGATTATGAGACAAAACGTTTTGAAGGGAAATTGTGAATGGCGTAGAAAACATCTGCCATTTCTACGGAGAGTTCCATAGGGCTCCACTATCAAGTGTACACCAAAATGGCCGACAGTGCTCGTTGCTAGGGGGAGGGTCACGTGACTGAATACGCCCTATATACAAGTCACGATAGAGTTATACATACAATTTACACACGCAATTTGAATAAATTGTCTTACACTTTTCTAGCACCACTGTCGCATCAACTGCCATTATACAATAATACTGTGCGTTTTTATTCTTTGCAACCTTGCATAGTTCTTTGTCCATTCTGTTTCTGTTTTGCCTATGGCTGTTTTCTGTTGTCATACTAACGTTACATGCATCTTTGAGTCATTCCACATGGTATGTTTCAGGGCCATGATAGTCAAGGTTCTTATCATTCTGGCAACCGTTAGGATGAATTGTTCCCAGCACTCTGCCTCTACCTCCTCCTCGTCTACTTCTACCCCTAGGAGAATTTCCACCAGTCACTCTTCAGGTTGTTGAAACACATTCACTGTGACGTCGACACCAAGTCTGTCTGTTATCTCATTTGTCACAGCCGTTCTGATGTTGTTGAATGTAGTACAGTGGGCTACTAGGCGTCCTACAATACCCTGAGTCAATCTACCACAAGTTGGACGCGCACGGTCTGATGTTTTTTATTTATTTTATTAAGCTTCACAGAATAAAATTCTGAGAGGTGTTGGCAACAGGATCGATGCATCCTTTACAAGGCCAACACCTCCAGAGTACATTTAAAAACAAATAAAGAATCATCACTTATATCACAATACATACAAGAAATGACAATAATAACAATAATAACAATAAAATGACAATAATGGTGGTACATGTAATAACAAAGATATTGAAAAGGACGGTTTGTCTATCTTGTGCAGCATTAACAGGAGGTAGTCCATGTACATATGTTGTTGATGTCAAAGTGTGTTGTCAGAAGAGATCTGTAATGTTCTGAAATGGATCGCTTAAAGCGTTTGGTTGAAGAGTTCGGAATTAGCCTGAGGTGTCTAATCTCTGTTGGGAGGGCATTCCATATTCGGACAATTCTTGAGAAAAAAGAGTGCTTGAAGGTTTCTGTGTGACATTTTCTTGGGGTCAATTTGGCCAGAGAGAATGCCCTTAGGAAAGGGTGCGGAAAGGATAAGTAATTGTTGACGTCTATTTCGTAATAGCCTAAGAAGCATTTAAAAATGAAAACTAAATCTAGCATTTCACGTCTATATGACAATGGTAAAAATGTACACTTAAGCAATCTTTCTTTATACGTGAAGTCAGCGGAATAGCTATTGAGGATGAACTTGGATCCTCGCCTTTGTACACTCTCCAGCCTTTCTATTAGTTCTCGAGTGTGGGGAGACCACACCGTCGAACAGTATTCTAGTTTACTTCGAACTAGGGACACATAGAGAGCTTTTTTGACAAGCAATGGGGCATGGAAGCCCAAAGACCGTTTGATGAAACCCAATGTTGAATTGGCTTTGGAGATGATGTTTTGAACATGAAATTTCCAAGATAACTGACCAGTTGCCGAAACTCCTAGGTCGTTGTATTCAGAGACTACCTCTAAAAAAGTGTCATTCATTTTGTATTGAAACTGGATTAGATTATTTCCCCTACCTATTGATAGTAACTTACATTTGCCTGCATTGAACTTCATCATCCATGTTTTGCCCCTATTGTACATGTTATCAATGTCTTTTTGGAGTGATATACAATCAATGACAGTTGAGATATGTTTAAAACATTTAGAGTCGTCTGCATACAACGCCATTGTATTACTGACTACAGAAGGAAGGTCGTTTATGAATAATAGAAATAGGAGCGGCCCAAGTATGGAACCTTGGGGGACTCCTGAGACAACTGGGAGCCATTCGGAGTGCACATTCTCTACAATAACTCGTTGTCTACGACATGACAAATAACTTTCGAACCAAGCTAGCAGGTTGGAATGTATTCCATACATTTTTAGCTTGTGTACTAGAAGGCGGTGGGAGACACAGTCGAAAGCTTTCGAGAAATCAAGAAATACTACATCAACTTGGCCACCATTATCTAGAATGTGGCCGATTTTATCATAAATTTGAAGTAACAATGTTGCGGTAGATCTGCCCTTAATAAAGCCATGTTGAAGTGGGTGAATCTGCCCTTTAAGATGTGGAAAGATGCGGTTAAATAAACATCTTTCCATCACCTTGCTAACGATACTTAACAGAGATATAGGGCGATAGTCTTCAACAAGGTCCTTGCGGCCCTTTTTGAGAACAGGGCAAACATTAGCGTCTTTCCACTGTGTCGGAACCCAGCCGAGACGTAAACTTTTGTTGAACAATGTCGTTAGATGAGGTGCTATTTCATATGCGCACCTACGCAAAACAACAGGAGATATGGAACTGCAATGGCCTATTTGTAAAAATGTTCTAAAGGAGAAAAACTGAAGAAAGGAACGACAGATTTTCATGTTATTTGGTACGTAGGTAGGTTGGAGAGAGATGTACACACTGAAGTGCAAATTATGCAAATTCAGTGTGTTTGCGTGTTTGTGCGCGTGTGTGTATGTTTTTGTCACTGTGAGTGTATGTTTGTGTCACCGGATGCGTAAAGTCAGCATAACTTTAGAACGTGAAGATGGATTGTAATGATATTTGGTATGTGGGTAGGTGTCGGGAGGAGAAAGATTAAGGTCGAATTTTGGCCCCCTGGTATGTGTCACTGGAACTGCAATGGCGTATTTTTAAAAATCTTCTAAGGAGAATAACTGAAGAAAGGAGCGACAGATTTTCATGTTATTTACTATGCAGGTAGCTCAGACAGAGATGTATACAATGAAATGCAAGTTATGCAAATTGGACTTAATTTGCATAAGTAATGAGGAAAATTTATATTTGCAGTGTTGTCCGTTGCATTGCCATCTGTTACTTGTAGTAGCTATTGCCATCTGTTACTTGCAGTAGCGAAAGTGGGTCACCCCCCCCCCCCCCAACAGGTGTGGGTCATACCAGTGCCGAGCGATATAGAATTGGGGGAACTGGTTTAATAAAAAAACAAAGTTTCATGGAGATTTTGGGTCCTAAGACTCTTGTTCCCCATGTATTGAAGGCTGAACTCTGTAGCAATTGTAAAACAGCCCCACAAAGCCAGCAGTAGTTTGTTTTTACCTCCTTAAAACATACGGTTAGAGTCTGTGTGTGAAGATTTATTTGGCCAATATTGTGCTGAGTAGTCTCTCCAAGAAGTATATTTTACATTATATTTCTGGAGACGATCTATAATTTCAGAATTTGTTACCTTTACAACGTTCGGAGGAATGACCATACCAAAAAAAGTATGAACTCTTATCGATCTCATCTCTGTGAAATACATACTTATAAAATGGCTTTTTTTGATGGTTACCATCGTGGTTCATTTGAGGAAAAGCCGTTGCCTTTTTTCGGTATTTACCATGGTTTATTTGAGGAGAAGATGTTTAAGAAATAAGCGACCTCGAATGTGGAGACATAAAAAAGAATTGTGTTTGTACATTCAGCGGATACAGACAAGAGATGTCTAGAGATGGAAAGAAGAAATCTATTTACATCAAGGTTAATCTGCTTATCAGGACACGTGGTTTCAGCTCAGCGCTTGGTGATGTTATTACCCATGGAGAGGCCACAACGTACATTTGGTCTTCCATGATTTGATTACTGTGATCAATAAAAGACCCATCGCAAATTTTTTGCGTTTCGGCGCATGCGCGCCGGAACGCATTGTCCTGGCTTTTACCTTCAAGCAAGGGACCTTCAAGGAAGGAACCAGGGAAGCTTGGTTCAACACTGTGTCGCACACAATAAGACCTTATATGGCAATACGTTCTCAAATCCTTGTATAGCCGTTGCCTTATATGGCAAGAGAGCACGAAAATGCAGGCAGGCTAGATTTGCATGTGACACAGGACAGCGACCGCATGTAACTGCTACAACTGTTCGGAAATATCATTGCATTGTGGTTTCGGACTTTGATATCCTGAAAAATGACCATATTACATCTATTCCACAAGATTGCAGAAGAAAAAAAATGATTTCGTCAAGAAAACGACCAAAAATCGGCATAAATGATACCATATAGTGAGGTTATAGCATTACGTACAGAGAGACGGGTTACGTACCGCAGCTTAGCCCATCTGGCAACGCGAAGCACTTCGGACCCAGAAGATCCGGGTTCGTGTCCGTCACGGATTTTTCTTTTCTTTTTAGATATTGAATATCAAAAATATATATTGATATTATATTAATCTATCAATATCATATTTATGAATATCATTTTTTCATTTTTTCATTAATAAATAAAGAAATATTTTATATTTGTTATTTTTAAATATTCATTTAATATATACAAGGCCTTTGTCTTATGAACAGGACTTCATAGATTCCAAACCCGGCATTCGAATTTTTCTGTTCATTGTAATGGAAAATACCGTGCAGCGGCTCCTATGCGCGGTAAGATGATTCTTGCAAAACACTCGCCACTAAACTTCTATCCCCGATGTAAACAGAGGCTCTTGATGTTGTTTGCAAAACAGCGATTCTTTGTTACAGTAGCAAATGCTCCATTGTTCAGTATCGACTTCATTCAGACAACACGGACGTGGAAAGTGGCGCCCCTCGGCACAAAACTATGGGAATTTTCATGAATTTTAGCAAAATTACCCAGGAAAATAAGGAAGAAATGTTGTAAATGCGGAAACCAGAATAATACGGATGAGGTAGCTGTTGATTTGTTTGACATTTGGTAGTCATTTTAGATAGAACCTTAGCTGTTATGAACTTCTATTTCACTTAATTACCATAGTTCTGATGATTCAATGGTGCTTTTTCAAATTTTATGTTTTATTGCGTGCCATGTACATAATTACATTGATAGCTTTTATAATGAGCCTATTATACATTTTACAAATAAGTACAAGTTGTAGGCCAAGACCAGCTTTTTCAAAAGCACTTAAGTTAAGTGACGTAACTTCAAAATTGCTTTCCCCAATCTGCCTTTCTCTATTAAAACAGTACTCATTTCCCAAAATGACAATTTTTCTTATAGACTGAACAGCCCTTGAGTGACTTCCTCTGGCAGATTTTACTTCAAGTAAAGGGAAAAGACAATTCACACTTATAAACGTAGCCGAAACGCCAGCTTTTTTAAAAAGCTCTTGTTTGATTGGTCTTCCGTACCCAAGTGTTTTCTTACAACACGTGAATGTGTAGGATGTTATGACTATGATATTGGATGCCCGTTAGCTTATAGATGTTTGTTTGTTGTTTTTCTTGGGCATTGATGACTATTAACATAGGACGGCTTCCATACATACTTTGGGAAATGCATAGGGAAGGAAAGAGGACACAATTGTAAAAAAAGTCCAATGTTCTTAAGTGATGATATTGTGTTATTAACATCCTATTGCAGGTAAGCTTCAGCCAATGGCAGAGTATCTATTCTACCATTCGTCCGTCCTTACCGTGGTCGTCATTGCTGTCGAGCGGTACCAGGCGATCTTCTGTCCGCTAAAGTCCAAGTACGTCCAGCGTCGCAAACGGACAGCCGCCATCTTGTGTTCCATCTGGACCATCAGCCTCATATTCAGCATACCATTCACACAGCTGGCAACGCTGGTCCAACTGCCGTATGGTGAAGAAGTGTTGGACCTCTGCGAATTTAGAGCTGACAGTGCTGCCAGTAAGGTGTTCTATGTCGCTGTCAGTGTTATGTTTTTCTTTGCGCCTTTCTTGGTGTTATTCGTCATATATGTGGCTATCTGGTGGCGACTTCGATCCGCCGCTGTAAAGAGGAACAGTAAATTGCAGGGCCGGCGGGGGGCGGAGTCAAAGATAAAATCTTCTCAAGACCAACCTAGAGAGTTGGTCATCCTATTTCTGTCCTTTCTGATCTGCCTGCTTCCACAGAGAAGCATTCAGCTGTGGATGTTGTTTGCTCCAAGTGATGAAATTGAAGGGTTGGGAGAAAAAACAATCGCCATTTTGATCGTATTCCTCCGCACTGCCGTGTATGTGTATTGTACAATCAACCCTGCACTATATAACCTCTTCGCTTCACAATTCCAGTTGGATTTTAAAAAACTCAGGAGACTTGCTGTGAAGAGAAGATATACCAGTGACCGACTGAGAGGGAACGATATAGAAATGTCTTGCTACGGCTCCTGTAACATTGTGTGGTCTCGTAGTCCCAATGATCTGGGAAGACCGCGGAACCTCACAGTTCCCATTCGTCGATCTAGACAGGGTTCAGAGTCAGTGCAGACCCAGAGCACGCGGTTTCATACTGTTCGGCATTCCACGCAAAATGGAATTTTGATGGAAACTCGTTGTTGAGATTTTGTAAATTGCGGTAATATTGAGAATGACATTCAAGACGTGTATTAACCTACTGCCAGCAGAATCTGGCAACATCTCTCTCTCTTCATATGCATGTATCTATCTTCATAGTAAGCAAAACTTGAGAAGAATTGTGATTTTGCGTTTTGTCGCTATACATTTAACAAAAGTTTGATTGAAGACAGAAATTGCAAGGAGTCTCTAAATATCATTGGTTATGTTAGCGGCTGATTAATGAGTAAATAATAAATCGTTTTGTCCTTTATATATATATATATATACATATATATTTATATGTGTAAATATATAGAGAGAGAGAAAGAGAGAGAGAGAGAGAGAGAGGGAGAGAGAGAGAGAGAGAGAGATTTATGCCCTCTCCTTTTGATGCTTTTATGGGTTTGCCGATGTTTGCAGGGCACCAATGTCCATCAAATGTGACTGGGTAATTAATTCAAGCGGAAAATACGCTCGACTTTCGGCCGATTTTGAAATTCGGTAACCTTCTGCGGATCAACAAAGCAGGTCGAAGATCGTTGACAGTGTTACACCGGCTAAACGAACAAATCTCCATAGCTTGTAGCGTCAATCCCCAAATGACAGCCCATGAACACAAACTATATTTCTAATAATAGTTTTCGAGTACATCCATCTAACTTTCCTCAAGCTATATGGCGTATTTTATTTCATTGTATACTTAATACTTAACGGTCTCGCAGTTCCTACATCTTGACAGCTAAAGCAAAGAAGCGATCGAGTGAAATGACATTTTGACATACCCCTGAAACTTTAGATACACATATACAGTCTTCTAAATGAATCCCAAACTTTTTATTTCCCTCGACAATCAACAGCAATTAAAAAGGATGACCCTTTAACTGATGAGTTAAGTATTTTCTCGGAATGAAGTAGACTTGGGCGCTGGTACCCTGTACCGTGCTTAATAGTGGCGCCTTTGAATAGACAAATTCTCACTCTAACGTTAAATCGTAGCGCTTTGAAAACAGCCCAAGGGAAGAGGCGCGTTTAGATGCTCTGACGTTATTAAAACCCTCCGCTGCCAACGTGGCGCCTTGAACTTGGCAGCAGCTTGTAGTAAATAGCTTTTCGGACATAAAGGCCAATGCCAAGGCGATTACTGAATTTAAGAGAAGTTCAGTGACATTGCCAGATAGCTTCACTTCATAAACAAAGTTCTCAACGCTACAGACAGCTTCTCGTCTGAAATTCTACGTTTCTTACTTCGTTAAATCTATTTTCGTTCATGGTGTCTAGGAAAGAGGAAGATATGTGTTGTGATGATTGGTATGCATCATGCCTTGTTATTCTAATGTACAATGTTCGCCAAAACATGTCCATTAATATCCAGGTCCTCATTTATCCTGAGAAAGACCATAGAACTGAAAAGTGTGTTTGAAGAAAGCTGAAGTGTTTTCTATTAGGCCACAGCAAGTTAATTTCATGGATGACATCAGCGCGCGCATTGATTTTCGCCTGATTCTGATATTAAAAAAAAATAACACAAAAAATTTTTTCCCCCTTCGGCAATGGTCAACATACCGAAGATAGTACAATATGTTGCAAACTACTATCAGTTTTATCGCAAAAACGTTCTAGATGCCGTAAAAAGGCATTTGCACATGTACATGCGTTATACAATTATTGTGTCATAAGATTGCTCCTCGTCACCAACTTACAGGAAGACACAGTGCAGCCCCCATATCAAACTTGTAATAGGATATAGTCTGTAATTGCTGTGCCATTATTATCAAATTCGATAACTGGGTCAGATGAAGTAACTGATATCATGCGGTTTGAGTAGACCAGTGTCTAACTCTGTATGTTGTAGACAGAATGAGAAGACGGGTGATTTCTAAGACACGGCATTTTAGTCAGACAGTCAGGACAGCAATAGTAGGGAGTTTGTCTGTAAGAGAAGTTCAGTTGAGGAAAGTGAGCGCTCTGAGGAGAGCCGGCAACATGTATTCACCGTCAGTCTGGCTCATGACTCAGGAGACTCCTGTGCCAAGTGGACGGTAACCTTGTCTCTGCCGTCTTGATGTGCTATACAAATCCGGATATAATTCTATAATTTAATGATTCTAATGTTGACATCAGTGTTAGTTAATGTTTTATTGAATACAGGGACAAAAGACTTGTTGTAATAACTTGTTTTATCGCTTCAATTCTTCTATCATGCTTTATGGTATTCAAGTTGGAAAATGGGACTGTCTTTTTTTGCCCGCCTTGTTTCTTTTCGACCGCGCGCACTAAATTTGGAGTCTGCAGAGGATGTCACCCATAGAATTTACTTGCTGTGGCCTTAGGCTATGTTTATTTCAAATCTATTTGGCTTCATTGCGGTGTATGGTCTTTCATCCCTGTTCCAACGTGTATATATTTCAAACGGCTAGTCTTGTGAAGCCATGTTCTCTAGAAGCCATATCTGTTTGTTCTGTCCGTTGCACGTCGCCAAGGTGACCCCAGATGTCGTTCCCTCCAGACAATAATGTGTGTACAGATGCAACAAGGTCTTGTCCTGTGAAGCAGAAGAATTGGATGACGTCAATACTACGTCATTTCCTGTTGTTACCACAACCAAACCAAAACATGTTCGGAAGGATTATTGCAGTGACGCTACGGTCAGATTTCCCAGTTTTTTGTAAGGCTTTAGCTGTAAGGCGTTTTGTCCAAGAAAATCAAGATGGCCAACAGCATATCAACTATGCATTGTCACTATCATAATGGACCCCAGTTTTAATAGTAATAAGGTCTGAGTTATTTCAAATCTAGTCTATTTCACTTTTGATATTTCATAGTGACCATATTATGGTTTTTAGTACGCAGCCGCGCTATAGTCACATGCTGCTGCAGTAATGGAAGCTTTACGGACAGCCAGTCGGAATCCTCACAGCGGCTCGGCAATGGCTACAGATTGGTAAACGAACATAGCAGTGGCTTTTGGTGATGCGGTGCTTAGTCATACCTACCGTCATTTATACACGAAATTGTGAGACCAATGCCATTGTTTAGACATACAGACAGAGTTGTGTTTTCTTTGCTGTGCGAGTCAAGCATATTTTCTCGTTCTACATGTGTACCTAGCCACTGACCTAAACGTCTTTATTGAAATTGTAACCACATGTAACTTGTTAAGAATATCAGTACATGTATGTAAAGCCTGCTACTGGAACTGTGAACTCAATGTGTTGCTTGTTCTATGAGGTATAGCAGCGCAAGCATTGTTACGTTAGCTATTCAAGGTCAAGTAAAAACTATGAGGTGTGATCGAGCCCGTGAAGAAAAAACATATAAAGATTTATCTGTATCTTGGTATCTTGTTAAACTTCACAAGATTCGTTACGTGTCCTCAAACAGTGTATGTGCAGATAAAGTTAATAACTTCATAATTTTGTCTGTTTTCTTTGTGTCAATGTTCCTGACACCCTCCCCACCTCTCGGCCCCTCCGCCTGTGGCGATGCGGTCTAGCATTATTGCACCATCCAGACAATTGCACCCAAATACGCTACTAACAAATAGGATGTGCAGTTAAGCGGATTTTAAATTTCACAGTGTTCTAATGGTCAGGTTTCCGGATTTTCTGTAAAGCCTTTAACAATTATAGTTCTTTTGTCCTGATAACCAAAAACAAGATGGCTGACAATTTGGCAACCATTTGTTTGTCAATATCATAACGAACCCAAGTTTTATAGAAATGATGTCGGAATTGTTTAGAATCTAGTCTATTTTACTATCGTTATTTTACAGTGACCATCTGGTCAGGTCTCCAGACTTCTGTAAGGCTCTTAGCAACTAAAGAGTTTTGTTCTGAAAAAAACAAGATGGCCGACAGCGTATCAAACATTTATTGTCAATATTATAATGAACCCCAGTTTTTACAGCACTAACCCTAGTATGATTTCGAATCTAGTCTATTTTACTACTAATATCTCATAATGACCATATGGTCAGGTCTCGAGATTTTCTGTAAGGCTCTTAGAAAATAAAAAGTTTTGTAACGAACAAAAACAATGAACAGCAGGGAGACATTTTGTATTCAATATCATAATGAACGCCAGTTTTTGCAGTAATTTCCTTTTTTAAACAGTTTTGTAATAAAGACGATTGTTCCTATCTTTCTTAGTTAG
Source organism: Branchiostoma lanceolatum (assembly GCF_035083965.1). Classification (NCBI taxonomy): domain Eukaryota; kingdom Metazoa; phylum Chordata; class Leptocardii; order Amphioxiformes; family Branchiostomatidae; genus Branchiostoma; species Branchiostoma lanceolatum. The sequence goes on from NC_089731.1 coordinate 20,412,117, forward strand.
ATATGACTAAGTGGCGTCGTGTGGCGCAACTGTAGAGCACGCGGCTGTCAAACAATGGGTCCCGGGATCTAATCCCAGGTGCGCCCAGAGACATGTCCGAACTTGCGCCCCGACGTTGTGCCCTTGGGAAAGGCACTTAACACGACTTTCCTCACTTCACTCAGGTGTAAATGAGTACCTAGCTCATCTAGGGTTAGGGACGTCCCTCGGATAGGACGTTAAATGGAGGTCCCGTGTTTGGGGAGAGCAACACCCCGCGCACGTTAAAGAACCCACCACACCTTTCGAAAAAGAGTAGGGGCATGCCCCGGTGTGCGATGGTCCAAATCTTACAGTCCGGTCTGGGATGACATCTTGAAAAGGTGATAGTTCACCTGTTATGTCAATCCTTCCACAAAATGTGGTAAATCAAAATAAATAAATAAATAAATAAATAAACACAGGTTTGAATAGCTATTATAGTAGTAGTCCACTGTGCTCTGCTGCTGCGGTGGTCAGAACATCCTGCAGACGCAATCAGTCCTTGAATAGTTATGCACGTACTAAAATATCAATACAATCCGTTTAAGCTGTATCACGTCCACATAACACATTCATGCGAAGGTAATAATGGTTAATACAGATATAATGTCATCTTGCTCCATCCCTACCTGTGTGTACAACCAAAGTTGATCTTGGACAACCTTGCTCGGGCCTGTGCAGTGTGCAGTGATGACATCAAGCGACCCCATCCCACAGTGCAGACAGAGGTCCCAGTTCCGACCAATAGGAGTTCGCAGCTCGTGATCGTTTGTGTACTCAAAGTACTGGGAAAAAGAATGAAGGAGCTATTGGTCTTGAAACCCGTGATAGCAATGTTGATAAATGTAGAAACTGAATATCAATGTCTCAAAATGTAGATTCTTTACCTACCTGGTTACCCCCTTGTCCATGACAATAGTATAGACTTGTTTTCACTCCAGGCAAGCCGTTAGGGTTGGTGGCATCGAGACACAAACCTGTCGACTGATGTAATACCTAAACAAGCATAAGAAAGAGTCTTCAAGCGATACTTGTCGATTTTTGGAATGCATGTCACTATGCGAAAGGGGGTTATTTCCGGACATTTCAACGTTTGTATACGTCCGGACTGGGAACGTTTTCGGACATATCCGGGCAATATCCGGACGATACGCCCTTACGTGTTTGGATAATATTCGAGTCCAGAATGGGAACATAATACTATTTCTCATATCCGGATTTCCAGTAATGGAATATTTTCGGACTCAAATGAGTCAAAACACGTTCCGAATACGTCATATTTTCGGAGCCCGTTCGGAGTTACCACCATCCGGAAAGGTTGCAAACACTGAAGATATTCGGAGTCCAGAATGGGAACATAATACTATTTCTCATATCCGGGTTTCCAGTAATGGAACATATTTGGATTTAAATGAGACAAAACACGTCCCGAATACGTCATTTTTTCGGAGCCCGTTCGGAGTTATCACGCTCCGGAAAGGTTGCAAATGCTGGACATATTCGGAGTCCAAAATGGGAACAAAATACTATTTCTCATATCCGGATTCCCAGTAATGGGATATTTTTGGAGTCATTTGAGACAAAACACGTTCCGAATATGATATATTTTCTGACCGCGTTCGGAGCTGTTACGCTCCGGAAAGGTTACATATACTAAGGATATTCGAACAAAGAATCGGATCGTAACGCTTCTCCTCATATCTGGATTCCCGGTAATGTCCGAGAGATGGTGATTTCCGGTACGTATTTTTAATTACGTATACGTCCGAAGTGGTAATGCAAATCCGGACGATGAATCCGGACATAAACACGACTCAACTTCCTTACGTTTTCCTGATGATTTCCGTAGTCAAGAACGGGACCACAGACCTCTTCATAATATCCGGACTTCCAGACTCTTTTAAGACGATATGCGTTCAGAAAATGGCCTAACTTCTGACCGCGCGTTCGGGCTGTTACGCTCCGGAAAGTTTACATATAACTAAGGATATTCGGAACCGAGAATCGGACCGTAACACTTCTCCTTTCAGAAACTCTATTAGGCGTTACATTTTCAGACTATTTGGGAGAGAAAATGATCCTAATACAGTATAATATGTTTTGAATTCCTAACTCTTTACACATAGACGAATATACTGCACGAACTAAGAATAACAGAAGTACCACACCAAAGACTTAGGCAAATCAATACACGAATGCAAAACAGAAGTATCATCAAATGCAAGTTGTATTGGAGGACTCTCACTAACACCACTATCACAAAGACGTGAGGAACTATGCAGAAACTTTGCACTTTCTCGACTGAGATCCCCGACCTTCAGGGACTGGTTCCCATTGTGTCGTGAAAGACTCGCTTGAGTAACCGACTACAACAAACATTTAAAGCCAACACTGTGAGATATACAAAAAAGGCTTATCTACGTGCTACGGGTCAACTTGCTAAACTACGATAGTAAAAACCGACTACAACAAACTTTTAAAGCCAACACTGTAAGATATACAAAAAGTCATATCTATGTACAATAGGGTCAACTTACTAAGCAGTGATAGTAAATAGTGGAATGTGACGTTTTAATGATGAAGCAAGCCACATCAGTCATCATCACAACTCCTAGCTTCAGTCGCAGTCTTCCTCTTCCTCCGTGTCTTCCTCTCCCTCTTTGCGTTCTTCTCCCTCTACGTGTTCCACTCCCTCCGCGCCTTCCTCTACCTCCGCGCCTTCCTCTACCTGTGAGGCCACAGTCTTGAGGTGTGGCTGTGCAGCCCGCTGGATGGTGGACATCTGTCTGTAAACTCCTCATCTTGTTTTATCTCTTTGTTGGAGAAGGGCAGGCGCCTGTCTCTCCTATTCTGGTCTAGGACCGCCTGGCGCCTTCGCGTTATGTCCGTTAACTTGTCCGCCCGCCAGGCGGGTGGCTGGACCCACACCGATGACTTGTCGTCCTCATCGCTGACTTCATCGGACATGTAAACCTGTCCTGATGACTTCAGGTAGTCGTATTCTTCTCTGTCCAAGACGTCCCCTGCCACCCGAACTAGGGACTTGAACAGCTGAGTGGGTACAGAAAAAATCTTGTTATTAAGCATGGCGGGCACCTGGGCAGGGCTACACTGCAATAAACGATTTTGAACGACACAAACCAATATCATCATCGGGGGATTTTTAACACAAACTGCCGCGTTATTAAGAAACCAAGATACATATTACTTTACCATTCTAAATATAGCCAGCAAAATGTAGCCAGTCTTGGTAGGAAATACATTTTTCATGACTAATAGTTTTCATAAACGTTGTTTCCAATGATCACTTGTAATTTAGATAGAATGTTAGATCTAGGATAGAAAATTCGAAAAGCACGCAAACATGCATAAATGCCTGATAAATATTACATCTTTCTTTTGGAATTTGGTTTGATAAAAAAGAAACTAGTCAGATAGTTCTACTTTAGTGTCAGTTGCATACCAGGTTTTCCTGAACTTCATGATACCCTAACATGTGTATGCCATGCACAAAGCCACTTCAACAATCGCCTAACCCATCCCTTCAATCTGTTAATTTTAATAGATAAAAAAGTTAAATACACATACCCTGTCTCTCCTATTTGTCATCATTTTCTCTCTCTTGACCGCCTCAGCCTTCCGTCCTCCTCTAGCAGCTTGCTCTGTGCCCTCAGATGTTCGTGCAGGCGGTTGAATTCGTGGAAGGAAGGAAATAATTTAAGTGTTAATGGAGGTTAAGGTTATCCATTGCGAGGTTAAGGTCATCTAAGGCTAATTTGTCCAGGAAAACCTGCACGCCGTAGTCGTCGCGCGTGCGCTGGTCAGCTCCGGGGTAGGCTAGAGCAAGGAGGTTATGGCTAGAGCGAGCGCCTGGTGCACTCTCAGTTCGAATTGCTGCGGAGTCTCGCTGCGCTTTTGCCGCAAAGCCTGGGTGTCGCTGCGGTAGTGGAACGGGTCCTGTGTGCGACTGTACATCCGCCTTAGATAGACGCAGAGAAACCGGGGAGCCAGGAGCTCTTCGGAGTAAGACGTGGGGTGGGCAGCCGTCGCCGGTGACGAAGCAGGAATGGGGCCGTAGAAGAAGGACAATGCAGCCTCTAATTTACGGAAATCAATCTCCGGGGCATTAGTTTTGGCGGCCGCCATGATGGTACAAAAATAAAAAAGCCAAACAGAAATGGGTACTACAAAACGGGGAGCCAAAACAGAACAGGTCTAAAAACACAAACGAGATTTTGAGCTAACGATAGTGAAAGAATAATTTATGGAGTAGGACACAGAAAACTGACAACAACGGTATATTCAATTTGCAAGTCAAGGTGTCCGAGAGAGCGGTCTTTTTGGAAAAACAATGGCCCGAAAGGCGCACAGCGGGACACTAGAGACGGACTGCGATGTCGGCAAGGTCCAATCAATTATGCAGTGTGAAAAAACGGACGCGAAACCCACGCCACTAGTAACACAGCTGGAAAACGGGAAATATGCAGAAAACTGCAGCCAAAACAGCAGGACAAAGAATTTGGTAGTACAGGAAAAGCAACAACACTCGTACGGCACACAAACAGTCGGGAAAAGTTAACTAGCTACGCAAAGAAACGGGCCGAAAACAAGCTAACACGCGTAGCACACGGGAACCGACAGCGCAAAAAGAAGCACACAAAATTCACAAGCAAGCAGAAACCACAGTTGTCCGAACAAGCCGGGTGTAGGAATCAATGCAAGTTTTCTGGTCTAGGGTATAGGATGTGGACTTAACCTTTATAGCTGGTTACGCTACTATAGAGATAAGAACGCCAAGCCGGTTTGATTAATACTCTTGTTCGGATCGTTGTTTATTCTGTGTTATATCAAGGAGTTATATGCTGTACTATACAAGCCAAGTCTACTATAAAGGCCTACAGTACAAGATGCACAATAATCGATCTAGAGCGTTACGATTACGGAGGTTGAGTATAATGATGGAAATGTAGGATATTCTACAATCATCTAGTATTTATTACGAACTAAATGCAGAGAGCTAATCTACGCGTGATCACTTACCTTAGTCACAGGATAGCTTCTGAGTTCAAATCGGCGGGCTTATGCTAAGGAGCTAGCTGTTCTCACTCGCTATTGGTCAACACTAATCTATTCAGATGAGCTTCCGAATACGGCCTGGTCACGTGTCTTAGTCCTAAATATAGCTTGCTTACTGCCTAGCTACTGAGAAACCTTTGTATAAGATCAGGATACATTATGTCGTCTATTCAAGGAGGTTTAATCAAGTCTATTCTATCTGTTACAGCTGACAGGATGATCATGTCAGCAGTGCAGATTTGTCTACTGCTGACAGGATCATCCTGTCAGTAGCCACTTCCAAATGTCTGGTGGAAGATCGCGAAACGCTCGTTCCCGGGAACACTACAGCCTCAAATCAACCTCCTTGCTCAATTTGCCTGCTAAGTATCCACTGTAGTGTCAGCTACCCTACCCTCCACGCAGATGTTAGGCTTGTACATGTTTTGCATAACTAAAAGACAGAAGCTATTGACAGGCTAGTCTTACCCTTAATATACAATCATAGCATTGAACATAATCATGTAAAATGTCTTGGCTTGTGCTGGTCAGACTGGTATCGGGCCATTGACCAGCAGTTCATTCGGCGGCCCAAAGCAGTCACCCCGCCGGTGTAAATAGAGCTCAGCACTCCTGTGGAGTTTCCCGGCCCCGCCCAGTAGCACCAGCCCGGCTTTTGATTCAGCTTGTATGCCCGCCCCGCCAGCAAGGGGAAAACTACTAAATGCATTTTATGTGTGTTGACGACTCCCAAACATACAACCCTAAACATCATTCGTTGAAATGGGAGTAGATTAATAATGATGATCCATGTCATTTGTTAGATGGTAGTAAGGTTTCGGGGAATCTCCCGTCAGCGCCTTTGGGTATTAAAGACATGACTTGAAGATGCAGCTGAGCTAACGGGGTCAGGTTACATGCGATAAAGCTTATTTTTTGTAAACAAATCCATTGTGTACTTACCAGTTCAAACCTTGCAAGTTGTACACATTCGCAAACATCGTGGTGGCGCGGTATATACCGTTGTTTGTCGGGCTTTGACTGCTCCAAACACGCGTGGTACGGTCCCATCAGGTCAAACTGTCGCACGGTTGACGTTTCACTGACAACACTTCACTGTTTACATCCGCACAAAAATAACACACAGATATCATGTGCAACACACAGACATTATCTGCCTCAGCTCCGGTCCGTTCTAAAATAACTCTGTTTCCAATGATCTGACTTTCCCAAACTGCACTTCCTGTTAAATCTTATTCTCGGTTGAATTTGGCTTCCTGATACTCCTTGGTGACAGGATCATCAAATTGCCTAGAATGCTGCTACCATCATGATAAAGTTGCAGCGCCACTGTACGGCGAACAGTAATACTGCATATTGCATATTCTGACCATGAATGCCTCCTGATTTTGTCCGATAATGGGACTTTCCCATGCTGCAACGCTTCCATGGAGTATTATGAGTAAATTTGGAGCATGATATTGTCCGTATATGGAGCTTTCCCATACTGCAACGCGTCTATGGAGTATTTTGAGTGTATTTGGAGCATGATATTTCCGGGTATGTTACTTTCTTATAATGCACCGCTATCTATAGTATTTCGATGGAGTATGTGCTTCATATGATATCGTGTCAACTACTAATTTGTCTAAATTTATTTCCAAAATATATCATCTCAAGGGCGACATAATCCTTGATCAATTGCAATGAAACCTACATACAATATATGAACCGTATCACAGCAAGAATCGCCAATGACGCGTATCTTGAAAAAAAGACGTCATATTTGTCCGGACACGCAACAGATATGAACCCCCAAAACCTTGCCCGGAAACGGTCAGAATATGTGGCATGTCATGTTACTCCAAATATGTCCGAACACTGTCACTGATTCTTGGTACTGGTATGTCTCTAGCTCTCTAGCTCTCTAGATCTTGTAACTGTGTCGTAAATTGAACATGAGTAAGGAACAAGAAACGCCAATGGCACGTATTCGGAAAAAAACAGGAATCTTTTACCCGTCCGGATATGCTTCGGAACAATTTCTGAATCATGATATTTGCGGATATAGTAAATATCGAATGTCGTCCGAAAATGGTCCAGAAATGAGGCATATCATGCTACGTGTCAACTCCTAATATGTCCAAAATTTATTCCTGGAATATAATTACCTTGGATATGTTCAGAATATGAAGCGTGTTATGTATTCGGAAGCAAGAAACGTCAATGGCGCGTATCTTGAAATATAGGAAAGTCTTATTCGTCCGGATTCGCGACAAAACATGTCCGGACTCAGGATATTCCAGGATATGGTAAATATCAGACATCTTGTCCGGACACATTCCAAATATCAAGCATGTCTTGAAATATATCAACTCCGAATTTTTCCGGAAATCAGCCCCTTTCGCATAGTGTGTTCTTTCAGAATAGTGAGCTATGTCTCGAATTTGATGTAAGTAAGTAGAATTGTATCTATCTATCTAATATCTAGATGAAAGCAAATAAGATAGATTTTAATCGAAGTGGTCAAAGAAATCATGTGGGTCCTCGAAATGTAGATAGAATCTTGACACGATACAGATACAAATTAAGCACCTGACCATAAGCCCTGGGTACAAGATTCGGAACGTAAAGTTCCGGATAGACGTTCCGGAGGTACCAGGTGAAGTTCCGGCACCGGAGGTCGTGACGCAACTTCCGCTTCTCTGTCAGGTCACCTGCCGACATCTAACGTGATGGGAGCAAGAAAGACAGACTATGTCGTACTATCACATGTCATCCCATGTTTAAACATATTCGATTTTTCAAATTAGCATCTTTAAGTTAGAAAGTGCATCATTTAAAATTATTTATACATTTCAAGGCCCAGGAGAGTTTCCCGTCATATGTAGTCAGTACTCAGAATCAGATATAGGTTTGCGTGTCTTTTTTACACATGGATTCATCACCAGTGTTTGCCTGTGTGAATGGCGTTCAGCACTAGGCACAGATGCGTTTACCTGTGGTAATGGTGTTCAGCATAATGTTTTTACCTGTGTGTGAATGGTGTTCAGCACTAGGGACAGACGCGGGTACGTGACACTGTGTGAATGGTATTCAGCACCAGAGGCGTGTGTTTTACTTGTGTGTGAGTGGTGTTCAGCAGGTAGTAATCGGATGGTACACAGCATGTAACATGTAAATGTTCCTATTCAAACCTCCTTGGTTTATATGATATACAGACCTCTTCGGCTGGGGAATTAATAGAATCCTGCTCCTACGGTATAACGTCATCATTCTACACAGGTTTCACGTTTCGCGGGGTTTTTGACCGCGCCGGCTATCATGGCTATAGGGAGAACATTTGCCGGGGGACTTTGGCCATGGAGGGTAACATTCGCAGCCAAATTAGACCCTATCTCCGTAGCCGACTCCCTTCGTACAATTGACTCTATTTTGGCCAATTTTCCCAGCGACCCGCGGAGGATTGTAGAGCCTAGGGTTTCAGGGTCTAACTCAGTTCATCTGCACTCCTTTCATGTTGGCAATGGAGCTGAGACGTTAGCCTGTGTTAGCCCAATGAGGTTATATTAGACGTCCATATAACCTCATTGGTTAATAGGTTAATGAAAAGTAGTAATTTTGAAAATACAGATAACTGAAGTTTTTTTTCAGGCAGGGAAGTCTCTGCATTGATTGTTAAACTATTTGTCACTTCTGACATCAAAGCATGTATCTTTCTCTTTCAATTCAAGGTTGCAAAATACCTGCCATTTGCAATTTTGTATAAGGCCTTTGTGATCATACCTGACTGTGAACAAGACTCTTTGCTTCTCAACTTTCTCGGATGTAGAGCCACAGGATGTTTATGACAGTACATACAATGATCACAACTTGCAAAGCTAAACCTCACGTTCTCGCCTCGTTCACACATGGCAAAGAACTCCTTTGTTCACACCAATTATAGCTCATCAGCTTGACTAGAGTCCATTGTTGCCAATTCGTACCAAATGTAAATGGCCACGATTTGGCAATCTGTGGTCTTTGTCTACAAATAACATGAAAAAACAAACTCAACACACAGAAAAACTGTTTCAAAACAACACTATGGTTTGGTTGACTGCTGTTTCCCGGACAGACCGCCATCTTGGATGGAACGTTCTAACTGACTGTGCTCAGGGGGGCACCTGGCAGGGTGTGCAATTAGCGCATTGGAATGCAAAATGGAGGAGGAGCAGTGGGAGGTGCAACCACAGCAATTATCACCCAATTATAGCCTTTCAGATCGCACCTTAGCTCATCTCAATGTCATTAAAATATTAATGAGTCTTTCCTAGGGCCAGGCTTACCGGGTCTTAAAGGCCCCCTCTCATAGACCTTTCTCACGCGGCGGCCATGATAGAATCAAAACGAGGCCCTTGTGGCAAGCATTAGACCGATCCTAACTGTCAATCATAATTACCAGTTTAGCCAATGATTACCTGATAATTAGAGAATCGACCAATGAAGAAGTGGCTGCATGACCGTCAAATATTTGCATTTCTATGTTTTTATTTTGCATTTCTACGTTCTGACAGAGGAGGGCGGAGACTATGGGATCGGTCAACGAAGCTCTAAATTGCTGCATCTTTTTTGTACATTACATTAGTTGTAATATTGATACTTGGATATCATATTTTAAAACTTAATGTGATTTAGGAGGAAAACTAAATCTGTACATTATTTTTGCTTCTTTGCCTCATTGGCCTCGTCTTCATTCTATCATGCCCGCCGCGTGAGAAAGGTGTATTGGGCTGCGGTACTGTGGCGGTAACGTGCGGTAGCTTGGAAATGGCTACCGCCACAGTGCCGTGCACAGGCCTCGGCGTACCGTCCTAGTGACGTCTCAGTGCCGTACCAGTGCCGGTCCACACCGCCGGCGTGCCGGTTGAAATGGCGATTTTTTTCAAAATTTGAAAAAAAACGCAAGTGGCAAAGTGCCGCGCGCTCGCCGGGAGCTTACCGGGAGCTCACCGCACGCGCTATTGTGTAAAAGTGATATGTCAGTCTCAAGGTTATACGTATATTCTATAACATGTTACCTTTGTTGCACCAAGTGTCATAAGTGAAAATCCTTTTATCACTTGAAATCAATTTTTGGTGCATTTTTTAAAATAATTTTGCATTGTCGTTTTATCCATTGACAGCACTGCGATTTGTGATTAATTGAAAGCACTACCATCAAACTACAATCGGTCCATTTCCCTAGCTATTGATCTGTTTAAGAGTTTGTCTAAACCAAATTTACTGCATTGTAGTGAGGTTGAGGATTGTAGCTGTAGATCCTCTGATATTTTCATTGGGATAGTGCTTAATCACACTGAAAATTAGATCTCTGCATTGTACATTTATTCCAGTACGGAAGTTGATAGACTAGTCGCTCAGGAAAGGAATCAGACTACTCGTCTACATGCACTCGCCCTGCTCTTGTGCCATTAAAGAAATAAAGTGATAAACTGAACTTGATATACCAGTCAGGCACTGTATCGCAAATTTTACTCAATGTTTCGCCGTAAGGGGTGAATTAGAAGAATTCCTATTGATCGTTGATAGTCAAACATAGTTGATTAGATACTCTCGCTAAGATTAAGTAATTTACCTACTAACAGGATTATTAAAAAAAAAAAAATACGACACTTCATCATTCGAAGAGGAAAATGACTGGGCTACTCACGCTCAGGACATATTATGTAGACATGTTTGGATTTGCCCCGCAGTTAACGTTGATACCAACGGTTTTGGATATACATTTAAAGAAAGTGTGAAACTTCAACCTATCTGGTACACAGAACTAGAACGATATGTCCCATGTATTGTTGTCATGTCCAACTCCTATACCACCTACATAAGTCAATTTCATTATACTTCATCCTAAAAGCGAGGGAAAAAATAATCAATACATGGCTTTATTGTAATTCATACACTGTTATCGATAATGTTTTGTACTTAAGTACTTATAATTGTAGGATAGGTTAGCCTTGCAGTATTGTTGATTTAGTGCCATATATTGTACCATATACGATTGTCGAACAATAAAGTTCATTCAATAACTTGCTCATCTGGGCTTCAAACGCAAATGCGCCGCACGTCAGTGAGAGTGCAAATGAAAATTGGTGGGAGAAACGCGACGGTGCCGTAAAAATCTGCCGTGGCAGTGCCGCCGCAGTGCCGGAGCCCAGTGAGAGGGGGCCTTAACTTAGCTGAGAGGTGTTTGGCTGTGTGAAAGGTGTTCAGCACCAAAGTTATGTGTTTTTACCTGTTTGTGGTGTTCAGCACCCTGAATAGGTGTCAATGGTGTTCAGTACTGGGCAAAGGTGTGTTCACCTGTGTGTGGACAGCGTTCATGGCCAAGGACAGGTATGTTTACCCATGTGTGGATGTTGTTCAGCACCACTGACAGGTATGTTTACCGTGGTATGGATGGTGTTCAGCACAAAGAATTGAGTAGATGATGATCAGCATCCAGATCTAGAACGGGTACGCTGTGATAATTGTACCTAGCTTAATACCACCCGGTCACAGACACAATTCACAAGAGGCTACTCACCGTTTTCGTCCGCTTTTGCCTCCTGTAATAGATGTCCTTGTACTGGTCCATCCAAACTTCCGCCACGCGCATCGTGTTCTTGATGACAACATAAACACCTTCCGGTGCGGTATAGTTGTAAGGCACGCTTCCTCGGAACACGTGGCCGACATGTGAACAGGGCAGGATCTCAAGGCTGCCGCCACACTGCCAGACCTACAGAACACGTGACTAACATGTGAACAGGGCAGGATCCCCAGGCTGCTAACACGCTGCTAGACCTACAGAACACGTGACTGACATGTGAACAGGCCAGAATCCCAAGGCTGCCGCCCCACTGCCAAACCTACAGAACATGTGACTGACATCTGAACAGGGCAGAATCCCCAGGCTGCTGTCACGCTGCCAGACCTACACAACACGTGTTAAGGAGAACCAACCCAAATGTACATTCAATGAGTTGCAAACAATCGAATCTACACAGGCGCACAACACGTTTCACATAGAGGGGCGTTCGTACAGGCCAAACCTAAGACCAATGCTAAAACTAGAACATTTATGTATCGATGCATAAAGACATTCAACAACTTGCCTCCCCATGAGAAAGCCGGACGCTTTTACACATTTAAAGAGAACATCAAAACATGGTGTAAAAACTACAAGCACATACGTTTGAACACATGGTGGTGATGAGCAATTGATAATATCTATTATGTTTACGTTGTTATGTTTATATTTTGTCACTATGACTACTTAGGAGGGCAACTTTTCTGTATACGCTACCCTCAGTTCATTTGAGTAATTGCCATATATTTAATTTTTGTTACTACAATTCGAATCGTTTAATGATAACATGCAGATAATGTTGATTATCTCAGTTTGACCTCTGGCCTCTCCCGCTTATTTTTAGTTTTATAACACTAATTTTTGTTTAATTTACCTTACTTACTTTATTTGTTGTATAAGTCTTGCTTCTGTATTCATTTTCACTGTTCGGATTCCAGGAAGAATAGTGTATGAAAAACCACTAATGGAGATTCTAATTAAAGAAACAATACGTGACCGAAAGTTGACTGATATTCAAACAGGCCTGGATCCCCGTGCAAATGGGAGATGCAGAAACGTCATTGTTACCTTTAAAAGGCTAAAAATTGTACCTTGAAGGTAAAATAGATCAAGGACTGATATAATCGACCTTGAATAGATCTAACATAATGAATATTTTATAATATGACATATATACTACAATTACAGATCTTGAAAACAAGTTAACCTTGAAAGATAGATCCAGGTTCTCGCCTCCCCATATGTCCATATACGTGTCGTACGTTCCGATGTGTTTGAAATATTCCTTGTGAATAGAAAATATTCCTCCGGCTATTGTTGGGGTCCTGGGAGCAGAAATAAATGGGAGGAAATTAAATCACACAAACGGAAAGAAAGAAATGGTGGGTCAAAATTCACATTTGCCATCAAGTACGAGGAGGCTTCAGAAAGTAACGCCTTTTTGATCATACTAGGTTCATTTTTGTATGAAATGAGATTTGGCACAAATGTAAAGAAACATCTCGTCTTGGGAATGAAGTTTCTCAATGTCTTGTGCAGATTTGCAAAGGCGGCTGAGTTGATTTCAATATGACCACACCCTCGGAAGCTTGTCAGAGGCAAACAGCAGTAAAAGAGAAGCTCAATTAGCAGTAAAGTATTATCCACTTGCCATGACTGTAGGGGACTGAAACTGCACATGTTTCAAAATCCATATCCCTTTAAGTCTCATGCTTACTTTCATCTCTGACCTCTTATCATTTTTGTTTTCGTTCCTAGGGTGGAGTGAGATATGAGTTGAATTCAGAGCGGACATGAGGATCCGGAATATGCGCTGTGTTGATAAATCGTTTTTGCAGACTACTTTCCCATATATTCAGAGAAACGAATCTAAGCACACTTCTTTATCGTTAAACACATCACATTTGTGCCATGTTTCGTTTCTCTTGATTAATAGAAAAGTAGTTTGCAAATTTAAAGGTCTTTAACCAACGCATCACGATTTCAGCTATGAATTCAAATGGCTATAATATCACACCTCACTCTATCCTAGCAGCTGTAAAAGAGGAACCGCAAGGAGTTCAGAAATAAAATTTGGCATGTAAGTTGTAGAGACATGTATAATTATGCATGTGTAATTTAAACTTCTACATTGATTGTGAACGGGTTATGTCTGACTTATCTTTGGTTCTGACAAACTTCCAAGGGTGTTGTCAACTTGAAATCAACTGAGTCGCTCATAAAGATGTGAACAACAAATTGACACTCTCCAGTCTCGAGAAGAAATGTTTTTGTGCATTTATGCCAAATTTCAACTTATTTCATACAAAAATGAACCTACTATGATAAAAAAGACGTTATTTTCTGAAGGCTTCTCGTATATATACCTAATATTACAAAAACATTTCTCGGTGTATTATGGGGGCTTATTCTCAAACCAATGATGTTATTAAAACTAAACGGTGATCGAACATAACATCTCTGTCTCAACAAACACGCAGCTTTTGCTCGTTGTTCATTCTTCATCGTTTTGATTGTATGACGCAATGTATCAAATAATCAATGTGCTGCAAGTACCTAATTGGATCGCTAGGGGACGTTCGTCTATTCCATTCGTATTGGGGCACTTGGCTCCAGCAGAAGTTCATGTTTGTCCAATAAAACCCCCCTCTCGGCACGCCTATAACAAAAAGCCAAAATCAGTGACATGCAAATCATTGATGGGAACTTGATATAGTGCTGCATTGTACATCAGCATAAACGTTCCATAGTGCCGGTACATAACATCACTGGCTCACAGCCTAGGTTGCCAAGCTAAGGCAACGAAACATCCATGGTATTACATTTACAAGGGCCAAAGGGCAATTTGTCGATATCGGACGTACACCCTTATCGCGTTTATCTAAACGTCGTGGTTAACCTGGTCATTAACAAGTTTAATTTCTGGAACAGATGTTACACATTGATTAAGTCTATCACTCGCCAAATAGAGCCTACTGATTTGTTCTTTATTTATCTGAGCTGTTAATCAGGTAAACTCACCCTCCGTGATGTAAAAGTTATATCTGAACGTGTTCAAGTCAATATAGTCTAGAATGGGTGAGACCACGATTGTATGGTCGTGTGCAATACGCTCCAGTAAGGGCTCCATCCATCCCGGCATGCACTCACAATGGGAGTCTAGGAATGTCAGGACCTGGAATGGTGACGTCAAACAACTAAAATAAACAAATTTTTTCTAAACCACAGGCTATGATTCACAATGTAAATAGAGGCAATCAACGAACGTTCAAAATGCTTACATGAAAATAGCTTATTAACACGCCACTGCGCGAAAGGGGTCCATTTCCGGACAAATCCGATATTGACACATCACTGGGCATGTTACATATTCGGACCGTTTCCAAGTACTCAAATCGATACCTAACATATTCGGAAATATTTTGATTCAAGAAATATTTCCTAGCAAATTCGGATAAATACAACTTTTTATTTTTCCGGATACAGTTCAGGGTCGTATCGTAACTCCGGATATGTGTTTCTTTATGTATACGGAGATATCTGTTGTTAAGATACTTCGGCAATCCATGTTGTATTCTGACTCTGCCGTGACAGGTAAGATATCCGGGAATGTATTGACTCCGAAAATGTTGCTATTCATTTCCGGACAAATCCAAAGTTTGACACATCACTGGGCATGTCAAATATACGGACTATTTTCAAGTACTTATATTGACACCTGAAATATCCGGAAATATTGTGATTCAAGAAATTATTCCAAGCAAATCCGGATAAATATAGTTTTTATTTATTTACCGGACTCTTTACAAGTTCGTATCATAACTCCGGATACGTATTTCGTTATGTATACAGAGAAATCTGTTGTCAAGCGCGAAAGCGGTCTATTCCTGGACAAAATCCGAACTTTGACACATAACTGGACATGCCAAGTATTCTGAACGTTTTCGGACATTTTGTCAATACACAACATTTACGGAAATATATTGAATCAGGAATTGTTTCGTTGCAGATCAAGCAAAATATGACTGAGGATATTTGCGGATACCGTACATGGGAGTTTCATTACTCCAAATGCGTGTTTCTTTACATACACGGAGGTATCTGCCGGAGCCCGAGTCTCTTAACATCCTATTCTCAATACGATCTGACGGAATACACCGCGAGATTCGTCTTTCTGAACCAACTTGCAAAGACGAGGAATGACCTGCATGTACTCGGGAGTCGGGACCGAAGTGGATGGTACGAGGACAACGGGGTGCAGTGACCTCAGCGGAGCATGGACAAGCCGAGAACACGGTAACTGAACTTCCAATATCTACAATTGGAGACGGGTTAAACTAATACCTACATCAGAAATTAGTCACTTCTTACTCTAGTGTGTCAATTTGCAGCTAGGAGAGTTTCACAGAAATTGTTTTCAAGCAGCTCTTCCGTGAAGCACAACAGGCCACCCACATGTATCATAATAGAAAACATGTGTGTATACGGAATATCAGTAATCAACATTTTCCCGGATACTGTTAATGGTCATTTCTTTACTCCGAATACGTGTTTCCCTCTGTGTACGGAGATATCAGGGGTTGGAATACTACAGAAATCCATGCTGTAACATGACTACAGAGAAGAGTCAATATACCTGACAAATATTAGAAATTTTCTGAATATACCTATGCCGAATATATCAAGTCCAAGCAAAAACAACAATCCTTAGTTGTGTCGTATCGTGAAATATCAGTTCTCAGTAAATGCTACGTGTTTGGTGACCTGATACTCATCATATTGAGGACTGTTACCTGGCAATGTGAGGATAATAAACATTATTTTGCTGCTGTCCTGTCGAGTTTAGTAACAAAAGGAATGTTGTGTTTTTAGCCACATCATTTGATAAGGGTTTTTATTTTTCAATTCTTTTTAGATTTTCAGTTCGACCTTAGGATCTGTTTTAACTTTAACATATCATACAGGAATGGTATTATAATCTGTTCAGTCTGTTGACATTATATTTGACAGTACCTTGAAATAATTTAGAAATTATTTTTATGCATATGCGATCCGAAAGAAAACAGTCTTTATTTCGTGATATTGTTTTGTTTTTGTTTTGGATACTGTACAGGGGCGTTTCGTAAGACCGAATACGCGTTGTTGATATATTACAACAACCCATGTTTCAGTATTCTGACTATACATAGATATGCTAAATATATTGACTAAGAAACTGTTGCTACCCTATGCCCGGGCAAAAGCAGTACTCCTGATTCTTCCGTATACATGCTACGTGCGTTTAAGTGCTTCAGATATGTGTTTTTCTCTATTTGCCCTTATATCCGGGAATACCAGTTTTCCGTATACGAGAAGGGTAGATTTCTAGGCAAATCTGAAGGTTACACATGTCGCGTATATCTGGACATTTCCAAACAAGAATTTCCACACAGCATTTTCGGAAATATTTCGACACAGGAATTGTTTATTTGCGTGTCCGGTTAATATCTTAGAATATCTGTTGTCCGTATATGTTACATATTTCCTCATGGTATTCCGGAATCTTCGTTCCTATTTCCGACACGTGTTTCTATGTACAAAGTCTCTCCAGCAATGCGTATAGTACCTGTACTGTCTGCCAATAAGTCCGATGCCTTTCCGTTTTCCTAATTTGTGTTTCATCATATGTTTAAGTGTTTTTATTACTCAACTGATCGCAAAGTGAGTGATCGCAAAGTTCATTGACTTGGTTTGGGTTTGTCAAGAGTAGTCTACAAAGATAAAGTTTCAGTTGGGCAGTATTTCAACGTTGTTGGAAACATAATTTACATTTCTTTATTGAGCCGACTTTGTTCACTTTACCTTTTGCTATCGTTATTTGACCATATGCATGATCCGACTGGAATTAGACAAGGCTAAACTTTAAGTAAACAGGTATCCGGTCACTGCTGTCTTTAGTGTTGTAGACCATCTTGTTTTTGATTCGATCGTTGTTTATTTCGTTGTGTCATATCATTGGAGAGGGAGGGTGCGCATTTGATGTAGTAGGTCTCGACTCGTCTCCACATTTGATTTATTCTAGCCACGTTTATTTTTCAGCATATTCCGCTGAGTATATCGGGGGGTTATAAAGACAGTTCCAGTGCAGCAACATCTTTGCAGCAAACCAACCTGTGTGACTTCCGCACGCCTATCTTGGAATAATGATATGTCTGTTAACACCTATACGTTAAAGAAGCAGTACTATTTGTATCAGAACATTCCTTTATGTGACACGGATAATATGTTAAACCTGGTGCCTAACAAAGTTAATCAATCCGTACCGTAATTGCCGTTGCGGGTGTGCCGTAAACGCCCAGAATGAGTAGCATCATGTGAAAACACATTGTAAATGTTCATAAGTAAACTACAACGTGAATATCCCTAAGCAAAATTTGTATGATTCATACTCTGATGTATTTATAGAGGTTACAGAAGAAGCTCTTAATGTTATGATATAACTTCTGCATACATTCTATATTCATTGATTTAACGAGTAAGAGATTTGTATCATTGGTTTTCAATTACCCTCATTCAGAATATTGACATTATATCACGTATAGACTCTATTGATCTTATTTTACTTTTAATTACTTATACCTTGATATCCAGGACTTATAACAGCAATGTTTTTGTACATATATTACCACAATTAAGACTGTTCAAGATTGCTCACTGTGTAGTTGTAAGTTATATGTGTATTTTCGCTGTTGTAGAACATCTACCGATAACCAAATCTATATGCCTAACTTGAATCTGAATCATCAGTAAGCGTTACCATGAAACTGTTCAGATATAGGACTTAAACAATTACAGAGTGATTTAAAGTATTCTTGCTTTTCGTATTTTCTTTGCCATGTATCTAGCTAGTATGTTTAATCTCAGATATATAATTTCAGGAGCAAAAACACTCCGTATACATTGCGGACTCAGTGTTACGGATATGCGTTTCCGACTATAGATATTCATCGGTAAGTTGCTGGATGTCCGTTGCAGAAAGAATCCGAATACGCTGCCAAAAAGTTGGACTATCCGGTTGATATCCGGAAACAAAACTGCAGCATATCCGGATCCGGGTATGCGACGATAAAACATGTTCCCGTTTCCAGCTCCAGATATTAATCCGTATTCGTGGTCTCTCCGTTGAAAAAAAAAACCGCATACGTTACCGGAAAGTCAGAATATTTGGGTGATATCCGGAAACAAAACGGTAACATATCCGGATCCGGATATGCACCAATGAAACATGTTCCCGTTTCCGGCTCCAGATACTAATCCGTATTCGCGGTCTCTCCATTGATAAAAAAATCCGCATTCGTTATTGGAAAGTCGGAATATTCGGCTGATATCCGGAAACAAAACTTTAACATATTCGGATCCGGATATGTTGCGATTAAATGTGTTCCCGTTTCCAGCTTTAGATATATATCCGTATTCGCGGTCTCTCCGTTGTAAAAAAAATCCGCATACGTTACTGGAAAGTCGGAATATTCGGCTGATATCCGGAAACAAAACTTTAACATATTCGGATCCGGATATGTTGCGATTAAATGTGTTCCCGTTTCCGGCTTTAGATATATATCCGTATTCGCGGTCTCTAAGTTGATAAAAAAAATCCGCATACGTTATTGGAAAGTCGGAATATTCGGCTAATATCCGGAAACAAAACTTTAACATTTTCGGATCCGGATATGTTGCGATTAAATGTGTTCCCGTTTCCGGCTTTAGATATTTATCCGTATTCGCGGTCTCTCCGTTGATAAAAAAAATCCGCATACGTTATTGGAAAGTCGGAATATTCGGCGAATATCCGGAAACAAAACTTTAACATTTTCGGATCCGGATATATTGCGATTAAATGTGTTCCCGTTTCCGGCTCCAGATATTAATCCGTAAACTTAGGATATCGAGATCAAGAAACGTCTGAATATCGTCGGAAACGTAATATTGTCGGAAATATCCTATCATTGTAACGTCCGGAAATCGACCCTTTTCGCACAGTGATTTTTTTATTGCCAAGTAGGGCGTTAGATATTCAACTAATAACAGTGATTCCTTTATAGCGTCGTCGCGAAATGGACCAAATTATGTAATTGGAGTATCACAAGTTTTCAAGAGCATCCCATAGATTTCAACCAAAAACGCAAAATGTCGCATACAATTTTTTTTGCAATTTTCAGAATTCTGCTAACCGAATGCAATATAACCCCCAACAGGCTCCGCCCGACGGGTGTCGCCAAAAAAAGGCAAATTTTAACCACGCATACCTGCGTTGTAAATAGGTAGGAGTTGACCTAGATGTGACTAAAACCCTTGGCTGGGATTCTAACATTTGCATAAAAATAGTTTGGTGATAATACCGTGATATCATTTTTTTTCCTTAACGTTATAGTTGTATAGTCTTCCTTCTTTTTATCTAAAAGAACACCTGCTATTGTAACACATATCCTTTAAATCGCGCTCCTAGCGGCCGGTCCAGCTGTTACCACTCCCTAGCGGTCATCAACCCTAGCCTGCGAGAGACTGTGTAAGTACAGGCTATTCTGTGAGATTCTATGATGGGAATATTACATGCTTTACAATATCATGGGAAATTCAAATTATTCATAAAGATAATGTTTGTTTGTATTATTGTTTTTTAGGTATAATTTAGAGTCTGACGTAAATCTACTCCATTGACATAATCTTTTCATCTCCAAAAGATGTTTCCGTACCTGCCCCGTTGCATGCCGGGCCCCCAGCAGTCTGGCCCGAATGAGTCCCTCTCGTCTTTTTGCTCGCAACAAGCGAACCACAGAACCGATCTGTGACAGTTCTAGCTCCAATTCTGACTTCACATTCCCTGTAAAACACAAGAATATAAACACTAGCCCATGCTTGTTAAGTGCCGATTCGGTGTCTAAAAGATAATTGTTTTTCGCGTAAGCATAGCGTTACAATACCTAGTATGACAGTCCTTTATAGTGATAGAACAAAATTACAGGGACTTTCGCAAGGTCTTCTATTTTTACAACTCTTACTACACAAAAGTAAATATAATATGTACAACACTTGACTACAAAACCTCCGTTTCGCGAAGGTAATGATTTTGACATGGTAATTACAAGGTATATGGGCATATCAGAATATGGGGTCTGCTCACCCGAATGCACTACAGTTTCTTAAATGTAAAGTACATAGACACTAGGCCATGGCCCTCGCATTAGTGATCCTGCCTCTTCTTTTTTCCTTTATTCAATCTCATCTATCTCCCTCCCATCATTGTATTTTTAAGGGGTAATTCGTCGTACCCATTGTATGATGGTCGGCTGACCAGCTGTCCATGGACTGTACCACACTACTTCCAAGAAAGGGGTCAAAGCTTGTAATGCTGCAGTACCTGAAAATACCGCTGTGGGGTTCAAATTCGCCATGTTTTAGGGGGCTTCAATACCTACCCACATTCCAATATGCATACAAATCCATCAAAAGGATCTTCAGTTATAGGTGAGAAAACACATTCACCACCAATAACAATACCCCGTCAGAGATGAACCTCCTTCCCGCAGGTAACAATGAATGTGTAACATACGGTACGAACTGAAGTCGTCCACCAGTAAGATCTCGTGCAGCAGTTCGGCTGGTGTGTTCTCCAACACGCTGTACACCGTGCGGAGAAGGGTGGACAATGCCTCGTTGTGGAACACGATGATGATACTCGTTGTCGGCAAAGGCTGAAAATACTCCTTTTCCCTGCATCTAAAATTTTCCTTCAGTAAATACCACACACGCGCCAATTGTTAAACAAGGAACTCGGCGAAGGAAGTCAGGCTTAGATAATACATTATCAGCATATGGAATTTTCGAATCTTTTTGCAGGATCTAGGCTGCAAAATTTAAAACAGCCTGGATAACGAAATTTTCAAAGCATTGACATTTACATGCACATTCAGTATATCTACGTCATTTTTTTCATATTTTCCTACATCCAACGTGGAAACAACCCACCACTTGGTTGCCTGATTACTGATGAATAAATGTACGCTTGGCGATGTAAACCATCCGGTAGCTTTCCTAGACGTTCCTGTGGCGTAGTGATTTTCGCTTTTTCCCTCACTGAATATCGTACGTGACGCAATGACGTAGGGTTGATTCAACTTACTATGTAAAGTAATAACCAGAACAACATGACTCCAAACATCGTCCAAGTCTCACATTGGGTATTGTTAAGACGCAGTTACTTACGATTGGTCTCTGAGATCCTGTAAGGTCCTGTGCACAGAGATCATGTCACTGACGTACTGATTAAAGGCATATTTCTTATAACCTTTAGCAACGAGTCTTATTTCTTCGTCTGTCTTCGGAGTCAAGTCAACACCTGTTCCCAGTTCGCCCGGGAGGCCTCTGTCCACTGCAGGAGGTCGGACTAAGGCCGGTGTCGTGTTGACATGTTTCTTGGGTAATCCATACTGGGGGAAAATTAGTTAAAATAATAGAAAATAGAGTAGATAGCTTATCGGTTATAAAGAAAGTAGTGGTCATAAAAAATAATAGAAAAAGTCACATTCCCATATACATTAATACGCTAAGGAAAGCTGGGGTAAAAATAACGCTGATAGTTGATAATTATCAAAATCAGAATGTGTACCAACCTCATGTCGACCTGTCTAAGTCCAAAAATCTATGAAACGCATGTGCAACACATAATAAGACAGTTTGATATCCAATAGACCTCTTTCCAGTTACGGCGGCCATTTTGAATTCCCTGGGGTCAGCTGGGGGTCATGCACCAAAGTGAGGCTTAGGTTGGGAAACACCGGCCAGGATGGGAAACACCAGTATGATATAGCATAGGTATTCCGTCCTGGGTGGTACATTTTGCGCCTCTAATGTGAAATGCTGTGGTACATGCACCTGGCATGTGTAGAAAATATTGTTGTGGATATTTGGACTTGATTTTAGCTAAATTCCAATTCATTTTTCATACTTTTTGATGAGTGAGTTCAGAACATTTAGTGTCAGTGCTTATATCCCCTATTTGTACTTTGCATAGATTGGACCGCGTGAAATCCCACAAAAATTGATTTCCTTTTGAATTGGGAAGAAATCAAGTTTGTTGGCTGTTCTAAACGTTCAGTGTCTTCGAAATTTTATCATTTTTGCCTGTTGGGGCGGCAGTGTAGTAGTGGTTTCTATAATATTTTTCACTCTAGCCCGTTCTTTGTTTATAACACTTTGCCCCCATAACCGTTACATACTGTTAAATTTCTATCTAGTAGACAAAGATCTTAAACCATAATTTGCTTTAAGCAAGGTTTAAGTGAAAATATATTTTAATCTCAAACCAGCATATGCATGTTATTGTTAGGCATAAACACTGTGTCACAGGGTCTATAGCGGACACAGAGGCGCGGCGGAAACGGGATCACAAGCAGATACGTGGCGCCCCCCCCCCCCCCCCCCAAAAAAAAAATTGAAAAAAAAACACGCTGCGGGGAAAAGGACTGCAGCGGAGGCTATAAACGCCTGGTGTGTGGGTCGATCCAGCTTGCAAGTGCACCAGGCCTTCATACAGTGGTATACATATAGAATTAAGATTTTTGCCATGCCAATCTCAGAAATGCATATCAGTGTTTGCATTGATATTGTATATCCATTTTTACTTTGCATAGGTGACGGTATGCTGTAATAGCTGATCACTAGTAGGATTAGACCCTAGAAAACATGAAAATACCCAGCTGGCATCCTTGCGGGTAGTAAGTTATTTGCTGACTTTCCCGGGAGCTCTATCTAGAGACACCTCAATTTACATGGAAGACCTTAGTGCGGCCATGGCAGATAGACTGGTGTGGTCGGAAGTTGTGCATGAACTTGCCCCGTCCCCCCCGGGGGTCGACCGATGATGATGATGATATTTGTAGAAATACATTTTCGGACATTGTCTGGATGCCAAGATCCATTCTGCAAACTAAGAACTCAGTGGGGACTGAGGCAAGGTACGTATCCGTACTGGGTGCGCCCCTTGCTTACCAGTATGTCAGTTTGCCCCGATGATATTTAGTTATAGCGACATAAAAGTACACAAAAAGTTGAGTCCAGATTATTGTTGGCTGAAATTTAGCAGATTATTTTTCCTGCTAAATTGACAATTTCTGCATTTCTGAGATTGGCATGGCGAAAATCTTAATTCTACCACTGTATGAAGGCCTGGTGTACTTGCAAGCTCGATCGACCCACACACCAGGTGTTTATGCCTAACAATTAGCATGCATATGCTGGTCATTGTTATTGTTGGTGATTGCTGACACTGAACAGTTAGAACAGCCAAAAAACTTTGATTTCTTCCCAATTTAAAAGGAAAACAACCTGATTTCGGTGCATGTTTTGTGCGATTTCACAAGCTATGCAAAGTACAAATGGGGGGTATAAGCACTGACACTAAATGTTCTGAACTCACTTGTCAAAAAGTATGAAAAAATAAATTAGAATTTAGCTAAAATCAAGTCCAAATGTCCACAACAATATTTTCTACACATGCCAGGTGCATGTACCACAGCATTTCACATTAGAGGCGCAAAATGTACCACCCAGGACGGAATACCTATGCTATATCATACTGGTGTTTCCCATCCTGGCCGGTGTTTCCCAACCTAAGCCTCACTTTGGTGCATGACCCCCAGCTGACCCCAGGGAATTCAAAATGGCCGCCGTAACTGGAAAGAGGTCTATTGGGCATGCGCACATAATTCCACCCTAAAACTTTGACAAAAGTCACTGCTTTATTATCTAATGAACAAAAAAACGGGGAAATTTTCAAAGAGATCAGAACAGCAGCAATAATCCCAAAGGTATGCACACTTTAAGATATCCAACGTAACCTTACCAATTATCGTCCAATTTATTCAAAACGTATCTTCTTTAAAACCGCGCGGACAGGGACAAATGTTTAACCCATGGGAAGAAATACAAGCTGTTTTTAAAAGAACATACATAGTCTGTAAATATTTCTCCGCCTGTTTAAAGTCGTGCGAGCATGTATCATTCTATTCTGAGGTCTATGATGAATAATTGTGCTAGGGTTACCTATTATCCTCCATTTCAGCCTTTATCCTTCCAGCGCTATACGTGAAGAACGTAGACCAGAAAAAAAGCTTATTAACTGTCCAAAGTAGTCTACAGACAAATGATAGTAAAGTCATTATGTTTGACCCTCCGCTTGCTTGACGCTATGGAAGAATACAATGCTGTGCTGTGAATTTCACCGACATGCCGTGCAAAAATGTACCACCGCTTAGTGGGTCGCTAGATTGTATCAAACCTAGGCCTTCCTAATACTAGTAAGAGTTTTCAACCTCGAATCGCCATGGATAGTTTGAATATCAAAGAAAGCCTTCATGTCGGCTACTTTTAACAGATACTAGCTATAGCTATCGTGTAAGTTAGAACAAGAATGGAGTTTTAAAAAGCACTGGCGACGTTAGGTAGTAAATAAATATGAAAATCACTAGTTAATTTGCATGATTAATGATGAAATTTGATAAAATTACTGGATTCCATGATAGGACACTCAAACATATGTACCTGGGGAAGAGTGGTATGTCGATAGATGTCAATAATGACCGGGGGAGGGTTTTTGAGGCCGGCGCCAACTCTCATGTCACATAACATTCTAGGCAACAATTTCATAATATCAATGTAAATTCTTAATATTTTGTGTTGCCATGGCAAAAGGGTTTCTGACAGGCATATCTCACAACATCCGTTTCAATAATGTCGATTTCAGGTTTTTCTTACTAAACCACAAGTATTTTCTTACATAAATTACATCTTATATAGATACCTTCCCCGAGAAGGTTATATTATCGGTTGCACCAGCTGTGGTGTGGGTCTGTATGTATGTCGAGAGCATAACTCGAGAAAACTTTGATGGATCTTTGTTATTTTTGATAGGTAAGTAGCAGTTGTGAAAACAAAGGTCAAGTTAAAAAATGGTTTACCTGGCATTTTCCTACAGTGCTGCAGCGGACTTTTTATGTTTGTGTGTTTGTATGTAGACAACATAACTCGAGGAACTGTTGATGGATCTGCATGATTTTTGGTGGGTACGTAGAGACTGTAAAAGCGGAGGTCAAGTTAAAAAAGGGTCACCTGGCATTTTCCTGCGGTACTGCAGCGGGCTGTGTATGTATGCGTATTTGTTTGTAGACATGATAACTCAAGGAGCTATGGATGGTTGTGCATCAAATTCTGTGGATGGGTAGGTTTCTGAAAGGGGAAGGTCAAGTTCGATGATGAAATGTGGTACACTACGCCGCGGTCGCCTTGTCTATGGCCCACTTAGGGTACTCGCAGTCCTTTAGTGCCTGTTGGATGTGTTGTTTCTCTATCTCTCTGTCGTGTGGATCCGTTATGATCGTGTCAGCTCTGTAGAGTAACGTCTAAACAACCCCAAGCTTGTGTGGTGAGAGTGTCGAGGAGGGTTCTGTCCTGTTCCTTGTCATGTGAATTTGATGTCGGAGTCCAGAGAGTTGAGATGGTCTGTTGATAAGTTGTGATGTTTGCAGTGAAGGTTGAAACGTAGGTGGTTCCGGAAACGGGCGATTTTTATGCCCGTCTTTTCCTATTTTCCTGGCCGAGTCCAAGCAGTTCTTGCCGTATTCTCTTCTCAGATGAAAGCTCATCTGTGTTGGTAGTAATCATAATCCAATGTTTAAATTTCTTCCAACACTAAGGTATTCACGGATCTCAGCGGAGGCAGTGGGCGCTATAAACTTCCTGGCACGTTTGACCAATTGCTGACGTCACGTATCCGTAATAACACGTGTCAATAAAGTCACGTGTCTGTAACTCTCGTGAGTATATGCAGCGATTGGTCATTATTGATCCTGAAGAAGGCGACAGTGGTCGTCGAAAATTCAATCCATGAATACCTTAGTGTTGGAGGAAAGTTTAGCATTGTATTATGATTACAACCAACACAGATGAGCTTTCATTATAATTGTTTTAATTTAATAACATCAGTGGTAAAAATCCAGGATAGTGGGTTAGATAATTAGCAAGGGTATAAACAGGTCCTTGGAATTCGTCACCTCGCTGTATCTTTTTATACCAAAACATTGAAATGTACGTTTTGAGTCATTTTGTGCCGTTGTTGTTGGCAACAGAAGTCTAAGTAAACGTTAATATTCTGTTAGACACCCTTTTTGCTGAAATCGTGTTGCATACCTTTGACTTCTACGGGAACATCCTTCTTACACGGTTACACATGTGTTTTAATGATTGGATTTTACGTGTAGATCATTACACTGCACGAAATGGCCACGTTTCCTGACGGATCCGACGTATCCGGAATCGGGCCTCATGGCGTTTCCGAGCGAATCCGGAAAAATCCCAGTTCACTGTTCGGATACTGAAGTGCCCGCAGATCCGACCAATTCCGACGCCGTATTCTTCTGGATCCGTGATGCGCCTCGGATACCCGAAGATATTTGCGCGGATCCCTCGTTTTTTTGATATTTGGAATGTTCGGATTGTTTGTATGTCGGTAGTTGCTTCGGATCCTGACGAATAAATACACACGGCACGGCATGATCTCATTTCCTGACGAATCCAGCAGATCCGGAATTGCGCATCATAGCATATACGGAACGTTTCCGATTGGATCCGATGCACCTCAGATCCGACAATTCCGGCGCCGTATACGTCTGGATCCTTCATACGTTTCGGGTACAGATACGGAACGTTTCCGAGCAAATTCAGACAATTACCAGGTACACCTCAGATCCGGCAATTCCGACGCCGTATACGTCTGGGTCCGTGATGCGCGTCGGATACCTGAGGATATTTGCGCGGATCCTTCGTTTTTAGATATTTGTCAATATGGCAGAGATGTTCGGATTGTTTGTCGGTAGTTGCTTCGGATCCTGACCAACAAATACACACTGCACGGCACGCGGCATGATCTCAGATCCTGACGAATCCAGCAGATCCGGAATTGCGCATCATAGCAGATACGGAACGTTTCCGATTGGATCCGACAATTCCCGCTCCGTATACGTCTGAATCGTTGATATGAATTTAGCGGATTCCTGTCTCTACAGATCCGTAAAAAATCCGAGAAGCGGAATTTCGCGGATTTTCAAATTACCAACAATACACAATCGCTGCCGTGGAATCCACAAAAAAATCGTGACAAATACCAGAAGCGGAATTTCCCGGATCCCACGAAGCACTGCTTGATTTGCAAATTGTAAAAATGACACAGGCCACAAGGGGGCGCACCGAAGAAATTGTATTCTTCCAACCCCCTCGTGCGCAATTAGGATTTGTATGCTGCATCACGGCCACTGTCCCCTCATGTTGATAATACCTTTATATCCAATATCTAAAAATGCTACAATGATTCTCTTTTACTGTAGATTTGGTAGAAAATCCAATAGATTTGAATGCTGTGAATGTGAACGGTGACAAGTGCAACGCTGCGAGTCTACAAGTGCCCCAACATCCACACTAAGTTTAATTAAACACTAGGAAACGTTACCAATCTCCCATCTGTGGTTTGCTAGTTGACAAGACAGAAAGAATATTGGGACACACTCATGTTTCCACCCACCTCTGTTTATTTTCTCTGGACATACATTTGTAGGTTAAATTTTCTTCCCCTCAGCGGGATAAAGATTATAAACACCATTAGTACAGTCAACTGTATCCATACGGTATTTGTAATAAAAGATACATAACAATGTATACATGCAATTATACAGCCTGTGCTACCCAAGCGTCATATGATAGACTGGTACAATCATTATGTATCATCATTGATATTTGGGACCCAGAATGGTTATATGCATACCTGTATCTGAAAGTTGTGTACAAAGCTGAGAGTGCAACACAGTGAGAACGGAATACAGCAGTTATCAATATACCAGCACACACTTGTATGTATGTATTTTCTTTTTTTTTTGTTTCAATTACCAGCATAAAACTGTCCCTTTGATCCAGGCAAGTTAAGGGGGGACTCAACAGCAGCAGCGGCTATCATTGTTTACAATACCACATTTGAATGAATACAAAATTAACTTTTAACAAGGAATAAGTCACTTTAACCATTTTGTAATTCAATAAATAAGGAACTGCCCCCCTGCAGACTCGTGATGCAATATCCAGTCTAACAACTTAATTTTCAAGATCACTCCTAGAAAATCTGAGAGCACTATCTTTAAAGCCTTTCTTTGATTTTGTTTTAATGTGATTATTGCCATAAATCAAGGTGCTTTCTTTTAAAAAGGAGGTATATAAATGAAGTTGCTATCAATGCATGAACAATTATCCATAAACACATGCAAATTGAAGTAATTTTCAATATCGACCTAAATTTTTTCCAATGGTTGTTTGCTAAATGATATGTTTCGCCTGGCTGTAGCTGCTGAGTTCCCAATCCAAATACATCGTACAGATGATAGAGGTACAACTGTGTACACTGTCTCTTCTCTAGTGGCCGACAGCGTTACCTTGGCCTTCGAATAAGCACAGCGACTCACAATTCTCTTTAAAGGCAAGAAAGAGGTATGCGAAAATGGTTCATAACTAGGTTCCCACACAGAACACAGATCCTTCCTACCATAGTGGTATCTGTCCCCATGTTGTTTGAACCACTTGACTTCGGCCAAAGTATAAACTAGGTTTAATTCACCTGGGCCACCAGTATTCAGGAAAACTGATACTTTCATCATGTTGCTTACAACTCCTGGCCTTGGTTCTGCACTAGGGTCAATAACATTTTCATTTCCAAACCACTTGGCATAAATGCAAGAAGAAGCATCTGTTCGGTATCCTTCTGATGATACAAGCTCACCTGATAGAGAACATCTATCAAATTCTGTGTATTTCAAAGAAACTCTACTTACAACACAGTCTGGAAACATAACTTTAAACATATCAACTATTTTAAGGTTGTCATCCAAACTCATATAAGCTGATTTCAATGGCGGAAGGAGTACTTCAGATTTGCTATCAAAAGCCAAATTTCTACTATGTAACTCATCACTTTCTGAGAGCCTATTCAGCATGTCTAATTCTTCCATGGTCAAGACATGACCTACCCTACATTTTTTTCCTTCCATAAAAACTGATACAGGTGGTACCATATTGTCCCCTAACATTTCACACTTTTGTTTAGTCGCAACTTGCCAATCTAACAACCATTTACGCATTATGATGACTTCGGCATCACGATTATTGTTATGGTACTCACCCAATGTATAGTTTGCCCTCTCAAATGCGAAACACCAGAAGGCATGGATAGGCCCATAGTCGTGTATGCATTGTTTCAAGTGAAGATGTAAATGCATGTTCATCGAGCACCACTTTTTACCGTACTTGCGTTGGAAACAATTGCAAAATATCTTAAGACATTCATGTGCTTCATTAAGTTTTTGAGTAGTTATCACTCTGTTACAAAGTATCCTGGCTGCTGTTACAAAGCAATTCCAGATATTATAGTCTTGATCATCAAGTGTGCCCTTAAGGGCACACAAGGAGTATGTGCACACCCAGTGTTTCCATTGGGCAGCTTTAAAGCCATCAAATGAATGTTCAATTTTACCTGGAAGGCCTCCATCCAGGTCAGAGGGAACCCTCATGTTATCCACCCTTGACTGCATGGTTTTGAATGCTGAATTGGTTAGTACATTTGTTTCTTTCCACATCTGGAGAACCCTTTTTGCCGTTCCTTCTAAAAGATTGTGCATGGGGTCCACTACATGCATCCTTATTGGATCGAAGTACGGTAGTTCATAAAAACTACTATACCTTGCACCAAATTCAGCCTCAACTCTCTTTTGTGCAGCCCTTGTCTTGGAAGCTTTTGACCTTTCAGCAGTGTCAACATGAACGGCCTTAGTACGTGGCTCCCATTCATCAATGTGGAACCCAGAATAATCTACAGTGTTGTCTTTATCTCTTGGAAACGTTTTTAGACATTTTGAGCACGCTTTGTTTGCCATATGTCCAAGAAAACCAGCAGCCTTTCGGGTGGCAGGTATATCACTGGATAAACACAACAGAGCTGCTCTGTACATTTCTGTTCCTAAAGGGGAGGTGTCTGAGAGGTATACACCATGCCATAATCTATGAAGTTCTTCAACCAGTGGGTTTAAATAAGCATTGATATGCCTTGCAGGCTCCCTGGGCCCAGGTATTATACCAACCACAATTATATTTTCTTTTTTGAACCTCTGCTCCCTCGGTAGATTCATTACTACCATATACATGACACCAACTGAATCCTTAACATTTTCGTACACTTGAAACCAGTCGACATTGAACATGAGGCCGAGGTTGCAAGGTTCGGCCAAAAAGGGCTCACCATCGTAATACTGAAAGTCAGCCCACACCTTCCCATCATATATATCACCATACACGCCTTCTGAAACATTTCTATTTCTCCACTTTTCACAGTCTTCAAAAAACCCTGGTCTTAAGGTCAAGTCTTGCAGAGATTTTTCAATACTTCGGTAGCAAAAAGTTCTTTTTGGACGAACATCCTTCTGCCCATCCTTGCGATAAAAAGTTTTCATTAGCAATGTTCCACACGGACGACGGAATTTTCTTTGGTTGTGTGCTGGGAATTCAACAAAAGAGCATTTTGCTGACTTGTAACCAACAATTTTGCCATGCCTATCCCTTATCGCTATTCTTGCTTCATCTTTTGTATAGACCATATCGCATGATGGGCAGACAACGTAACGCGTAAAGTCATCTCTATCTAATCCTAATGTCTTTCGGAATGTGTACAGTGTCTCTGGAAAGAATGTTGCAAGGGTTTCTGCTATTTTGACATTGAACAAGTTGCACAAAGCAAGCAGAAAAGATTTTAAAATAGTAAGCAGAACAACAAGTGCATTGTCTGAAACATTGAACTTAGATTTCCATACACTGAGGTAAAGTAAGAATGCTGTTATCCAAGACAAAGTGTGACTTTTGTCACTATCTTCATCATGGTCTTCAACATCTTCTTCCTCAACCTCCGATTCCACCTCTTCTGTTTCATCCAGTTCCTCTTCAACCTCTTCAACCTCTTCAACCTCTTCAACCTCCGCATTCTCCTCATCAAGGCTGAGTAGTTCTTGGTCCTCATAGTACCATATCTGGTCCTCATGGTATTCATCACTGTCCTGTATTTAGAAACAAGAAAGCTTTCAAAAAAAAGCTGTCTGAGGGACGAACAGAGAAAAGGTGGCATTTTGGCCTTGAGGTGAGGGCTGTTGACTGAGAACTTAGAGGTACTTAGTTCAATCCCTGACAGGGTTGCAATGTTGTGCCGTTGGGAAGGGCACTTTACACCTACACTGTATTTCCTCACTTGACATGAAAATGAGTAGCTTTGGTAACGGTCCTGGGATGTCCCTCTGATAGGACGTTGAATTTAGATTTAGAATATGGGTTGTAAGTATTTCATCTTAAATGGGATGCACTCTGTCTGCAACTGAGTATTGAGCCAGGTCTAGAGATGATTCATTCAAGTTACCTCAATAGTTTCTTCTGGGGATGTTGATTTTGCAGGTTGAACATTCATCTCATTTCCATCCCCCACAGGAGTTTCTGTAGCGTCGTCCTGTGTGTCAAAATAGATCAATGCCAAATTTGATTAAACCAAAATTCTGAAACAATATCTTTATCAGTTGATTTGGGATACAAAAGCAATTCCGAACAGTACAAAACATCATGATAACTTTACAAACCAGTTTAGCAATGGTCAAGAAGTTAGTTGGTATAGTGAACACCACACAGCTTTAATGTAAGCAGACATTATATAACCAGACATACATTAACACTACATGCTATCAATGATTGCTTCATCTGTGCTTTCGGCCCTACAATTACTGTAAATGGGATAAAAAATACCCCGAGGGTTTTGAGGTACATATACCTTGAGTCTACAAAGTAACTTCCTCAAATCATCTCTTCTTCTCTGCAGCCTCTCAGCACAATCAGCTGTACTAGTGCCATCTTCCAGCTTCCTTTCAATTTCATGCAACTGAAAAGTAAAACATGCTCTGTTTATTTGCTGGGTCTGCTTCAGACTAGTGCAAGGAATACATGACGCAAGTTCAACAAGTCTTAAGTGAAACAAAGACCCCAGTCTGAGGGAAATGGAAACTGATTAAACGTTTTACCAAGCAAGGCCATAATCTTAGTGTGATAGAAAGTTTTTGGTCCTTTTCATACGTTGGCTTCAGGCTTTAACATCTATAGAATTACATCCTATCAGAATGCCGAAATTTTTCCACCCCATCCCATCTGATTGAAAAAATACAGTTTGGTGTTCAAGTTCATCTTTCACAATTGATACTATATAGCCTGGTAGGCATGAGCTCAGTGGTGTCTCTTTGGTGCTGGTACTGTTGCCCCCCGCCAACCCAGGTCCCAATTACCGTGCGCCGGGGGTAGCTTTATACATACAGATTATAATAGGATTCTTCGCTCGGCGTAATAGAAGATTAGCAAGTGGATAAAGAGAAACCAGCTGGAGATAGGCCCGTGGGTATAGATCGCCTGTGCTTAGTAAAGGCAGGGGTAAGAAAATCACCCGTAAGCCAACCCTCGGGTTTGGTACCCAGGCTTGATACCACATAGTACATGTATACAGTAATGTAAATTGAATATCAAGACTCAATATGCCAGACAGATTGTGCTCACCTTGTCTTTGGCCTTCCTTTGAGCATGCAGGTCCAGCAGCTTTGTACAGTGGATCACATAATCCACAGCCTGCTTCCTGTCCCCACTACCATCAGTTGGGTGAGTATCCAACTCAAGCAGAAGACAAACCAGCTTCTCCTCTGCCCTGTGGTAATCTTTAACCTCATCTTCACTCACAGCTGTGACAAACTCTTCCAATATGTCAAAGCTTGTGCTGGTGACATTTTGGAGTTTAGGATCCATGTCTGCAAGAGGAATCTAGAGAAAGAAATATCATGGTGATTCTTGACATTTTTGGCAGACCCTGGTTTTGTTTGACTGCTTCATTGCAAACTTAATTAAAGCCTCCAGATGGTGTTTTATCAAGCCACACCAATTCTATTTGTTGATTCTTGGAATTTTGAAGGGAGCTAAATGAAGTGGGGCAATGCAAAAAAATGAATATTTAAAAAAAACACATCTATCCTATATGATGAACCCAAACTGAATGATAACAGAGCAGCCACAAAGTCAACACATTAAACTGGCTACTAACACTCTGAGCTATGGATTTTGAACTTTCACTTCCTGACTAAATGGTAAAACTTTAACAGCTTTATATAGGAAAGATAAAGACTTCTTTACTAGCCATGTATCCAAATTAAGCTATTAACTGCTGCCAAGAGTGACAGAGACTCATCAGCTATAAATAGGGTTGGGTACTGCACAAAAATCAAGAAATCAAATTGGGGACAGTGCATGAAATTTGATCTTAAAATACACCTTAAGGCATGCATAAAGGGTTCTGTTTCTACACCGTAGAGTAAGATAGTGGAGTTTTTACATTATAATGCTTTAAGGTATGCATAAAGAGGGCATTTTGTGCAGTGAGAAGTAGCCGACCCTAACAAACATTAAACTTCTTGGCCTTGGCACTAATGTATTGCAGATGCATGGTAGCATACATATGTATACAAATAAAGAGAAAAGAAAAAAATCACCTTGCTCAGTTCTGACATAACTTGGGCGGTACTTGTGTTCTCCACATCTGACGGTGCAGTGTCGTGTGTGGGATCAGGTGAAGGGAAGTCTGTCATGTCTTGTGTGGATTCACCTGTAGCCTCAGCTAGCTTTTGCTGAAAAAAAGGATGGTCACATCAGACTCACATAGGTTAAGATGTTACAAAAAGATTTGAATGAAGTCGAATGAAGTCAACCCTGACAAGTAGTAGTAGTAGTAGTAGTACTACATGCAATTGGTTTATTGATAAAAAATGACACTGCAGTTAAATCTGAATTGCGCCTCAATATGTAACAATCAACATATTCAGTAAAGTCAATGCAATAAGCATACTATGTACAAGAAACGCTCAATGATGTCGACGTGATTAACAGTTCATACATCTTAAATCGTAGACCAACACCAAATTAAAAGCTGTAATTCTGTTCGACGTTATTAAAAGCAAGGTTACAAAGATGGACAGAGAAAGAAAAAAGAGAGAGAAAGGGAGGAAAAGGAAAGAAAGAAAGAAGAAAAGAAATAAGAAAGAAAGAAAGAAAGAAAGAAAGAAAGAAAGAAAGAAAGAAAGAAAGAAAGAAAGAAAGAAAGAAAGAAAGAAAGAAAGAAAGAAAGAAAGAAAGAAAGAAAGAAAGAAAAAGAGGTCTTCAAAAATCAACCTTGATAAGATAGTATTGTCTCTAGTTTCTGGTGTTGGTCAGTTTGAGGATTTAGGAGGAGACAGGCACAGACAGAATCAGGCAAAAATAATGAGTGCATCAATGTTATCCATAAGATTTACTTTCTGTGGGCTTAATTCACATAGAGCCCGTTCCAATCCAAGTCACCAAGAGTGTTTTTGAATAATATTTGTAATAATTGTGAATTATTTTCAATAAAATAATATATCTAAGTGGCAAGAACATGTTGACTTTATTTGAATTCAATTAAATAGATTGGAAACATTTTTTTTAGTAACAAAGGGACTGCACAAAAATCTCCTTATTCAGAATAATTTCTTAATATCTATATAATTCTTTCACTTTTAGAGATATATTAACATTAAAAAATCTAAAAAAAGTCAAAAAATGGCAGAACGCTGCTTGTCCCCATAAAAGTAGTTGATAGCAATCCGGCTCTTCTGTCTGCTTCTGTATATTTTTGGATTTCAACGCAGGACACTAGTGGACCCAATATAAAGGATTCTTTCTCCTATATTTCACAAGGATTTGTGAAATGCTTTCTTTCCACCCAACTCATTTATAGAAATGTTACAAATAATTGTAGAAAATGGCAAGAAATAGTAAATAATGGTAGAATGCTGTAACAAAATGTAGAAACTGTAGGAAAGATCATTTTCCACATCATGAATATTTCTACAGTTTTAGAAAACCGGGTAAATATCTATAAAATTGACATCACATTCCAAATATTGTATCAAATCTATCATACAAGTAGTTAAAACGAATCAAAACATTTGTAATTAATGATAATTACAACCCTATCGCCTGTCGGTGACTTGGAACGTGGTGACTCTACAGTCTTCTCTACTCTAAATAGTCTATGGACTCTTGGATATGAACACAACTGTCAGGCGACACCAACCTTCTTTGACTCAAAGTTTGAGCACGTCTCGTCACCGGCACTGCAGACCTCAGCTCCATACGTTTTGACATGATGGTAGTAAGCCGATTTGGAGACGAAACTCCTACAGTGACCACACCAACGGTCCCTGCTAAACCAACGGTCTGGTTTCTCATCGTTTTGGCGAGTCGGATCAGTACGTTTCCTGCATGACATGTCTGAAGTCTCAGGGCAGTTGTGACGGCCACCAACAAACGAATCACTTTATCCTGAACCAACTGGGATTGAGTGTGCCCAGCGCTAGCAACCGGACCGCCAACAGTCACCGGAACCTTCGGACCTTTCAAAGTTCGCAAACTTAGTGAAAGTGGAAGTATAATTTTTGACATTTCCCAGATGGTCAACACATGTACAGCTTGGCTCTCATCCTCCCGATGACCAATCCGGTCTCACTACGCAAATCTCAAAAACACCCAGAGGCATCCCGATGGCCAATCAGGTTGCGCGGCGCAAATCTCAAGGGAGCATAGAACAACTTTCCCATAGCACATGGGTAGGTTCACTTCACTCGTCGACGTGTCGCAAGCTCTGGCTCGTGCCTGCTTGCTTGGAGTAATATGGTATAAAGTTCTGCTGAAGTTTTCTGCGGTTAGACACGGAAGCCACCATGTCAAACCGTACCCCGACTATTCGCGTTCGCCACCCTCGAACGCCATCGACTTCGGGTCGCGACCGTAGCCCAACTGGTCGCAGCCCTGCGGACCCCAACGGCCGCCGAACTAACAACACTGAAGACCGGCGGGAACCGTCTAACGGGCAGGAACCGTCAACTCGCATGATATGGAAGTAAGTCATATATTTATTCATTTTTATTTATTCATTTATTGAATTGAAACATCAGTACCTTTTTGATAGATGAAGCCCAGCTTTATTGTACATTCTTCCCACCGGAACTACGCCTGCCACTCATGAAACGTACTTGTCAAAAGTGACCTTTTCTTTTTAACAAAAAAGTCCGCCATATTGGAATGATTACGTCCGGTGCCGTGGATTCCCGCGCCTTGTATTTTGACTTGACAGGCGTGTACAGCACGGAAACTGAGTGCACATTCAGTGGACAACATGCATATGTTGAACATGTTTATGGCGTTAGATTTAGCGCCCGTGTCACGATGGCCGATATTTTGGTTGATATATTGGGCATTCGCTAAAAAGCCTTTTTTTTGGCTGGGCATTCGCTAAAAGCCAGATAAGAATCTTCAAGTTTGCTTTATTTCATTTTGGATGGATGGATTGACTTAAAACGCAGGATTAATTAAAAGGAGCACAACCTGAATATATTCCGAGCAAAAAGAACTGAGAAGCATCGACTTCGCCTTGGCCAGAGTGGGCGCAAAAAGCCGGTCCCCCCTCTAGGTCCCCCCTGACCTAATGATCTCCAAGCAGATCTCGGTGTGCCGAAAATCGTATATGCTGACAGTCAGCCGGTTGTGGCGGCACGGTGCAAACTGGAAGCTCGGTACAATTTGCTCTGGATTCCAGGGTATGGAGATCTGCTTGGAGATCTCTAGCCTGCTCCCAAGCTGCCGATAGCGCACCGGGGGAGTTCTACTTCTAGCCGGGGAGTTTACCGGCCCTACCAACAGTAAAAGGCCCACTCCCCGGGCTACAACTTGGGGCGCCGAAGAAAATTGCTCCCAGGGAAGGGTCTGTGCGCTCGCTGTAAGTTGCATCATTGAGAAGCTTGATTATGTGACTGTCCTTTCCTGTTCAAGGGCCCTGAATAACGTGGCAGCAGAGGTAAAGGGATTAAAGGACCTCGCAAAGACTACGCACAAGGAAACAATGGATGTGAGCGGCCAGATTCTCACATTTCTTCACAACCAGGCAACCCCTCCTCAGCCCCTTGGGCCTCAGCCAAGAACACCGAGGAAGCTTCCCCCTCAACTGCGCGTAAGTGTTACTTGTTTGCACCAAGGAGGTTAAATATACAACCTCCTTGTTTGCACAGACTTGTTTGTATGTCCTCAAATCTATTGTTTGTAAGTTAGGCTTTGGTGGAAATGTCTTTGACATGATTTGACACTCACGGCAGACTTTTGGCTTGCTGAACGTTCCAGCAAAAGGGGGTTCAAACACCAGTAAGGTAACAACACATTCATTGCTGCCCATGTTGAAGCATCCGATGAAAACTAGATAATACTAAAACTTTGCAATGCTATTTTTTGTCGCGAATATGTGCCATATTCGCCATATCCACGCCTAAACTGGAAACTGGCGGAGTCAACTCTACTCTACTCCCTTTCATTCAAAGTTTCACGGCGAACAAGAACAAACAAAATGGCGGCTTACTGTTTACATTTGCCGGCGATGACAAAATTTCCCTTTCGCCTTCCTTGATGGTCTTTTCAACTTTGTTAACCTTAGCAATGGCTAAGTTTTTTATTTATTGAGTGGGTTACAATGTTTGGATTTTCTGGTGGAAAATATGCTCGGCGCTACCGGCGTGACGACTTCATCGTGACGAGCATCCGATCGGCTCGGCTGCCTTCGTTGTAAAGACTCTGAGGGCGGGCGGCAGGGTACGACAGGGTGAACATTAAAACGTGATTTTTAGCCTGGATACCAGACCTTTCGCGCGATGCGATGATAAGCCTTTTTGGCCGGGGAAGACCTGGTAGTAGGGATAGAGTTAGCACCCGGGCGCTTTGGCAGCCGAACCCTACCCCGCGCGAGAGATAATTAGTGGGCCGTGTGCTGTCTGTGGCGGCGGCGCGAGTTGCTTCCCCCGCCGAAGGATTAGCGCCAGGAGCGCGGTGGTCTGGCACCCAGGCTACGTGATTTTAGACAAGAGTCGTAACGTTATAATAAGCCAATCGAGTATAGAGAACTTCTTTTTTGTACATGGGTGGATGTGGGAACAGATAATGTTTCTTATACGGGGTTTTTCTAAACTCATCCAAAATATTTGCATCTAGACATTCAAAAAAAGGAAAATGTTATTGAATGATTGATGCGGTTAAAAGTAGTGTGTAAAATCTAATATGGCGTTCATCTTCTATGTGTGCTCGCATCAGTTTCTGTTGCCCAGAAAATGTGATTTATAGAATTCACTTAAATATTGTCCGGCTTGAGACCATATTCCCCACTTATCAATGAGATGTATAATTCTGAAAAACAACATGAGTCTAGCAAACATGATAAATGAAATGCTCTATAGTTAGTCAAACTTCTATTTAACTGGGTTTTTACAGCGGGAAGTGAGGCAGATCTATAGCAGCCTGGATGTGGATGAAGAGGTCTTATACAAGGATGGAGAGTGGTAAGTAGAATTTGTTTAATTGTATTTTCTACCAACCGATGATAATCATTGTATTGATAGAATTGTATCAAATGCCTGCCAGAAACAAGACAATACTATCTATCATACCCTTTTCAACAACCACCTCACTTTCTACTTTCTAGAGAAGCGAAATATAAAGCCTTTTTTATGAAAAACAAATCTTTTTTGCGAAACCGTGTCAAATGAAGCAAAGCCCTCACTTCCTTGGGTATCATTTTATCTTTCCACAGCTTTACTTCAGTGCACAACAAAGGAGTGACAAGGATGATAATACAGGCAGTGAAGGATGGAAATGGGTCATATCGTGAGTCCGAGATGAAAAGTAAGTCAAAAGGATTCTGTCTTTTCTTTCTTAATGTTTTGTAGTTAAAAGCGTATTCTTTCCCTTTTTTATAACAACACTTTGTGCAACTTAATTGAACATGAATCTTCATCTTTTTTTTAATTAACATCAAGAGACTATTGATCTGGTAATTTCATTCCACCAGAAATGAAAGAAATTCTGGATCAGCCCATGGTATCCATCACGTTAATTTATGACCCTGTTCTGAGCAACCAGGCCCTTAGTTTTTGTTACCCAGAAGAAGTCCACTAGACTGTAGTCACTGTACATGTACTTTAACATTATGCTTGATCAAGTTGATGTTCTATATAACATGTTATAAGAAAAAAGTTTAACAACTGGTAAGTAGATAAAAGATAGACAAGGTAACAATGAAGCAAACTTTTTGGAATATTACGTCGATGAAGATTAGACATCCAGGTAATAAGATACGCCAAAAAGCAATTACTCAAACAACTGGATATGATTTTGGAATATTCTTTGCATGATGAGAATTTGATTTTGCTTCTCACTATTACTTGTTAGTGGCCTGTCGTAATATACACGACAATCTTCGAAGACGAGCTAGGGAGGAGACACTCGGAGTTACTGACCAAAAGAAGAAGGAGAAAAAGCACAGAAGCAGACAAGAAAGGGTAAGAGATTATTACTATCTCCATCGACCTTTGCCTGACATGGTGGCTTCTTATGTTGTAGATATGCAGACTAGTATGAGGGATTGAGGGGTGAATCAATAAGTTCTTGGACTCACCCAGACATGATGATATTGTCTGAAGTCTTTTATCAACATTACACACTTCAGCTCGCAGCCCAATTGTCCATGTTTTCTCCCTTCTCTCTTACTCAACTTTGCTGTGTATTGAGTGCAAAGTAATGATCACAATAATTTGAATTTTGGCAGACAGCTTTTTCTTATCAACCCTGTCTGACATTCTTTTTGTAACCCAACTTTTGTCAAACCTTCTTAGGTACATTGTATTCAGTCATAGGCTGAGGTTGTTTAATTTAATTACTTAGAAAATAGAGGATCTCCTGGGGAATTTAGTAAAATACTGGATGTCTTTGATGTGCACAGGACTAGTGGGTACTTTATTGTATACTGTAGTAAGTATTCAATTTTAGGCCACACAAATTTTATTTGTTCTCAGATTTTATTTTCAGAAAAACAATTGGAATGACAGGGTGGAAAAAAAATAAAAATAATTTTTTTTGGCAAATAGTCTAGGGTGAAGATAAGAGTTAACATAACATAAAGAATAAGAGGATTATTCAAGTTTCAGCTTTGTGTGGCTCATTTTATGCAATGAACCCCTTACTTTGATCTACTATAATTTCAGTAACAAAATTACCTTTTGCTATGTAATATATGAATTGAAATTGAGAAATAGTTGTAATAAATGAATTATAACATGTGACCACACTGTATGTGCAGGCCTTTATAATATATTTTGGTGTCTTTTGCGTTTTGCAGCTGAACAAATAGTAAAATTGTGAGTTAAAATTTGTGAATGGGAATAGCCACTCAATTTTTTTTGTTTTTTTCAAAATGGGAAAAATAGGACTGGCTATTCCGAGAAGCTACAAAAAAACTTGGCGTGGCCTTACTTCCTAAAATCATTATCTATTGGAATATATTTCCCCCCTCTGGAGTTTAGGACTCCTTTAACAGTTTAAGACACTCCCAGATGTATGATGATATTACTTAAGACAGTGTGACAAAAGAGTTTTAAACTTGTCATTGAAATGACCAAGTTACAATGAAAGTTAAGTAAAGGGCTTTTGTGCAATTTTCTCAACATTTTTCCACAATTACTTGCCTGGAGACCCAAGTGGAAAATACATGACTTGGAGTTGTGTATATTTTGTTTCGCTTGTTGAACTTGAAGGGACTGTCCCCCCGGTAAGGGGTCATAGTGGGGAGGCTATGCCCGATGTTATTTAAAAATTCTGATTGGTTTTCTGTCAGTTTATATCCAGGTGAGCTTTTTTTCATATGTGGTAAGAATAAATTGTTCTCTGCCTTCCTGCTTGTCTTTTCCCCCCTCTATATCTGGGGATAACCCTGTTCATTGTTGTTAAATGATTATGATGTCACAATCTGTACATTTTTGGATCAGGATTGTTGTCCATAACATATTTTGCCTTCACAGTACAGCTGAAGGTAAGTGTTTAAATCTGAGGACAATTGATCAACTATGTTCTAAATGAATAAATGGCTGCTGTCTCATACTCAGGTATTGTTAGGTTTATCAATGTATCAGAGGGGCCCTGAATTTGCCAATGCACCCTAAGTTTGCTTCTTTGAGTTTTCTTTACTTTAATTTCATACTTAGTACTCTTGAGCTTATTTTTACAGTTCTTTCTAACATACAACAGCTCTAGCAAAGCTGCCATCACCAAAAACCTTTTGATGTGACTGCAAAGCACATTTATTTACTTTTTTTTTCCTTTTAAAAGTGATTTATTGATAAAAGTGGAAAACTCAGGGCATTCCCTCTTATCCCTTTATTAGGTTGAATGATTTAGCAACTTAACTGTATGTAGCAGCAAGTGATGAGACATGACAGCCTGCCTCAGTGACAACACTGACAAGCAGCAAAAGGTAATGATCAATATGTCAGGGCTCCCATCTAAGTCTTGATATTGTTGTTTTAGCTGAGGACTGACAGAGTAGAGGTTGGGAAGAAGATCCTGAGTAAGGATGACCTGAAGTTCCTTGAGGCGGCACCAAGAAAACTGATGTCGGACGAAGAGGCGGGTGAAAACAAGACTTGGATTGTGAGACATCCGAGGTGGCGGAGCCCTCGCCTCACCAGGATAGTGCAGAAATGCCAAGCAATCCTAGACAAGCAGGTGACATCCAAGCGAAACAGCCATGTCAGGCAAGATACTGGGCTACTTAGCGACAGACCAATGCCTACTGATGTGGCCAGCTGTTATTTGGATGTAGATTGGGAGAGAGGGGATGGGAGCCCCAGTGGGGGTGAGGGAAGCCCCAGTGGGGGTGAGGGAAGCCCCAGTGGGGGTGAGGGAAGCCCCAGTGGGGGTGAGGGAAGCCTGAGTGAGAGTGAGGGCAACCTCAGCGGAGTGCAAAAACTTGCAGCATCCGAGACTCCAAGTGATAGTGAGATTTCAAGCTCTGAGGAGTGAGCCAGTGTTCGAATTCCTTTTAATCCTTTTTATTGGGTTAAGCAGTTTGTTCATTGTTTGTTTATTGTTTTGCTACTTAACCTGCCAGAGGATAGAAGGATTTTTTGTGTAGCTTTCCTTTAAAAACAGATGTTAATTTGGTTTCCTTGCATTTAGGTTTCACCTGT
This sequence comes from Branchiostoma lanceolatum, assembly GCF_035083965.1. Lineage (NCBI taxonomy): Eukaryota > Metazoa > Chordata > Leptocardii > Amphioxiformes > Branchiostomatidae > Branchiostoma > Branchiostoma lanceolatum. The sequence goes on from NC_089731.1 coordinate 20,455,062, forward strand.
GAGTAATGATTTCGAACAATTATGCCATTTATAATAATTTCTGTTTTGACATGATGATTTCAAAAAATGTTAACGAGTGTATAGCCAAATACTGAATTGAAGAACAGTTTCCCCTTTTTGTATGGTAATTTCTGCTTAGATAATTTTGCTACTTAACCTGCCATAGCATTGAAGGATTTTCAATTTTTTGTGTAGCTTTCCTTTAAAAACAGATGTTAATTTGGTTTTCTTGCATTTAGGTTTCACCTGTTAGAAATGATTTTGAAAAATTATGCCATTGTCCCTGTTGTCAAAGTGTGTTCAGGAGTGTATATTTAAATCTGCATGTAAAAACAGTTTCATTTTGTGTAATAACTTCTGCTTTGATAATTTTGCCATCATTGCTGATTTCAAAAGGTGTCCAAGAGTTTGTAGTTGAATTCGAAGTGTAAAAACATTTTCATTTTTTTGTATAATAATTTCTGTTTTGACATGATGATTTCAAAAAATGTTAACGAGTGTATAGCCAAATACTGAATTGAAGAACAGCTTCCCCTTTTGGTATGATAATTTCTGCTTCGATAATTTTGCTACTTAACCTGCCATAGCATTGAAGGATTTTCAATTTTTTGTGTAGCTTTCCTTTAAAAACAGATGTTAATTTGGTTTTCTTGCATTTAGGTTTCACCTGTTAGAAATGATTTTGAAAAATTATGCCATTGTCCCTGTTGTCAAAGTGTGTTCAGGAGTGTATATTTAAATCTGCATGTAAAAACAGTTTCATTTTGTGTAATAACTTCTGCTTTGATAATTTTGCCATCATTGCTGATTTCAAAAGGTGTCCAAGAGTTTGTAGTTGAATTCGAAGTGTAAAAACATTTTCATTTTTTTGTATAATAATTTCTGTTTTGACATGATGATTTCAAAAAATGTTAACGAGTGTATAGCCAAATACTGAATTGAAGAACAGCTTCCCCTTTTGGTATGATAATTTCTGCTTCGATAATTTTGCTACTTAACCTGCCATAGCATTGAAGGATTTTCAATTTTTTGTGTAGCTTTCCTTTAAAAACAGATGTTAATTTGGTTTTCTTGCATTTAGGTTTCACCTGTGAGTAATGATTTCGAACAATTATGCCATGTATAATAATTTCTGTTTTGACATGATGATTTCAAAAAATGTTAACGAGTGTATAGCCAAATACTTAATTGAAGAACAGTTTCCCCTTTTTGTATGATAATTTCTGCTTTGATAATTTTGCTACTTAACCTGCCATAGCATAGAAGGATTTTCAATTTTTTGTGTAGCTTTCCTTTAAAAACAGATGTTAATTTGGTTTTCTTGCATTTAGGTTTCACCTGTGAGTAATGATTTCGAACAATTATGCCATGTATAATAATTTCTGTTTTGACATGATGATTTCAAAAAATGTTAACGAGTGTATAGCCAAATACTGAATTGAAGAACAGTTTCCCCTTTTTGTATGATAATTTCTGCTTTGATAATTTTGCTACTTAACCTGCCATAGCATTGAAGGATTTTCAATTTTTTTGTGTAGCTTTCCTTTAAAAACAGATGTTAATTTGGTTTTCTTGCATTTAGGTTTCACCTGTGAGTAATGATTTCGAACAATTATGCCATGTATAATAATTTCTGTTTTGACATGATGATTTCAAAAAATGTTAACGAGTGTATAGCCAAATACTGAATTGAAGAACAGTTTCCCCTTTTTGTATGATAATTTCTGCTTTGATAATTTTGCTACTTAACCTGCCATAGCATTGAAGGATTTTCAATTTTTTGTGTAGCTTTCCTTTAAAAACAGATGTTAATTTGGTTTTCTTGCATTTAGGTTTCACCTGTGAGTAATGATTTCGAAAAATTATGCCATTGTCCCTGATGTCAAAGTGTGTTCAGGAGTGTATATTTAAATCTACATGTAAAAACAGTTTCATTTTGTGTAATAACTTCTGCTTTGATAATTTTGCCATCATTGCTGATTTCAAAAGGTGTCCAAGAGTTTGTAGTTGAATTCGATGTGTAAAAACATTTTCATTTTTTTGTATAATAATTTCTGTTTTGACATGATGATTTCAAAAAATGTTAACGAGTGTATAGCCAAATACTGAATTGAAGAACAGTTTCCCCTTTTGGTATGATAATTTCTGCTTTGATAATTTTGCTACTTAACCTGCCATTGTACATTCAGCATGTACGGTTGTGTATGAATAATATACCGTTGTATCAAAGTCCTTGTATCGTATCTGCTTGTATCCGTTGCTTATGGATTAAGATTCTGGGAATTCCATATGTTGGATCTGTCGTATTCGTAGCAAAAAAGAACCTATCCTGATTCGGATTTCTGTAAGATTCTTAAGATACGGCCCCGTATCCGTCGAAAATCCACATGTCCAATGTTTGATTCCGTGTCGGATCCGCCTATATCTTTAAAAGAATACAGAAAAATCCCTGTACGTATCCGTCAGGATCTGTGGCATTTCCGTACAGTGTACGTATCCGTAGAAAATACCTTACTTTCGGATTCCTCCGGAAATATTCCAAATCCCGGTGCGCATTTAGTCGGATCCGTTAGGTTGGGTCCGCCTGTATCCGTCAGTATCCGCCAAAAATACAGAAAAATTCCTGTTCGTATACGTCGGGATCGGTGGCATTTCCGTACAGTGTACGGCTCCGTATTCGTGGAAAATCCCTTACTTTCGGATTCTTCAGGAAATATTCCATATACCGGTGCGGAAATAGTCGGACACGTTACACGAATCCGCATGTATCCGTCAGTATCCGCCAAAAATACAGAACATTTCCTGTTCGTATCCGTCAGGATCGGTGGCATTTCCGTACAGTGTACGGCTCCGTATTCGTCGCAAATCCCTTACTTTCGGATTCTTCAGGATTTATTCCATATACCGGTGCGGAAATTGTCGGATATCTTACACGAATCCGCATGTATCCGTCAGTATCCGTCAGTATCCGACAAAAATACAGAAAAATACCGGTACGTATACGCCGGGAAACGAGGCCATTTCGTGCAGTGTTAACTCAACGGAGTCGACTTAGGACTGTATTAACATTATATTGGGCTACTCAAGTTCTCCCCAAGTCAACGGTCAAGTTTACACACAAAAATCCGGGAACGTCTAGTCTAGGGCTCTAGCCATTAAACTTTATTCTGTCATTTGAAAGAGTTTTGCTAAGTGTGGCGGAAAAAGATTAAATCCATTCTGTCAACCTTGAAAGATAACAAGCGAGTTGTGTGTCGCGATTTCGTTAAATTTGCTTGTAGAACATTTATATATTATACAAACATTACCAAGACATGTACATCATCAAACTTCCTCAGAACGTATTGGCGATGGTAAAAAACATAGAGTAAGAAAATAAGAATGTGTCGGCAAGGAGGTTTCAAGTTGACTGGTGACAGGCTGCATATCATTTTTGGTTTGTAAATATGTATGTATTTATGTGATTGTCACTTTGTGAATGATGAATGGAATGAAGAGGCCACGTAGACGGTTAAAATTGTTTCCCTTTGAACATGACATTCATTTTTGTTCAGTGGCCGGCATGATTAATTAGATCCCAAAGCCGAAGTCGTAAAACGGGGGGGGGGGGGTCCCAAAATCATCTGGCGATGAGGGGCTTGGTGATGAGCGGTTAAGACCCTTTCGGTTTTCCTGACATGGCCACACCGCCACAGACCCTAGACTCGTTATACAAGTTATATTCTTTTTTTTACGCACATCTCGTAGTGAGAGCAGCATCGCAATGTTTGCTCTGAAGTTTTTATTTAGTTCGTGACATAGGATTCCCTGCCAGCCTCACCATCTAAAACGGAGCGGCACTTGTTACGTTTCCGTGTCGTGTTTTCCCATCCTCAGCGGTCTCGGGCCGCTAAGATGAGTCGGACCCTATTGACTCGCCCATCTCCCGGGAGTGGCGTAACGTTCAGTCTCTACCACACTAACTACGCCGGCTATAGGGATAATATTTGCCAGGGTTTCATTGAAAGGCTCCGCGGGCGAAATGTGATCTTCAGCGTAAACTGACTCCACTGGCCAATTATTCCTTTTTCTGCTGAATTCTATGATCCATACACCCGTAGGAGGACCTGGTGGAGGCTATAGCGAATTCCAGAGTGAGTGTCTGTGCAGACGACGTGGGCCATGGGAAGAAGAACGGAGTGTCGAGATGCGGCGAGCGTGACGGCTATGGTTTGCACCTAAACCACGTTATATTACTCCTTTCGACGTAAAGCATGTTGATAATGCTAACATGTAATATGTCAGAACGCATTAACCCTATCTAGACCGGGCTTTTTTGAGACTTCTTGGACCGGGGGGGGGGGGCTCTTTCGATCCCCCCCCCGTCATAACTTCCGAACGGTATGCTCTATCATCACCAAATTTGCAGGGAGTGATGTTCACGTAGAGTTTTAGTGACGTAATGACGTAATATCACGTAATTATGACGTTATCGATGTGATTTTATTGGCTAAATAGGGAATTCCCATAATATCTAAAAGTATTAGACAAAATAGTGCGTGTCATTGATTTAAAGGTATGCCAAGACATTTGACGTCAGTGGTGACTAAGTTGACGTCAAAATGACGTCGAAGAATGACGTCATGTGTTGTTAGCGACCCCCTGGGATCCGCCATTTTGGATCGGCCATTTTGAAATTTTTCAAAATACATTTTTTCCATGTATGATCCCAAATAACAATCAAAATAGACTAAACACATTAATCTGAATGTTTCTGGTTAACAAAATTCCAGGTTGTGATGAATTTAAAGGCGAAAAAGCCTGTTTATACCGAAAATAATGATTTTGTCCGCCATCTTGGATTTTGAGCAATGACGTCATCAAATTAGAATAATTTATGAATATTGAATCATGACAGTTACATTAAATCACATATGATGTTATACATGTAGGAAAGTAGTGTGTTTGAGCAAGAAAAAATTGGAAACAACTATGTTTAAATCGAAATTAGTGAAATTTGCATGAAATGCCTCTTCAGAAACCCGTTGCCATGGCAACACGAAAAATGATAAACCTATACTTTTATCAGAATATTATTGCCAACTAAATTTTAGGAAAAGTCACCAAGTTTGGTTGTCCTACCATACGTCGTTTGGCAGTCATACGATGTCAAAGTTGGCGCGGGCACTTTTAGCCCCCCCCCCGGTCTAGATAGGGTTAAGGCGCCTTTTAGTAAGAGCTACGTTAAGTTATTTAATTACTGATTTTCAAAGGTGCTATATATCGAATCACCTATCTTTTGAACTTGCTTCTTATTTTTGTTCGTAAACCTGCCGGGAAAGTTGGAAAATGCTGGAGGCAAGCCCCCCTCCCCCCCAACAGATCAGATATTTTTGCGTAAACATGTCCAGTGTGCTGGCTTTTACCCAACAGTAATCTCCAAGCAGATGAAGCAGTCCGACTTGTCGGAGCGCCCGTCTTATCAAATCCTGTCATTCCTCTTAAAACGTGTACATTCTTCCAGCAAAGGCGAGACTGCTATGGGAAGCGAACATTTCCGAACTTTTTAGCCGTCATTTCTCTTTACAGAAGTGGACGTTCCCCCGGCACCATCTGCGTGGCTATGACCCGGGAAATACCTTCGTATTTAGCCTCAACCACAATATCTGGCGAGCAGGACCCCCAATGTGCTGTGAAAGGGCATATACATCAACTTTACAGGTAAGGTTGCTTTTAGACTGAAATTTGTGGCAGTCTGGAATGATAAGCGCGACGGACTTTCACTTCTCTTCATGTTTTTATGTAGCCTAGCGCCTGTGAATGCCAGGTCCCCTATCACTAAAATATCTACTGATAGATATTTTAGAGATTGGGGTCTGGCATTCAGGGCAGTTTAAATGGCGGCCTATCGCTCGCCCGGCAAGCACAACATCGAACTTTAGCCTTAACAACATTGTGTTTGTAAAGATATCACGCTCCATTCCCTAGTGTATTATAGCATTGAAGTACTTGGGGACCGCCCCAAGAAAAGAAGACTGCAGCATCTCTCTAAGAAAACAAAAGATCTTATCATGAAGAGGGCTCAGGTCTAGAGGCGCGATCCCTCCTCTAATCACAACAAGTCGGAATACTCCAGGTTAAACAAGATGGTGAAGAAAAGCTGTAAAGTTGATGATGATAACTGGGCACTCAGAGTGGCATCGGATGTGGAAGGTGCATCAAAACAAGGAAACAAACGTGAAGTCTGGCAGAAGATCAGAATTCTGGCAAAAAAGCGGAGTGAGAAATCTTCAGAAGTTAGAGACAAGTCAGGAAAGCTGATTTCCGATCCAGATGATCAACGCGAACGGTGGGCAGAACACTTATCGGAGCTACTGAACCCGCAACAGGATGACTCTAACCTAACTGTTCTGGATGTGATACCAGGGGTCCCCTGTTTTGATTATCTTGGAGACACCGATGGCCCGCCAACAAGTGAGGAAATTCAGAATGCTTTAAGAAACTGAAAAACCACAAATCTTCCGGAGTGGATGAAATAGCCAACGAGCAGCTGAAATATGGTGCAGCGGGGCTAACCAAGGCTTTGGAAGTTCTCTTTGCCAACGTCTGGCACGGTGAGGTTATTCCCGAGGACTGGTCCAAAGGCATAATAGTTGTGCTGCCCAAGAAGGGAGACACTGCGGCAACAACAGAGGAATAACACTCAGATCAACAGCATCGAAGCTCTTTCAGATCGTAGTCATGGGGCGCATAAACAAGGACTAGAAACACTACTGCGGGAAAACCAGTGTGGCTTTCGGAAGAACAGATCATGTATTGACCAGATTTACTCCAGACAATCATCAACAAAACTATCGAGTATAACATCCCATTATATATAAACTTTAAGGCTGAATTTGATAGTATCAAACGAGAATTTAACTGGAAAGCTTTTTCTTTTTATGGTTTTCCTGCAAAGTACATCCGAGTTCTACAAGCCTTTTTCGACAGCACTGTGAGCGCGGTAAGTGTAAATGGGGAACAGTCCAACTGGTTGACTGCCGAATCTGGAACTGGTCAGGGTGACATACGGGGTCCTCCAGTGTTTAATGTTTGTATAAACCTGACAGCTTACCTTACCGAGCAGCACATGTGCAGTGCTGCTACAGGAAACTGCTGGCAAACCGGCAGTATTAGTTCTGGACACAGACTACGCTGACAACATGGCTCTACTCGACAACACAAAGCCAGGCTTACAACTGACATGTTCTGCAAAAACATTTCTCTTGCCGCACTCAAGGCCAATGCCAAGAAGACTCAGTCTATGGCAATTGGCAAACATACCTCACAGCGACCGTACACTGAGGAAGGAACGCTCAACATTACTGTTGAGGGATGTGTCGTTGAGCAGGTTAGCACATTTACTTACCTGGGGACTGTTTTTAGCAGTGATGGAACAATGGACACTGAACTCTCACAGCGCATCCAGAAAGCTTCTGGTGCATTTTCCCAACTTGGCAAGATTTGGAACAACAAAAATATTCGTCTGTCAACCAAGATCAGGATATGTGAAGCTGCAGTCATTACAATCCTGACATGTGGGGGTGAAGTCTGGGTCACCATCAAGGCACAAAGTAGCAGGCTTTCCACCAGCGTTGTCTTAGAAGGATTGTCAGATGGTTCTATCGAGTCACTAACAGAAGCGTAGTTGAACAGACAGGGACAACGAGTGTTGAAGCAGTTGTAGCTGGCAACAGGATCAGATGGTTCGGTCACATCCTGAGAATCCTAAAAGAGCGACTTCCCAGATTTCTTCTGGATTTGACTCCTAACCACGGGAAGAGGTCTAGAGGCAGACCCAGGAGAACATGGCTGGATTGTGTGCTCGAGGACGTAAGATTGACTGCTGGGAAAAACAACCTGAGGCTGACAGACTTCGGCAAGATGACCCAGAACAGAGTGGACTGGCGAAGAATGGTGACGAGACGTAAAAGACGAATTCATCCCGACGCAGGCCATTCATATACTTATCAAGTAAGTAAGTATACTTCAACTCATAAGTGAAACATATTTGCCCCATATGTTTACAAACATGATCCATCCGAATTTCTTAGAGACGCTGACATCCCCCCCTCGAGAGATAAGATAAGACAGAAACTTGTGAAATGCTGACCCATCTTGAAGAACTGTAACATAATTGATCGACCTGTCAAACACATCTGATGAAAATGTAAAGATTCTGCAGCTGGATTAGAATAGACATGGATACCCTCCCCATATGAGTACGCGTACCTTTATGTTAGGGTGGTTTCTGTCAGGTTATACTCGTCCTCTCATCGGTCAGTGGCAGTCGTCGTTATCGGGCATTTGTTGTACACCGCGGCTGTTTGCAAGTAATGCCCGATAACGACGACGTGGCAGATACTTGTCATGTACGTGGCTAGAGAGCGGAGCCTTATATCTTGACGAGCTCGATGATTGGTCTTGCCGGACGTGCAATAGGCCGCCAATATCCAATTGCCTCAAAATCTCCAAACTGCCACAACTTTTAGTCTTACTCGAAAGAAAAAACTCCCAGTTTTAGTCATTTCTACACATAGTAAGTTTCAATAACATTATAGCATTACATATTGACGTTCAAAGAGTAGAGATGTGATGTCGCTGTGTGGGCAGCACTTATAAAAAGACCAAGCGCTGCTATCGCCGCTGGGAGCATTCATTTTTTTTATATTTCCGACGTCTTGGAACGTGACGTCACTTCGCCGGAACTTGCCGAGAATGGACCGTTCCAGTCGAACACCAGACGGTACTCTGCACTGGCGGGCTTGGGACGTGAAACTTAAGGGATCACTGTGTAGCTTATTTTCGCGCGGCTTCTGAACGCTTTTAACTGGTCATTATCACTCAAATGCGGTAAACAGTAGCATTAAATGTCAATTTCATATCGATTACAGCAAATAGAATATTTCCTGTTTTCAAGACCCGTAAAATACTCTGGATGTATTTAAAACAACCTTATCTGTCCTTTCACTGATCTTATGGTTGAGGCGAACTACGGAGGGATTTATCGGGTCGTTACCGAATCTATGGCCCCGTGGGATTTCAAGAAGAATGTTCGCCTAAAAGTCGAGGAATGTAACGTTACGGTAATAATGTCAAGAGAAATGACGGGATTTGATTGGTCGTAGGTTAAAAAAAGCGAGCACCTCCAGGAAAACATATAAACCAACAAATACGCTCAAATCAACCCAGACTCCTACATCTGCTTGGAGGTTACCGATGAACGCGACTTCTTCGCGCTGTTCACATACCGATATAGCAGCGGAAGAAAGGCATGAGCATTGTCTGAATATTACAATTTATACCAATCTTTATTTGTGTCTTCTCTACAACAGCCCCTGAGATGAAAATCTTACAACATAAATTAGCTGTGACGACTACCAGAACGAGGGCGAATCACCCCGGCCTTCACACGACCATAAACATAAGAGCATTTTTGAGCTGATCGTAATCTTGGTGATGTTAGCAGCATAGAATAATGGATAATTTTGATTGAAAATGAAAATGACCCCTCTTTTGAAAGTCGCTGAATATGTCCATTTCAATTCGTGAGAGGGTTAGCAACCGGTTGGGTATTAGTCAGGAAAGATTCGGCTAGAGGTCGGGATGGTTGGGAGTAGGCTAGAAAGCATTCGGGGCTCAGTCAGTTACTGGTTGGGAGATGGTTGGGACATGCTCGGCGCATGTTCGGCACAAGTTAGGTGCCAAAGATAGGCGTGGCCTAAAAACTGACCAGACTGCTCCCGAACTACCACCGACCTGGCGTAAGTAGTAGCTGAAGTAGACGTCCACGCGCCTTGTAACATTGGGACGGTGGCGAGCCACAGTGACACATCACCCGACCAGCGTTGTCGACAGACTGGAGGAAAGCAACCGTTGAACGGGAGGGAGATACCAGAACAAACGGCCTACAGCCCTATGGACTGCGCTGCTGCGACCAGCTAGAGAAAACCTGACGCCAATTAAAGAATTTACGGACTGAATGAAACGAATAGGTATTATCTATTCCATTGTGTATTTTAGTATGTATATTGTAGTATTTGATTTTACATGTACACTGTATATCGAAGTACCGTGCATAAGGTAATTAACCTCGCTGATGACGGTTCAAATCAAACCCAGAGTCGAGGTACAAAAGGTGAAAACTTTTTTTATCCTCGCTGTGCTAGTCTTCAAAGCGGAATCTACAAGAACCCGGATGTATCCGTTGCTTTCATGTCCTTCATAGTATATCGTTCTTCATTGAACTGCTGTGACATATTGGTCTTTATTAATTGCAAAAATCCAGACATCTTCTTTCAAGCATCTGACTTATTTAGCTTTCATAACCAGACTTTATTCAATTCCAAACAATGAGCATGTACGAGCATGTCATTCATCAGTATACCAAGACTAAACTTGGAACAGTTAGTCTTATTAGTCTGTTATTTGTTTCGTCACATTTATCAGGATTATGGCGATGTTCGTATTAGTGTTATTATTTGATGAAGTGAAACTCCCGTGCCCAGTGTACGGAAACCTTGTCTCTGTGTCCTTTGCTTATGTAAATCAAAGCAAATCTAGAGAACGTCGATTTATGTTTCCTTTGTCCACGCATTTCATTCCTTTCTGTAAGAAGCAAAATCCGATAAAATATTCTACAAAAAGCTGTGATATATTGGTCTTTAATGCAACATCCAGAAAGCTTAAGTGAAACGTAAGAACTCTTTAACAATTTTAAGATCAAACGGAAAGACTATCTGAGCTTATCGTTCTTCCATGTAAAAAGCAAAAGCTCAATATCAACCAAAAGCTGTGATATTTTGATTTGACCTTTCTTATAAAATTCAGCAAGCTATTTGAAACACATATGAATATCTGCAATAGTGTATTCAAACTAGCAGCCTGTCTATGCCCAAGTCGAGTTTTTTTTTTCCTGTTTAAAGACCACGCCAACCAGGTGTAGCCAAAAAAGAATTCCAGGGGAATGCATTCGTGGAATATTCGTAATACAGTAGAAAAGGCCTCCTACCCCGAGGCGTCGCCAAAAACATGATGAAGTACGCGAATTGCATTTGAAATTCGTAATGCATGATACTTTCATGCAACTTACTGTTACTGGTTCAGGAGTTTATCCTGTCATGTTGCTGGCGTAGACCTATTTCATTGTTTTGCATCAAGAAGAGTAATGATTAAGGATCATATTTATGGCGTTCTTTATTGCTCATGAGAACTAGCTTTGGCAAAATACACCTCGACATGCGGACATGACCCCAAACCGGACGATAACTGGTAATTTACGATACATGGTCACGTTACCTTAGGTGTTAGATAAATTACTTGGGAAGGCCTAGATGATACCGTTTTTGCTAATTTGACAAGGATACCATCAGTTCGTTGTCATATACTATCGTATTTAGTCTTTACTGTGGTTTACACGCCAACCACGCAGATCAACAATACGTAGCAAAATTGTTTGAGGTCACTCACCATTTCATCTGCAAAGCGAACATACTGATCCATGTCTACACGTGACCCTCTGTCGTCCAAAGCCGTTAGCGTAAACACGGTAAAAAGGAAGATAAGCCACAGTACAGACAACATGACGAGATAAAGAACACGCGTCTCTTGCGAATGTTTCACCGTGGGGGCCGCCATGACTGTTTATGATGCTACGTGTTTGCAATGTAACAACAGTGTGTATTGACGGACATGCAATTCTCTTTTGCCTCGGGCGTCCTAAAACATATGTTACACTCGGCCAGAAGGTGCTATGTGAAACCACGGCTGGCGTTCAAATCAATTTTGAGTGTTCTAACAAGATGCAGAACACTAAATATCTCCAAAAAAATACATTCAATTTTTTTTTTGCATGCAGGTAAGTGGCTGTATCTATAGTACACTATCTACACTGCGCAATCATTGAATCATCCTTAATGAGTTATGGGGTAGTGCCGAAGTCGCGTGATGAAAGAGAGTCCCTACATATCAACTAATGAAAGGAAGGGCGGGTGGGTGGGGGCGCTAAAACCAAGAGCCCGACTCCTCGCTACTTTTGTCCAACCCTTACTCACTCTGTCCGGGACCCGCCTTCCACCACGCTCCTCGGCGTTGCGGATGATTTCAGTGAACTACACGGAATGGTCAACTGCCGCTCCTTATATAGCATTAGGTGATGTCATTGGCGGATTGATCCAATTATAGCGCAGTGTAAATAGTACACTATCTACACTGCGCAATCATTGAATCATCCTTAATGAGTTATGGGGTAGTGCCTACGTCGCTACGTTCTATCCTGATAACCCTACTTATATTAACCTTTCTTCATGACCGTAGGCAATTCATAACTACAACCCCCATACTCATCCAAACCTATCCCATTCTCATCCCATTCTCATCCCATCCTAATCAGCACCTTTTCGGACGGATGACAGAAAAATATATTAAAACCCCAAGCCAATAATCGCCAAAAATATTCCCTCTTTGCACATGCTTGGCACAAAAACCGACATACCGCAAATAAACTGCATAACGTTGACTTACAGTATTCTTGCCGTAAGGCTAATTGTACGTCTCTATGTACAACATTCTTACCTCGAACCAAACGCATCGTCTATCCCCCATCCTAATCACTTACTGGGACGTAAATGAGCACACAGACCCAATATGTATTTGGATCTGCCTTTAATCTCCCTCCACTGACTAGGTGGAAACCAAACCCATCACCGTCAACAGAGGATCACGTCTTCCTTTAGTTAATGGCCTAGCTTGTGGATGATGACAATATCTTAATCAAAGACCCTCTCTCATCATAGAGTGATATCGTGTCTCCAAAACTAGGAGCTGCTACATCTAAACCAAAAATGCCATTCTAGTTCACCAAAGAACCTCTCACCGTCAACAGAGGATCACGTCTTCCTTTAGTTTGGCCTAGCTTGTGGATGATGACAATATCTTAATCCAAGACCCTCTCTCATCATAGAGTGATATCGTGTCTTCAAAACTAGGAGCTGCTAAATCCAAACCAAAATGCCATTCTAGTTCACCAAAGAAGAACCAATAAAGCAAGGGAACATCTTCCGACGCCTCAGCCTTTCTTTACCGACAAGGACAGGGTCTGAAAACCGCTGCAGACTAAAGCTTACCTTACCCCTGATATTTCCTCGAATAGGCGGGTCTGGTAAGCGCCGTCCTGCTCGAAGCCCCGTTGAAGCTCGCTGTGAGTCAAACGCCTAAGCCAGCCTCTCTTAAACTCTAAGAAGTGCATTTCAACCTATACTCAAACTCGAGCAGACCATTTCCCTTACTCTACCGTCAAGTAAACTTGCGTTTATCCGGCTTCCGACCTACAGCCCCAATCAAAAGATGGCTTTACCATCGATGGGCCCAGTCGTTTGAGACGAAAAAATATCTAAAATAGCTCTTCGCTTCCACGCCTTAACTGGGCCGGATCGCCTACACCCGTTGGCCTAGACCCCATCTGGCGTAGTCGCACCCGCTGCCGGCAACTTATCCCCTTAGCTAACATTTTTTAAGGAACAGATTTCTCTCCCATCTTGCATTTCTCCTAGGTTTAAACTCCCATGCCCTACAAGGACATAGCCACTGTTACCATCCACCAACGGTCTCCCAATGTACCTACCGTGACCGAAATAACAATGACTGTTTTCTAAGAGCAATCTGTCACAGTTTCAGTCCATGTGCACTGTCCCTTCAGCACTCACGGCTTGTGTCCTACTCATATGCATGACGAGACCATCGATCTCGCCATTGAGTGCCTCTATCCACCACGAGCGTGACCTATCAACCTTCAGCGCTAGTCATGTGTAAGACGGCATCTGACTGCGTATTACTGGTCATTCACACATAAAACGCGCCGAACAGACACTCTCGTGGCGAGAGTAACGAACGTCACATGCCCGATGCAAAATTACTTCCTGCTTGCCAAGTGTGTCACCGCCGGACCGCCCATCAATTGGTGCCTCTCTTGCAAATCGCCACTATAACAGCCAAGTGACCCGACAACATGCACGACAAATACTCTCGCCTGTCAAATGTGCTACTAGCATTCGCACTCAAAAATGTGCCACAATGACACTCAACTGACGATGTCGCCGAACCTGACATGCACGACGCAAACTCTTTGCCGCCCTATTATCCGACAGCGAGAGCGTGCAATAAACAACAAAATAACTCCCAACCGACAACATCGTCGTACATAACATGGGGCACGTAAATCTTACAACACTTGCCATGTGATCCTCCGCCCAGCTGGTAGTGCTACCATGTCGAGTGTACGTGTGCAAACAGCCACCTTACAACATTGATGCGCCGCACCTGCACAATTCAAAGTCGTCTGGCGCTCGCCATACGAGCCACACACTTAACCTTTCAACCACTAAGTCATAAACGTATTCCCATGGCAACGAATACCTACTAACGCTCGCCATGTAGGTCACGCTCGCCTGCCCGACACACCGCATGCACGTTACACACCCTTCACGAGCATGATGTGTGCCACATGCACGAATGCCTGCACTAAGACATGCCAAAGAACACCCTACCCTACCGAGGATATTGACAAACACCACATGCACGACGTAACCCTTCACGATCGCCACGTGTGTCATGCCCGCCATTAGCCATCCGTACTAAGATCGTGCCAAATAACATTCAACGGAGGATATAGACGACACCACATGCACGTCGTAAATCTCCTCACACTCACCATGTGTGTCACGCGTCAGTGTGCCCGCACTAAAACGTGCCAAATGAACACTCCACTGAAGACAACGACGAACACCGCCTAAACGACGTATACCCTTCACACTCACCATGTGTATCACGCTCGTTCTGCCCGCCAACGAGTGTCCGCACAAACTGTGCCAAAGAAACCCTTCACTGAGGACATTAACTGACACCACATGCATGACGTATACCCTTCACACCCGCCATGTGTATCACGCTCGACCACCCTACAACGAGCGTCCGCACTAAAACTATGTCATAAGAATATTCCACTGACACCAAATGCACGATGTTAAGCCTGTGAGCCTCGTCCTGTGAGTCACGCCCGATAACCCGACCGTGAGTGTCCACACTAAATGTGCCACAGAAATATACCACTGGGACATGGACGAACACCACATGCACGATGTGAGGCCCGTGAGCCCCGCCCTGTGAGTCCCGCTCGACAGCCCGACAGCGAGTGTCCACACTAAATGCACCAAAAACGCTCCAGTGAGAACACCATATACACGATATACTATATCCTTCCCGCTCAACCTGTGTATCGCTCGACTGCCCCTCCGCGAGTGCCCGCACTGAATGCGCTAAATACCACTCCCCTGAGGGCATAGACACGTACCACATGCACGATGTAACGTGTCTGCAACTCTCGATCTCGCGATGTGTCACGCTCAACCGCGAGTGCCCGCACTAATTGTGCAAAGGAACACTCAACTGAGGACATCAAAGAACACCACCACGACACAAATCCCATGTTACGGGTGTCACACTCGAAGGCCCCTCAGCGAGCGTCCGCGCCAATTGTACCGAAGAACACTACACTCAACTGAGGAGATCGACGAACATCACCACGACGTACACATCTATCACGCTACGTGTATCACCGATCGACTGTCCCTCAGCCAGTGCCAGCACTAAAATGTGCCAAATAACACTCAACTGAGGACATCGACGAACACCACTACGACGTACACATCTCTCACGTCACGTGTCACACTCGACTGCCCCACAGCAAGTGCCCGCGTTAATCGTGCCTAAGAGCACTCAACTGAAGACATCGACGAACACCACTACGACGTGTAAATTGCTCGTGTCACGCGTGTCACGCTCGACTACCCCACAGCGAGTGCCCACACAAATTGTGCCCAAGAACACTCAACCGAGGACATCAACGAACATCATGACGTACCCAATTGTCACGTCACATGTGTCACCGCTCGACTACCCCTCAGTTAGCGTCAGCACTCAACTGTGCCAAATAAAACTCAACTGAGGGCATCGACGGACATCACCACGACGTACACACCTCTCAAGTCACGTGTGTCACCGATCGACTGTCCCTCAGCTAGCGCCAGCACTAAAATGTGCCAAATAACATTCAACTGAGGACATCGACGAACATCACCACGACGTACACATCTGTCACGCTACGTGTATCACCGCTCGACTGCCCCTCAGCTAATGTCAGCACTAAAATGTGCCAAATAACACTCAACTGGGGACATCAACGAACATCACCACGACGTACACATCTGTCACGTTACGCGTGTCACCGCTCGACTGCCCCTCAGCTAGTGTCAGCGCTAAAATGTGCCAAATAACACTCAACTGGGGACATCAACGAACATCACCACGACGTACACATCTGTCACGTTACGTGTGTCACCGCTCGACTGCCCCTCAGCTAGTGTCAGCACTAAAATGTGCCAAATAACACACGACCGGGGGCATCGACGAACATTACCACGACGTACACATTTGTCACGTGTGTCACCGCTCGACTGCCCCTCAGCTAGTGTCAGCACTAAAATGTGGCAAATAACACTCAACTGAGGACATCGACGAACATCACCACGACGCACACATCTGTCACGTTATGTGTATCACCGGTCGACTGCCCCTCAGCCAGTGTCAGCACTAAAATTTGCCAAATAACACTCAACTGAGGACATCGACGAACATCACCACGACGTACACATTTGTCACGTCACGTGCGTCACCGCTCGACTGCCCCTCAGCCAGTGTCAGCACTAAAATGTGCCAAACAACACTCAACTGGGGACGTCGACGAACATCACCACGACGTACACATTTCTCACGTCACGTGTGTCACCGCTCGACTGCCCCTCTTCTAGTGTCAGCACTAAAATGTGCCAAATAACACTCAACTGGGGACGTCGACGAACATCACCACGACGCACAAATCTCTCACGCCACGTGTGTCACCGCTCGACTGCCCTTCAGCTAGTGTCAGCACTAAAATGTGCCAAATAACACTCAACTGGGGACGTCGACGAACATCACCACGACGTACAAATCTCTCACGTCACGTGTGTCACCGCTCGACTGCCCCTCAGCTAGTGTCAGCACTAAAATGTGCCAAATAACACTCAACTGGGGACGTCGACGAACATCATCACGACGTACAAATTTCTCACGTCACGTGTGCAACCACTCGACTGCCCCTCTGCTAGTGTTAGCACTAAAATGTGCCAAATAACACTCAACTGGGGACAACGACGAACACCACCACGACGTACACATTTGTCACGTCACGTGTGTCACCGCTCGACTGCCCCTCAGCTAGTGTCAGCACTAAAATGTGCCAAATAACATTCAACTGGGGACGTCGACGAACATCACCACGACGTACAAATTTCTCACGTCACGTGTGCAACCGCTCGACTGCCCCTCTGCTAGTGTCAGCACTAAAATGTGCCAAATAACACTCAACTGGGGACGTCGACGAACACCACCACGACGTACACATTTGTCACGTCACGTGTGCAACCGCTCGACTGCCCCTCTGCTACTGTTAGCACTAAAATGTGCCAAATAACACTCAACTGGGGACGTCGACGAACACCACCACGACGTACAAATCTCTCAGGAATACGTACCTCATATTGCTACTCGACAGTTGTCCACGGCATCCCTAATATCTCCACCGCACGCCTCTCTACTCCAGCATGTTTTCTCCCGTCTCGTTAGCGACTGCTGCAATCGAAGTGGTTGTCATTTCCGTCACCGCAGTCTCCCATCTTCCGGAGTGACCTGTCAGCCTAAAATAAACAACACCCATGAGACAACCACTCGTAAACAAAGCAAAGGAAAATTAACAAACAACACGTCTCAAAAGAAACGAGCTCCGAAAAGCCTGAAGCCCTCGCCTATAAATTACAAACAAACGCGGAGCTTGTTCCACCATCGCTTCTCTGTCACTGCAAGGTTCTTGTCCGCCACAATTGGTAGGCAGCTTTTCACAGGCAGTACTGGCCTCCAGGACGCCAAACTGTAGACAACAAAACACAAAACGTATCGCATCAGGCATAATCAGAACAAAAACGCAGACAAACATGTCCGGCGTCTACGTCATACAAATGCAAATCACCGAAATACGATTCAAAGAAAGAAAACACAAGTACGACAGACTCCCGCCAAAATTCCTGCAGACAAAAATGGTGGCAGCAGGTCAGCTGCCCTGGCAGAAGCCACTTCACGCCATCGCCGCAGGTCCTGCATCTCTCGAGTAGGTAGCCCAAGAGTCCGCGTGTCCCATCCTTCTGGGTGCTGAGTTGGACTCTGACGAGGTCCATCCAGCACTTGAACAACGGCGGCGACTGTCTTGGTGTAACGCCTGCCTGACGTGCTAAACATGTCCGCTGCGGAACCGCTTGCCTCTGAAATGTTGACTGCCGGGGTCGCCTGTTGTGTGAAGTCCTGCAAACTCGCAGTGGGTACTTGTGGAGCCTGGCTTATCACTGTAAAGGCACACAACACCACTTAATGACTGAAGCAAAACACACAAAACACACGCTACCCACCCAAGGAAACTTACATCGAAAGGGCAGAACAAGGCCCAATCCGACCAAGGACCAGGACACCGATTTGCCAAGGCCGAAAGCTCCACTCAGGTACCCTTCCCTTACCATTTACTGTAAACCACCCGAGTAACCCTGTTACGAAAACCAGAGAACAAAAGAAATTCTCCACGCATACAAATGCAAATGTCCCACGTGCAAAAAAGCCGCCAAAATCCCGTTGACAAAAACAGCTGCAACGAGAAACCGTCAAAACACGCTAAAAAAGGCACTTGAGAAAACCCCGAGGTTAAAACAAGCTACAAAACACCCCAGGAAACAAACCCAACTCGTAAAAACGAAGCCACAAGCAGAAAACTGAAAAACGGGAAAATAACAGCCGTCAACTAAAATCGTTACGGCCTAAAAACAAAACGTCCCCCGCTCTGTAAGCCAAAACCAGCTCACTAACTAGCCAAACCTTGACCGAAATTCGGTCGTGGTAGTCCAGAAAACCTCTCCTAGGACTCAAGACGCTGCCAAAGGCCGCTCGAAGCACCGGTGGACGCACACTCCATTGTAAGAAGACCCCACTTCGAGCCCGGGACAGACTGCTCACCACGTCCAGCCGTTGAGGAATATTTCAGTGAACTACACGGAATGGTCAACTGCCGCTCCTTATATAGCATTAGGTGATGTCATTGGCGGATTGATCCAATTATAGCGCAGTGTAAATAGGGCGTTAACGCGTTCTCTTGAAAGGGAAGGAAACAACTCTCAGTGCCACCAGTTGCGGCTTCACCTACATACATTCCTGTGACATAACCCGGGGACGTACAAAAATTCATACAATCAGCGTGTCACGTTATATACCGTGTAAATACTCCTATTATTTTTACAAAACCTACTGGTACTGTAACCTAGAATCTCTGTCCTCATACTGATCTTGTAATGCCACAACTGAACCACGAAGGGCACATAACGGGCATCAATGGGGTACTCCAGTAGATTTGTTACATGGGTGTTCCTGTCGGTGTTACCTGCAAAGACCTGGATAATAAACGGATGATAATGATGATGATAATGACTTTCTGATCTTTATTAGCGTTACAGCGTGCAATAAGAGCATATCTATTGACTCTTGATGACCTTTATGTCCTATGACATGTATGTATATAGCTTCAGTCCTTGAAAGAACATGGGCTTGAAATAGGTGAAAAATATCTACATTATTCAAGATACCTTGTCTGAGCCATCGCTGTCTGCATATGGAGTCCATCTATTCCCATTCGCACTGTACTGTAGTTTGGAGGAGGTCACCCAATGGGCATTACCATAGTGGCTGTCCTGAACGATGGTCCCTATGACACGCTCCGTTTCTCCTAAATCCACCTGAAGACATTTTTTCGTTATATAAATCACAAGAAGTGGTAAAGAGCACAATTTCAACTCTAAATTAATGACACACAATGTTAGTTGATATTTTGTTATATTGAAGTTCTCAGTGTAGGAGTTTCATGAAAGTTCATGCAAAAATCCTGAGACTGAGGGTACCATTGAAAAGGAAAAAAAAGGCATCGGATTAATTAAGTATGGCGTCAACTGAACAGCTGTCACCGAGAAATTACTGTCCAAGAACTTAAAAAAAGAATGGAAAAGACTATTATTCTTTTCATTCACAATTGAGTGGGGTCCTCGAATTTTGTTAAAAGTCGTTTTATCATGGATGGTTGAGAATTATTTAGAAGGCATAATTACTCCTCTTCCAAAATAAGATTGTCCAGTGCCCAATATCTTGGACAGGTTGTAAATGATTCAATTTAACCCATCTGGATGCTTTTCGTCTCACACGGAGTGAACGCTTCTTTTAGTCTTATTCGAACGCGTAGTTGTAGCGCCCAAGAACAAAACACCATATTCAGTGTCAAGGTACAGTTGTATGCAAAATCATTCGCCCCCCTTATATTTTGGGAAACATTACAACTGCAGAATATGACAAAACCATATAAGTGGTGAAAAGATTGTTTTTTTATTATTATATCTTTATTCAGAAAACAAGAAAACAAGATACACATGGACATGGACATAGTGGCGCTACACTCAAGTACATAGACTTATTTTACAGCGCCACAGAAAAACTAAATAAAAATAGACATAGACAATGACAAACTTAAGCCAGTTTCTGAACAAACGTAACAGAAATAAGATATGACTAAAGAAATGCGTATCAAATCAGCGATAGTGAGTAACAACGTAACTGAATATTTAAATACACAAAGTGATTGAAATATGAAATACATAATACATACAACTGTACCGACCCTTGATTTTAAAAGGTAATATTCACAGATGATTCAAGGCGATTCCAAGTAGAAGTACTTAGAACCTCCCTGAATCATTATCTTCGCCGAGTACTTGTACTCGGAGAGGATTATGTTTTCGGTTGAAAAATCTGTTGGGTGGGTCTGAATGTATGTCAGGAGCATAACTCAAGAAAACTTCAATGAATCTTTATGATTTTTGGTAGGTGTGTAGTGGTTGTGTAAAGGAAGGTCAAGTTCGAAAATGGTTTACCTTGCGTTTTTCAATAGTACTGCAGCGGACTTAGCATTTTTTTGTGTTTGTATGTAGGCAAAAAAGTGACGGAAACGTTGATGGATCTTCCTGATTTTTTGCAGGTGTGTAGATGTTGTGAAAACGGAGGTCAAGTTCAAAAATGGTTCTCCTGGCACTTTCCGTCGGTAGCGGGCTTTGTGTGGATGTGAATTTTCTTGTGGACAACATAACTCAAGAAGCTGTTGATGGATCCTTATGATATTTAGTGGATGGGTAGGATTTACCGAAAGGAAGGTCAAGTTCGATAATGGGCCTTCTAGCGGGTACCAAAGGTACTGCAGCAGAGCTTAAAAATTTAGGGGCATATTTTCTGAAAGTGCTATGGGCATGATTTTTGTGTTGTAGATAGTTCATGCCACAGAAAGTAAGTTCTGTAAATTTTGGCCCCCTAGCGGCTTGTTAAGAACCGCAGTGGGTGTTTTTGTTTTGACATTCGGACATGAATAACTTGAGAATGGGTCGACAGATCGTCCTGATGTTTGGTATGTAGAGAGCTCGGATGGTGCTTTACAAAATCAATGACTAATTATGCAAGTAAGGAGCTAATTTGCATAATTAGTAAGGAAAGTTTGTTAACCCACTGCCTTTCAATGGGACATGGGACAGTGTCAGGTCATGTAAACAGATAGCCTTGCATAAACGTACATGTAGGTCAAATAAATAAACTATTCTCCAAGCAGAGGTGTGGGTCCTGTTGGTTTTTGACGCGTTCAGTTTAAGCATTTTTGTTCAACACGGTTGGCGACATAACGAAATAGGGACAAAATAGAAAGCCTGACTAGAAACACCTAAAAACGTGCCAGATTTATTCTATTCATATGTATTGACTGTACTATTTCATCATCACTTTCAACTTTCAACACTGCCATATCGAACCTTTGTGGCCCATATAATATCAACATACTCATATTTTTTCATGACCAGTTATAACATATATCAGCACACTCTACACATATACTAGTCCTGTACCACCAAATGATTTTTAAGCCTATCTTAACTGGACTCATTCGCCCAATCATAACGTCCAAATGGTATGGTGCATGATCAAATTTGCAGGGGGTGATAGGCACGTAAATATAAATCACTTTCCATAATAAGCCTTGATTATTTGGCGAAGATAATGTGTTTGTGGAACTCTAGTTTATAAAGTTTTGTGTCATCAGCATGATTTTGATATTGTAACTGGAGGGTATTGTAGGTGAGCCTTTCAAAAGAACCGCTAGTTTTGCTTTATCAGAGAGATTGTTGAGATCAATGAGATGGCCTATTTCCTGTGTAAAAGTATTGAAGAGTTTTGACCTTTGGTCAGTGTAAGAGGGACAATTCAACATATAATGCAGGACGGATTCACATGGGCATCCACAACTACAAGCAGAACTGGGGGCTAAGCTTCGCTTAAAAAGACTGTAATTTAAGTTGTACGTGCCGATGCGAAGTCGGGCGAGAAGGGCGACGGAGTAGCGGGGACCACGGTTATAATGAGGAGATCGCAGGGGACGGACTAATTTAGTAAGATGGTTTCGAAACAGAGAGTATCTTAAAGAACGAACCTCAGAAGTAAGTTCATTCCAATGAGTTAAACAATAAGGGACGAAAGATTTACTAAATCTATTGGTGGTATGTCTGAAGGATCTTAAGTTGGCTTTGTTCCTCAGGTTGTATGAGGTAACAGAATAAATTTCAGGAGGAAGTAAATCCTGTAAGTATGGTCGTGTTTGGCCATGGATGATTTTAGAAAACAAACATAATCGATGGATATGACGTCTGTTTGATAGGGTTTCCCAACCAAGTTCTTCGCAGACAGCAGAATAGGACGAGCCTTTGATGGCCCCTGATACAATAAGTGAACAATGGTATTGAATTCTTTCAATTAGACGAGAGTTATCAGCTGTACAGCCATGCCAGACTACATCTGCATACTCGAGACAGGGACGTATAAAAGTTTTATAGATGAATTCAAAAACGTGACGTGGTAATTTAAATTTAAGAACACTAAAGACATTTACTTGTTTTGAAACTTTGCCGGTTATTTGGCAGATATGTCGATTCTAGGACATATTAGAGGTTAGAACTGTTCCAATATGTTTATGAGACGTAACTCGTGTTATTGCGGACTGTCCAAGGAAAAGAGGAGGGTGACTTAAAGGTGATGTTTTTGCGGAAAAGCATATTTCCTCTGACTTCGAGGGGTTCAGCTCCATTAACCATGCATTGGACCAGGACAAGATTTTAGACAGATCGGAGTTAAGCCGGTCTGCAGATGTAGTTGGACTCTCGACTATTTCAAACAGTGAGCTATCATCGGCAAATAGAAAAGGTAAAGAATCCAGATTGTTAACTATGTCATTAACATATACGAGGAACAGTAAAGGGCCCAAAACGGATCCCTGGGGGACCCCAGCGCCAATCTCGCACCATGGAGAGAATTGTCCATCCAACACAACCCTTTGAGATCTCTGTGATAGGTAAGTATGCATCCAATTCAAAAGGGGGCCCTCTATCCCGTTCTGTTTAAGTTTAAAAAGAAGACCGGAATGCCACACTTTGTCGAAGGCCCTCGAGAAATCTAAGAAAACAGATCGCACCTCTTTACCGTCCTCGAGAGCTTGCACAATCAAATGACATATATAAACTAACTGACACACAGTGGAGTCGGATTTTATAAAACCTGATTGGAGTGCATATAGAAGATTGTCAGAAATAAGGTGGTTGTATACATGTTTGTAGACAATTTTCTCGAGGACCTTCGACAAAGTGGGAAGCAGAGAAATTGGTCTGTAATTGCATTTGTTTTGGGGGTCACCTTTCTTGAGTATTGGGATAATATTAGCTCTTTTTCAAATATCGGGGAATATTCCATGTGATAAGGATAGATAAAATACAAATGCTATTTTATCAGATATAGATGGAGTAATAATTTTAAGAAAACGATTGTCGATATTGTCATAGCCCTGGGCCTTTGAGATATTTAGGTCACTGATGTATAGTTCAACTTCTTCAGGAGAAGTCAGAAGACAAGATAATCTAGTATCAGTATGAAATGTAAGGTCAGGTAGGGTAGCTTGAGATGTATCAATTGATGATTGGGAAGCAAAGTAGTCATTAAAAAGACAGGCCTTTTCATGCGAGTCAACAACGAACGAGGCACCATCTATAAGGGGAGGTATTGCTGTGTGACTCTTACGTCTATAGAAATGTTTCACAATGTGCCACCACTTTTTTTTTCAGAGGTTTATTGCCTTCGTCAAGAAGGTTATGTTTTGATGCTTGTCTGTGTGTCTGTTAGTGAACATGATAAGTCGCTTGGATGGATTGTTGCCGTATTTGGTGTGTCGGTGTGTATGTGGGAAGTCTCAAGATGATTAGATTTTGGGCGAAGTACTTTCCATAATTAACGAGAAAAGTGTAGAAATGTGTTATATTGTATGCTCAGTATGTGTTCTGGCTGGGATGTGTTGGCGGTGTTGTTTCGAGGGGTCATGGATAAGTGGTAGGGGTGCGTAGTTGTCATGTGGGAGGCAGGAAACGTAGTTGCTGGGACAAATTCGCTTGTCAGTCAGCTGTAGGCAGTGTGACTACATAATGATGCTTGGCCTCGGAAAAGTACAAGCAGCTGTTGGGTGGTCTATAATGAAGGAACTTTAAGACAAACACAACCTTGTGAGTTTGTATCCCAGTTTGTAGGGATATAAAAAAAAGGCTGATAGATCACACTATATGATCTATGTTTTTATGTGTGAAGCTAAAGCATGGGAGCTTTCTTACAAGAGCCATGTAGCTGGAATAGTAGTCGAGTAACATTTGGTGCACATGAAGTTGGGTCCCAATAACTTACTAGTAGTGTAGTTAGAGATGTTATTCACTTTGTTTAAAAAAATTATTGTGATTTGCTTGTGAATAATCTTTTGTACAGAAATGTTTTGTACAGTTTCATTGTAAGAGTTGATTATCTTTTTTATTACATCATCCCTTTTTTACTGTCTGTTAACGTGAACTGTAGTTCAAAAACTATGTCGCATGAAAAATGACTGCCGCGGGAGACCCGGTAATCTGAACCTTCCTTAAAAGTGCAACTAGCAACCGGTCCCAAGCAACCGACAACAGTGGTTAAATTGTAGGCGCACACGTCCATCATTGAACATGTCAGTTATCAATTAACAATTATCTGTGAGCCTGTTTGCAAAAAAAAAAGAGTTCCGTGCGGACAGTGCAACCAGAACGTAAAGACTATCAAATAATGATTCTGTTCGACATTTGGGACATCCTTACTATCCGTGGCACATAGTACACCGACGGAAAAATATCAACGGTCATCATAGCTTGTCGTTCATCTCTATCCAGTTGAACGGTTGGAAGAAACAATGTAACATGCACGCGCAACATATCACTTCTCCAAAACCAGATAGGCTAAGGCCCAAAGAAGACACACCAGGTCTCCTGGAAATGATGGCTGCAGTTCAGGTACACACAGACAACATTCCCGAGGCAAGAGAAGTCCATATACCGTACCTTATGGACATTTTCATTAACTTTATTTCGGAACATCCTGCGCACACCATGTCTCTACAACCAACACCCCCCCCCCCCCCCCCCGGAGCCATGCACATTTGGACTAGGATCGTGGGCAGCAAGCACAGAGGCCACTGGAACAGCCTTTTCAGTTTCACTCCTGGAGTGGTTTGTTGTGCTGAGCCTAGAATGCCAAGTCTCAATGGAAGGGTTCTGCAATGCTGTTAGATAGAAGAACACACACTAGAGCGAAAATTCGGTACCGGCTTCAAAGAAGTACTGCGCTGCAAGACATGCGGGTATTACACGGAAAGACTCAAAGCTGTATGAGGAGCCGGAAAGACCAGAGGGCCGATATCATCGAGAAAAGCGGTTCAACTGTCGCTCGGGCAATCCAAGTTGCTACTGGGAATCACTTTTTCATGAAATAGAAACTCTCACACAAAGCAAATTACAAAAAATCACTTACCGACTGTCAGATGTAGTATCCAATATGAGGGACTCTAAGCAGAGAACCGAGCTAAGCTACGAAAAGTGCAGGAGAAACAGGCAAAGGAGGTGAGGCAATGTTGGCTCACGATCGATGGGGCATATAACAACCCCACGTGCAACACTTACACAAAGAACGCTACACAAGTATCGCTACCGGTCATAAACCTACAATAGGATAGAACATAAGGATAAGGTTTAGTTCTGCGAGTGAATTATGTACATGGATTGGGCGAAGAAGGGAAAGCGCGACCATGACCCGTCTTGCCAGGCCGAGGAAGTTTTTGCGAGACGGGCCCTGGAGGACATGCAGGACAAAAATCGAGTTCTACCAAATGTTGTGAAGGATAACGATTGCTATGTAACAAAGGAGTTCGCACTGCCGCATTCGTCCATCTGTAAATGTAGAAAGGTTCGACTGCCGCGTCCATGTATCGAGAGGCCCGAGGCAAAAAATGTTTAAAGTTTCCGACGTGCTCAGCGGTTAAATTGTGGCGGGTGTTTGTCGATCGTTCTGAAAAAGTGTTCAAAAAGTTGGTTTGCGTGCACTTTTGGTGCAGCGTTATCAAAGAGATGCGACAGAAAGCTATAACTTGTACGAAAGAAATTTTCTGAAAACGAGAATACTTTAAGTTGGTTGTCCATCTAGATAAATAAAACATAGTCGGCTTTTTTTCTGGCAACCACTCAAAGTTTGTGGGCAGAGAGGCTGATGGTTATGACGGAGTATGGTGTTCCCATCATGATCTTTGCTGGATATCTAGCGGAAATGGCTTGCTTCCTGAATGTAAACAATCCAGGAATGAAGTTACTAATGGCACACTTCCGTGCAGTAAGCATGAGGAACGAAGCGGGAAAACAAGTATGTACATTGTTGATGGTACACTGGTATGATCAATAAAGTTTCCATGGCATAAAGGCTGCAACATATACAACCCCTCCCCCAAGAACAACGATGATATAGAAACAAGGAAGACTCTGTTTCTATTTGTGATGTTCCAAAATTAAGATTTCAATTGGGACTGTGCGGCCCTATGGTCTATGTCAAAATTATATCTATGGACCCGGCTTTTTTCCCTAGGTGTTCAAGGCACGACCAGTTCATCAAAGTTTCATGTCTAACATTCGCGGCTGAGATGTTGCCTTTATCTGTCCCACATACCATATCGGGTTACAGGTGTTCCCGCGCGCGGGAATCTTCCATGGATCATTGTAGTCTAACCAAATATAAATACGTACCAACCAAAGTAGAATTAAATTTTTGACAGAAAATTGCTAGTATATTTACGTTATCGTATCTGTATTGAAGGTAGTATCTATATTTTCTTACAGTCGAAAAATACCAACAGGCTCCATGACTATGTCTCAATCTATGTAAAGGAAACATTGCGTTTTATGAAAGGACCAATCAGCATGCCACTTTTGGATGATTGGCAGGTTATTTCCCGCCATAACTAGCAGAACAGGTACATACAGGTCTTAACTAACCTGCTAGAAATGACGTGCTTTTCAACACCAAAGGTGCGGCTGCACCAGATCATCGGTCAGACTCCGGCCTTCATCAGTGTTTCGTCCCCTATGTCTGAGACACTTCTGGTCGGCGGGACGGCAGGGTGGACGTCTCCATCCTGCCTCTGGCACAGCCGCCTCTACTTCTTCCAGTTCTTGTCCTTTCTTCTAATCCAGATGACAAAACTGCTCTTTTCTGCCTCCTCAGACACCTGTCGCACAAGCTGAGCCTGTGCCTTCCCTAGAATCTGTAGGTCCCTGCACAACCGCAGGAGTGAAGCTCCCACAAACCCACGAACTCCTACTTCAACTGGGTACAAATGGGTTCTCCAGCCGTTCTCTCTATACTGCTGGACTAGTTCTTCATACTTCAGCTTCTTCCTCTCATATGCTGTCTGGAGATTCTCCTCCCAGGGTACAGTCAATTCCACTATGATTACTGACTTCTGATCCACAGACCACAGGACAAGGTCTGGTCTCAGGGCTGTCTCACATATGACACTTGGGAAGTGGAGCTGTTTATCCAAATCTACTGACATCTCCCACACTCCTCTACAAAGTGGGCCTCCTCCTGTATTACTACCATGGGTAGGCGCTACCCCTCTGGGCTTTTGCCCTCTTCTTGCAAACTGGATAGACTGCAGTGGTGCCTCAGTTCCCGCAGTCTCCTTCCTCACTTTCTCCAGGGTTACTGCAATCTGTCTCAGTGCCTTGTTGTGTCTCCATGTGTACCGGCCCTGTTGTAAGGCAGTTCTGCAATTTGACAAAATGTGTTTCAGTCCAGCTTGTTCTACACCACACAGCTGACAGGACTCTTTGCTCTTGAACCATCGGGTGAGGTTTTGAGGGCTTGGGAGGACATCATATACTGCGCGTAGGAGGAAACTCACCCTAGCATTCTGCATGCTCCACAAGTCACTCCATGTGAGCCTCCTCTCTACCGCACCTTCCCAGTTCAACCATGCTCCTTGCTGCCTCTGGCCAACAGCTACCACCCTTCTCTTCTCCTCCTCCATCCTTCTCACCTCTTGAACCACTAGCTGTCTTCTTTCACTGGAGTTGGCACTTGACCACCGCTGGGTTTTCTCCCCCCAGCCTAGACCTGTTCTTCCCACCTGTACTGAACCCACCAGGTCTTTATGTTGAAGTCTGCTTGTTGCTAGGTTAATGGCCTCTTTGACTTTCCACTTTCTACCGGTGTTAATGTTCTTGTTTGCTGCTCTCACTGAGGAGTCTCGTGACCCTTCCAACTCCAGAACAAGTCGAACTTTCTCCACCTTGTGTTCCTCTGCAATAGACGTTAGTGGGAGACTTAACATGTTGTTGCCAAACAATACCACAGAAGATAGACAACTCGGAACGCCTAGCCATCGGCGAAAGTAGGCATTGGCTTTTCTGTCAATCTGGTCCACTGTAGTGATAGAAATACTGTAAGTCTTGAGGGGCCATTTTAGCCTGGGAAACAGGAGAAACTGAACACACCATACTTTAAGTCTTCCCGGAAGTTCGCTCCCATCTATGCTCTTAAGGCCTCTGGCGGCTTGCTCTACTACCTCTGGTCCCCTCTCGGTATCCTTCAGACTACTTGTATATAGACGACCTAGACTTTTCACTGGTTCTTCTTGTATGGTCGGAATGCTTTGGTCATTTACTGAGAATGTCCTGTTACAAATCTTTTGTAACTATAACAGACAATGGAACAAGTTTCTATCAGTAAATCATCTAGGGTTTCTGCATCTGCAGTTGCATCCTCCTTTCACATCTCATGCTTTCTTCTTCTGTTCTTTTCTTATCGGAGTATCTTCTTCTACTCTTTTTCCTCGACTTTCTCTGCCCCAAACACGACTGCTCTTGGATTTACCCTTCTCTTAATCATTGGCTTAAAGGCGTCAAAATATCATTCATGTAGTCTGTAATTATTCCTGCTATAACTAATGCGTTTGCGTGAGTGTATCCACACGCATTCAAGGCCCGGTCAGGCGGTGTCATTCGTTGACTGTGTTGTTTCTACAGCTGATGTCGGTACATCATTCATTTGCAGCCTGTCAATAGAGGATGTGTTAACTGGGAAGATGCGGTGTTCTTAAAGCCTCTTTGACTACGTCCGTCGACAACGCTTGGTCTCGCACAATGCTGTAGATTCTCGGGAAAGATGTCTTTGGTGTAAAGAAATGCGTACGTGTTACACAGAGACTTCTAGGACAAAATCGGTAGATTCTAACGTTAGAACCACCCCACCCCCTGGTATCTATCGGCTGCAAGAAATGACTAGCGTGAGGGGGAAGCCCCGGACGATGAAACCGTTCTCTGTTGCGAACTCTATCGCCTCAGAGAAGTGTGAATAGCCAGATCAGCTTGTAGCTAGGCAGTTTTGCAAACATGACAACAGCTTTATCATGGAGTGGAGAAACGTCACTAGTTGCAATTATTCTTTTTCTCAACGTCATGTATTTGGTGGGAAAAGTATATCTCTTTAGCCCTCTGGGATGTGACCTGAAATAAATATTCATATTTGATACAGTACAAACATAATCTATCATGATTCAATGCAACACTATAATGCTTTCTTCAATGCAAATATTTCTTATTACTGAACCATGCATATGTATTTATTGAAAGAAGTAGTTACCGCTTCCAACATAGATGACATAATCTTTGATTAAAGCAATATCCAACAATTCACTCTAGTGAAAAGATTAATACAAGAAAAATCATTCAACATTGAAGATCTTTCAATTCCAGATAGGGATCTAATTTTAGTCACACAATGCTTCTTGTTTGTGGATGCCGTTCGGTTTTTGTTGAAGGCTCGCTGAGTCTTCTATGGTGAATAGCATGGCAGCTACGTGGCTACAGGCCTCTTTTAATCTACATCAGAATAAAATGACGATGAGCATGAAATCATAACCAAGTTTTATCAAGAAGAATTTTAGAACTGAAAAAAAAATTAGGAAAAAAAAGGAGGACTTTGGCCTACCTCTCACGCTCCTGTTCAGTTACACTCAAAAATGCTTGTACTGTCATAGATATATGCTGAAGTCATGTTTGAAGCTTTCTACAGTACACATCCATTACTTAATGTATCCACCTCTATGATTATAGAAAATGCCGATAGCTTTAAATTACCTAAAAAGAACATGGCATCAACAAAAACAAATGCATTTTGTAACATGTGACAGATACAAGATACAACATGACAAAATACCCGCAAAGAGGAACTATATAGAAGATACGAATATGTTAGAATCTTTTGTTAGAATCTTTTGCAGTGTTCCCTTCATTTCAGAAACTGTGATATTCTTATCAAACTTTACTTAATCAGATGACTCTAAGGTGAAAATGCGCATTAATGGATGGGATGATCAATGTAGTTACATATATATATATATATATATATATATATGGGGGGGGGGGACCTGTAATGCCACACCTGCCACTGGCTGCGTACGTTGCTGCCAGTTTTCAATATTTTCTGTATGCTATTTAAAAATCTGTATATCTGTGTATCTTTCTTCAATGATACATACCTTTCTGCTTGTGGGTGGCCGCCCCTCCTCATTCCGGTCCACACAGTTGGCCTCGTGCTCGGCCAACTCCCCCGTCATGGCCACATGCCGGCTGGTGAACCAGCATGTGACCATGTCTCTCCAGATGTACTGGTGCTGCTGGAGATAAGAATAAATGAATGAATTTTTAATATAGGTACATTCTGCATTTCACTTCAAACCATCTCAGTTCTTTTGGTAATCATTTATCATTTAAATGATTGAATAAATAAATGTATCTCTTACGACAGGTAGAATGTTAAATGCATATTTTTCTTATTGGTTAATTAACCATGGATGTATGATATAAAATGGATTAAAAATGTATGTCAACAGAATTCACTTTTACACAGTGCCTAAGGTTTCTGCCCATCCTGTTGTCGGTGACCATGTGTGTCCTATCGAGTGAGTGGACACACGTACAGAACGTCTGTTGCTGTTCTTTTGTTATTGAAAAGTCATTCCACTCTCTGTAGATAACTTGTACAAAAAGAATGGCATAAATCTATTAAAAATTATAGGGCTCTATTGTCTTATCAGTATCAGTACGCTGTATGGTAAAAGATGCTTGCGTGCTTCAGTCGATACAACTCGTAGTAAGCAAAGTAAAAACAATACTATAAACGTATGCATAATGAAAGTAAAATAAGAATATAATCAATATCATTAACGTATGCATTATGAAAGCAAAATAAGAATTTAATCAATATTATAGACGTATGTATAATGAAAGTAAAATAAGAAAGAATAAAATCAATACTATCAACGTATGCATAATGAAAGTAAAACAAGTAAGAATAAAATCAATACCTGTATTGATGCAGGCAAACGCAGAGCAGGTGAAAATAGTTCACTTTGAAATGCGCTCTCGTTGACGCGAAGGAAGGTTAAAGAACGGTATGAACTTTTCAAACTTATGAGATAAGAAGCAAAACTAGAGAGGCAACATTTGCACCTGTTCCTTTGCGGCATATTTATTTTATTGGAAATTCCAAGCTCCTACAGCAGCCCCATCTTCACCACCATGATTAACATTTAGAATATCTTTTGTCTCATTCTTTCTGTTGTACCATGTGGATATATAGTCATCGATTTTAGTCGGAGAGGTGGGTTTCCTTTTTTGATTGTCTTTCGTCGAGCAGCTTACGGAAAGATTCCAGCAGGATCTCGGTTTCATCCTTCTTCAATTACCTAGGCTTTGCTCTCTCAATATCTAGTTGTTTCTTCTGCTCACCAACTCCAACACTTTTCTGCTTAACTTCAACACTGTTGTTGGCTAAATCAACTTCAGTCGCTCTCAATTTCCTCTGTTCTTTTTCTAACTTCAATATATTGTTAAGTATTGTACATAAGTGTTTTAGCACCAAAATCTTCTTTCGTTGAGAAAATTTAAGATAACCTTGAATGTGACTTGTTTTGTGTCACGGCTTATCAGCATCTACTAACTCTCGTCTAAAGCAACATTTGAAAAATTTACAGCACTTATGCTTTTGACAAAGCCACAATTTTTTTGACATTCCAAAATGCAATTTTGACATAACATGACAACATATCAGACAGATGTAGAGGAATATGTCTTGAATATGTCACATAGTCAAAAGCATGGATTATAGGTGCCATCTTCTAATCTCCTTGACAGATTATCACTCCAAAGGCCAGACACCATGCCCTCCAGGCTCCAGCAGATAGCGTATTCTTTGAGGGAGAATTCGTACTTGTCCCTCCCACATTCCTTCTTCCTGTCAGCATGTTCCACGCTCATTTGAATGTACAAATTGCTGTCGCTAGCCTTAACGACTTGATATGAGCAAAATTAAGGGCACCATCGATGCTTTCTTCACTTCCCCACAACACATGTTTCACGAAAAATGCACCTCAAAATTACTTATGGATTTTGACTTCGAAAAAGTTATGGCAAAGGGTGGCCTAAAGAGTCATAAAAAACGGCTGTCGCCTGCGGAGACATGCAAAATTTAAAAAGCATCCGAGAATGTAACAATTCAGTTTAGAGAATGACCTGTTAACCAGCTACCAAGGCCCTCCGAAAAATCACGTTAGATCGGTCATGTCGCTGTTCTTGTACGCTGTGCAAGGCGCTTTATGCCTGTTGCCCAAAACGGTTCCGTTACCGTTTAAATTAAGATATGCCACATATAATGTGCCAACCTGTCGTTTTTATGACGACTTAAAGTTTTTGTGGCTTTTAAAAAGAATAAATTGTGTTTGCTATCAGTGGTGGACCACCGCCTCGAACAAATGACAGTACAGTAATGAATGTAATCTCCGTTACCATCGTTATATGCTCTCTGTGTTGTTAACAAGGCCTTGTGTAGGAACGCTGCCCATTTTCTAAATGCCCGCACATACGCCCTTTTAATAATAAAAGATGGTTACGCAAAAACGGAAATCCCTTTGAAGGAAAAGCCGAAGTTTTACTGTAGTAAGCTCCGTTACCGGTAACGGAGATTACACCTGTTGCGGAAAATACATAACCTCGCGCAGAACCTTTTGTAGTTGTGTACCATGAGGCAAAAGCGTTTGAACTAGAATAGAAAAGTATAGATTCAACTGAGAGAAACCCCCTGTAGGGTTATCATATTCCAATTTCTACTCTTTCTTCCAGATTTTGTTTCCAAAGTCGAATTCTTTTTAAACCTCAAGACAATAAGTAATCTATAGCCTTTGATATGTTTGAAGAAGAAAAGAAATCAGAAGTCGATCAATTACAACTTGGCGACTTACGTCTGGTGAACACGCCTTTTTGCGACAGTATGTAATCTCCGTTACCGTATTTCAGCGATTCCCACTCCGTTCCAAATGCTTTACTGCTCCTAAGCAGTATTAGTTCGCAACAATGAATATGTTATAGATGTTGTAAGAGTTAAATTATTAGGATCAACGGATGATCGAACGTTTTGCAAGAACTATCAGATTCCGTCTCTGTTAAATATCTCAAGTCGAAATGCAAAGACAATTCCAGACAATATTAATCCTGAATGAAACAGTTATACAGCAATGGTCAGCACGGCACTAAATTTGACAGACGTTTTACCTGAGATACTGATTCCTCAACTGTAGGTTTTAAAGCGATGTTACGACATGAAAGCTCCAAAATTGAAGCATCTAATTACTGATGTTCAACATTTTTCCGCAAAAATATTGGTGAACTCCAATGACATCTAATCAAAGCTTAGAATTTTTCGGCAACTTCCCGTGATAAATTAGCTGTAATATTTTGGGGATCATAAAAGGAGATGTCCAGCTGAAAAATGAGGTAGGTTTGCTTGTTAAATGAGCTGATCAATTTTTTCGACCCTTAAAATCGCTATTTTGCACATTTCATTGAGAACGAGCGTCCAAGGAGTCTCTGGACATACCCGATGTCGATGGATTTGACAGACTTATAAATAATTACGTGAAAAATGGCTGATGGACCTGACATCTATTCCGTTGGTTGTTACATTTCGCGGGAGTCAAACTTCCTTGTGAGGTTCAAACACTGACGTTAGCGCTTACATTAAATACCAAATTTGCGGAGTGACAGAAAGCCATATACTTCACCATAACGCATCACTTGAAATCTCAAATCTCTTGGTTATCTCATTCAACCTACCCTGCATGTACTTTCTTATGGCATATAACTGTAAAACAAATGACTGTTAAGCAGCCGCCTTTTTACCACCATGAATAACAGTTAAACAAGCTTTCGTCTCATTCTTTCTGTTGTACCATGTTGATTAAATGTCATCAATCATAGTTTGAGTGGTGGGTTTTCCCATTTTTCATCCTCTTTTTGCCGAGCAGCTTACAGAAAAATTTCAGCAGGATCTCGGTTTCATCTTTCTTTTCATCAATTTTCTCTGCTTTGCTATCTCAATATCTACATGCTCCTCTTCACCTGTAACATGAATTTTGACTGTAAATACCATGAAGCAGTAATGGTAAACCATGATGTATCACAGAGAGTTCTAGCAAACCATAAATCATT
Source organism: Branchiostoma lanceolatum (assembly GCF_035083965.1). Classification (NCBI taxonomy): domain Eukaryota; kingdom Metazoa; phylum Chordata; class Leptocardii; order Amphioxiformes; family Branchiostomatidae; genus Branchiostoma; species Branchiostoma lanceolatum. Next base: position 20,490,263 of record NC_089731.1, read on the forward strand.
CTATTGAAGACTAAAACTCCGATGTTTGTTTCTTCTGGACAAGAAAATGCCTTTGGATTGATATTATTAAATTTACTGTATTCCTACCAACATCATATGCCACACAAGTTTGCAGGTGTACATTATCTAGGCGCAAGTTGCATACCCACCAGGACAATGGTAGTATCCTGCTGCAACCGTCCACGTTCCCTGATTGATGATCGTCCAATCAAGCCATGGCGGCTTCCTCAACTTTGTCTTCCGAGTGACACGTCCCTTTCTACAATATGTGATAATATGTGTTTATTGATTGACGGTACAATCTCATGGCAACGCTAAATGGTTCTGAATTACATACTTAGGTTTAAAACTTCAGATTATTATAAAAAAATCAATATAATCAAATAAAATTAACACATGGAACAGATACAAACAGCAACATACCTGCAAAAGGAAAATGTATAGAAGATATGAATCAGAACATTTTTGCAGTATTCCTGGATTATTTCTAAAACTTAGATACTCTCCTTCAACTCTATTTAATCAGAACATTTGTTAAATGAAATTGTGAATTCGTGGATAGAGTCCATGCCAAGTCACCACACGGATTTTTTTATGATATTTGTAATATGTTCGAATTATTGTTATATAATTACAAATCTTTAGAAATATTCATAAATGTTTCGAAAAAAAAGAAATACGAGAGTACCATGTTTTAGAAGTTGTTATGATAATTTGCAAACATTTCGAAAGTGACAGTCAAAAGAGATCATTTTTTTAATAGATTTGAAATACATATTGGTTTGTGTCAAGTTTCGAAAGATTTCGAAATAAAGATTTGGGTCATTTGCCCCCCGTAACGAGCCGCTAATCCTAACAAAGCATGTTTTGGATCGAGCGGGGACCGCCGACCGCGCAGGAAGGCACTGTGGCGTGACACTGTCTGTGGACATCAGCAAGAATTCCTCCAGAGGATAAGCACAATTCAACTGTAATTTTGCGGCACAAAAAGGGCTAGCAAACATTGCAAATGATCAGTGGTCAAAATACCACACGTACTGTGCAAAAGCAAAAGTTTTATCCACGTCAAATAAGCCCAACAATCGGCACAATGCAAAGGGAGCTCAAGGGAGAGCCGGCTAGCCCCAAAGGGTTTTTTGATCTCAGTTCGGCGACATGTACAGTCAAAGGGAGGCTTCCTTTTCCCATGGTATCAGTAAATTGTAAACTAAAAGGCAGTGTTATTTTTTGTAGAGATTCTTACCGACAAAATCACGAAGATTCTGGAGGAAAACACAAAAAAAAAGAACGTAGATCTCTGTTGCAACAATTCTAACATGTGGCGGCCTGCCTGGGGGAGTCTATTCTGTGTGTAGGGGGAACTTTCTTAGAAACTATTGTCAAATAATTATAGATACAAAAGTTCACAGTAATAACATCACACCAATACTACTGTAATGCTTAGATTGTAGCATTCAAATCTTAAATTCTATCAACATACGTTAAAAGATAGACATTTTAGACAACGTGTTTTAACTCCTCCCCGGGAGAAACGGTCATGCCGTCTGCCGGGGGAACAAGAACACGGGGACAAACTTCCCACGAGGCGTTCTGGTTCGGAAACAAATCCCACAAGAGAGGACTTTATCTTACACAGTCCAGCTAACAATAAAGCCTGTATGTTTTCTGTACTGGCTGATTGGCGTTCATAATTAGACTGGACCTGGCGGAGTTTCTGCAGCGTTTTTTTACGTCCCAGTTGAACATTCTTGTTCTAGCGGTCCCGGTGGGGAGGGCAGCACGGCAGGCTACTGTTACCACTTACAGCTTCCTTCGGTACTTTGTTATTTCTGTCGCATTTGGGTCGTTTCTGCAAGATTTCTAGTTTTGATTGATAGAGAAGCCGAGAGACACTGATAATGTTTCTTTCGGATTGTTGTCCTGCTAACGTTAGAGGCAGAAATTAACTGTTTGTTTACATTACGCCCGACTCGGCGTGAGAGCACGGCGGGGTGTCACCACTCCTTTCAACGGTCTATTTTTGGGTGCTATTAACTAATTAACAGCATATTGTGAGTTTCTTCTTTCGAAAAAATAATTCAGACTTCGAAATAAAGGCAGTGTGCTGTAGTCAATCTTTAGAAAGTATCAGAAATGTTGTTCCCAGTGCCATGAATATTTTGAATATTCCACGAAAATGTGGGAACATTTAGAAAGTGTAAACACATTTAGAAATGTAAGAGACCATGACATTTATATTACAAATAGTTACAAAGGTTTCAAATTAGTTCTAAACAATGGCAAAAAAACATCCGTGCGGTGTCTTGGAATGGACTCTAGGACATCATGATCAATACAGTTCCATCCCATACTCAGCCATACAGGTACAGTGTTCTTGTTAACCCATGGGTTATGGGGGAATCAAAGCTCCTTGTTTGACAGTACTCACTCAAAAGACGTTTAGACCGCACCGTAAGTTACATCAAACACATTATACGTACGTCTTTTACCCTCATCTGACCCCCCCCCCCCCCAAAAAAAAAATAGCTTATGAAAATCTAGAAGCACATGTACACAAGGTTCAGGTAGTGCAGTGGTACTACTACCGGTATATGGCAGTATTTGTTTTATTATATTCCTATTACGGTCCACACAGTTGGCCTCGTGCTCGGCCAAGTCATCAGCCATGGCCACATGCCGGCTGTTAAACTAGCATGTAACCATGTTTCTGTAGATGTACTGGTGTTGCTATAGATAAGTATATATGAAGGAACTTTAATATAGGTAAATTCTGCATTTCACTTCAAGCCATAACAGTTCTTTTGGTAATCATGTATCACTTAAATGAATAAATGTATCACGGCAGTAATAATGTAAAATACATATTTCTCTTATTCATTAATTAACCATGCATTTACAATATAAAATGCATTAAAAACGTATGTCAACAGAACTCACTTTTACACAGTTCCTAAAGTGTCTGCCCATCCTGTTCTCGGTGACAACGTGAGTCCTGTCGAATGGACACACGTACAGTACGTCTGTCTGTTGCTGTTCTGTTTTTATCGAGAAGTTGTTCCACACCCTGTAGATAACTGGTAGAAAAAGAATGACATAGATTTATTAATATGGTATTATAGGGCTCTATTGTCTTATCAGTATCAGTAAGCTGCATGCTTGTGTGCTTCAGTCACTATAACTCATAGTAAACGAAGTAAAAACAATACTGTAAAGGTATGCGTTGTGAAAGTAGAATAAGTAAGAATTAAATCAATACCTGTATTGATGCTGGTAAACACAGAGCAGGAAAAAAAAACAGTTCATTTTGAGTGAAATTCGCAAACAGAGTTCCCGTTGCGCGAAGAAATGTTTAAAAACGGAATGAAATAATAATTTTCAAACAACTGAGATAAGAAGCAAAACTAGGGAGGTAACATTTTTAACACAGGGTCCTCATTTTCAGTTATCTACACCTATGGAGATATCCTGATTAGTACATTAAGATGTTGAATTTTGCTTAGAAACAAGAAGAGATTTAGGTTTGGGTTGGACGGCTTGAATAGAGGTACCATTCCACCCACGGGGACTACCAGTTACTGTTATTGAGTTTAATACTTCTCAGCCTGACGCCTTTAGGCCATTGGGTGTGATACTAACATCTACAACTATTGTATTATCACAGGAGAATATTTACCTTCCAGTGTCATGGGTCTGTCGCACCAATATTGGCAGAGGTGATTCTCAATTGGGCAATGCCCTCCAACTGCAGGTTCCTAATGTGGCCTACAAGGAGGATCAAGTCAAGAAGGCACATTTCAGTGTTACATCTAACATCATGATCAATGTGAGAAACTAGGTGGCTTATCCTGGTACAACTTAAGATACTGCAACTGTAAGTATATGAAGTTTGTAAATCGCAAGGTGCCACCATACAAGTGCACAATTTTTAAGAAAAAGCAATAGTCATGAATTTTACATGGGGGAATAGGTTAACAGAACACCTAATTGTTTTAACTACCATACAACTGTTACCAAAATTTCCTCCTTGTCGTCACTGCTAGTCTCCTCGTCGCTGCTGCTGTCAGACTCAATCCAGTTGGCGCGATACTTACCTTTGCTGTTTAGTGGCTCCTCCCTCCTGTAGTGATTAGAACTGCAGACGACTTCCGTAGGTCTCTCCATGGCAGACAGCCACCTTGCCCGATTCTGAGGCTTCAGAAAGGCATCACGCCGGTTGCTTAGTCTCATGAGGCTATCTGAGACAGTCTTACCGGTCAAAGATAGTACAGAGTTGGCTGCTGCTGGTGGTTCCATAGGCAGAGACATGTTTGGATAACCGTTTTTAAACACACATTGACCGCCTTTCCTAGAGCAGGCTCGTGACACTCTGAATACAGCACGACAGAACATACATAAGGAATTTGGTCTGCGAGCTCTAACGTTTTATCCAAATTGTTAAAAAAGGAGTCTTAAAACTTTCAAAAAAGAATTAACATCTAAATTAACTACAGTGAAAAAAAAACGTTAAAAAACAGCTTCCCAAGATCCTGAGTTCCATGGCGCCATGCCTTCGTCAACCTTTCCAATAACAATGCAAAACAAACAATACTTACCACTGATTGGAGGCAGCGCCTCAACTCTTCATTGGATCTTTTTGATTTTGTCCAGATCGATATCAATCCTCTTGATGTCAGTGAACGCAATACGAAAACGAATGTATAGCATAAAGCAACTTCAATTCCAAATAGTTTAGTCAATCAGCTGGTACACAATATTGACAATCAACATTAAAAAGGAAAACAAAGAGAGAACAAAGTCTTGAAAAACCTTTAGTTGTTCAACAGAAACACACACTTTTTTATTACATATTATGTAAATGCATGTGCACTGACCTCAACCTGACATTTCATTTGATAAAAAATTACCACCATTGATCCTGATATTGTCTCTTTTGAGAAAAAAGGCTGTAATCAGCAAAATTTGTATCTATCAGCCTCATAGTAGTCTCTTACACCAAGATTACTCTAAGTCCTATCATTTGACGGAAGGTTTATGGCATTACTTCATGATATTCTACTTGTATAATTGATATCTATTCCAATTTCTAAACTATGCTCTCATTAAACACACCAGAAGTATGAAGTTTCCTCATTGAATGCGCAAAATTTCAACGCCAAGAACCTTTAGATGGTACTTGAGGTCATCTTTAGGATGGAACATTTTCTTGTCTTCGAGTGACCATCGATGACTCAATATCTGAGACTGTCCTACACGCCCCCCCCCCATGATCATGCACCTTGGCAATAACTTCCTGCATCATTGCGATTATTTTCTTGTCTTTTTCCTCTTTTCTCTTCTTGTTCTCACGTAGAATGCGTAGTTTCTTTTTCTCCACTTCTTCCTATTGACGTCTGTCAGTTTCCCTGACTTTGGGGGCCATCTTCTGAGCATCTTTTTGTAGCTGTTCTTTTCCCTCTTGTGTTTTGCAATATACACACTGAAAATTCTGGTTTCGCTTGGTCATCAACACACTGCTGTGGTGCAAGAGATATGCATTTGGCTTCTATTTGGTAGAGTAGTCGAAGTCCCCAAAAGTCATTTTCACCAATTAAGTCCGACGTCCTGGCATGCTTTTTTTTTTTTTTTCACTTCAGTTGCTTGTTTTCCATTCTGACCTTGTTCCAGCCAAGCCAAGCCGCCAAGCTGCCTCTCAGTCACATAAAAGCTACTGGCACAGACAACTTCGAGCATTTCCTGTGTCAGGGCATCCTCTACAGACTCATAGAGTGAAGTAAAGACTGGAGACTCTTGAAGAGGGAAATCAGGGCAGAGGGCACAGGTGTCGGCGTTTCCTGTATAAGTTGACCGGGCAGAGTGGACTCTCTGGACTTCCAGATCCTGCGACACCACCCATCCTTTTTGTTATGCCTGTCGTCATCATCAAGGATGGTCTGACGGCTACACCTTGTTTGCTCCCCTGTCCGTTCCCGTTGTTGATGCAGTTCGGGAGGTTGACGGTCTGAGGGTGAGGTCATGCTCTTTTATCCGTGTCGTCCCGCAGCGGCGATTCCGAAGTCTGCTGGTCACCAGTGGTTAAGTTCACCGTTTTCGTTTGCACATTTATCGTCCTATCAAGGCTTAGTACTTCTGAAGACGAAATTAAAGACAGCGCCTGCAAGAACGTTACCGAGGAAATTTCCGAGCCCATGTGTTTACCACTGGCTGTATATCATCTTGATTGATATTCTTTAAATATAACTAAATTTTCTTTTAATTTAAAGCCAGAACAACTTTCGAACTGTCTAATAAAACTTTTGATGTAACATGAGTTTTTCTGGATATCTTGCTTTGTCATTACTGCATCTGCCATGTTTCGTCCGTTCTGCCCTCTTTCGCAGCTTCCTTCGCTAATCCATTTTCAAGCTCATTACAAGCTGTCCCCATGTGTCCTGGGGAACACATGATTCGTATCGTGTTTTCGTTCTTCTTCATGTCTGCCAGAATCTTCCTTATTTGCACGGTGGTATCTTTTGGGGTGCATGTAACATCAGAAACCAAATCAATTATTGTCAAATTGTCATTTTTCAAAACAGAGTCTCTTCTATTTCTTTCAATATCGTTTGGACGAGATACATATCCATATATTTGGATCATCTAATACAACATGGGCTTCATTACAAACTGACTGGAGTGAAGGCAATACCTATTCTAAAACCAGAAAATGTGAATACTCAAGAAAAGTTCTGTGCTGACCCAAGGGAGCTTTGTCGATAAAAAACAAACAAAAACATTTCCTCCAAAACAGCGCACGTAGGGGCAAAACCAACTGGGTACAGGTATCTAGGTTGAAAAAAAAAAGAAGTAGTGGCTGATTTAGCTCCCTTGTGAGGAACACTATCAGCATGATAAAGCACGAGGCAGCTCCAGACACTGACCTAGCTGGGAAGGGTTGATTTTCGTGTTGGGACCACGAAATAGCTCTACGATAAAATTCTAAGACTAACTTTTTGTCCTTTGCAGATTTGAAAATACTAGACTTTTTCATTTTAGGTTGAGAAAATGTACTTAAAGGCTTCTTTTGTGCTTGGTATAGTCAAAATACGGAAACTGATTAAATGTGTCCAGTGACTTCCTACCTACTTCCCTGAACTCATTAATAAGTAAATGTTCCCTTTGAATGTTCAAAATGGTTGGGGTTAGGGTTAGGGTTAGGTATAGAGTAAAATTCGCGTTTCAAAGTTGGTTCACTACGCGGAGTGATATTGGACCGAATAACTCCCCTAGTCTGATCACTCGCGCATTGATTTTTCGGTGGAATTTCGATCATTTCTATCTGTTGGTGTGTTCTTGAAGGGTGTAGGTTTGTATACAAAGCCGATTTTATCCTCCTTTTCTAACAATCCTTGGATTATTCTCTTTTATCTCTAATAAAAAATGGGACGCATTCTTTTGTGTGGAATTTAAAGTATTTGTTTTATATATAAAATGGGATATTCTTTATGTGCTACTATCCGTTAGCGCTGCTAAATGGAAATCAACGTTGGAAGATATTCTTGATCTTGGATAGACTTGGCCGCTTTGTTGTTTACTTCTCTTAACACCTTACATACTGGCGTAAGGCTTTCAAAACTGCCATGTTCAAACAATTTTTTTTAATTCTTGAAAAACTGCTTTGTCGTTACCTGGCATGTGCATTGCGGGGTCAGGCTGCGGTCATCCTGGCGCTTACCGTTCGCCACATTGCTGCCGCTGACTATTTCCATATGTCGGTATTTGATGGCGTGTACATGTTTCTGCGTAAACCAGATGAACTCAATTGGAAACATTCTTGCTGACAAGCTTAAACTAACTACAGATTTTGATGGATGGATGGATAGCTTTGATGTTTAAGAGTTTGATGTTTAAGAGTTTGCTGTATTATTGGCTTGCCATCCTGTGACTGCGGTGTTGGAAGAAGCGGGATTTAACGCCGAATGTATAAACGCACTGGTAGGTGTGAATCTGGCGGGAGGAACACGGTGTGACAGGCAAACAATACCAGTACATTCATGCGTCCGGAAGACGGAAGGAACCATAAGTAACGGTAGCCATTGTGTACGACTTGTATCATAACAGTTAAAACAAAGTGAGAGTTAAGAGAGTTAAAGAAAAGCCAAAACTGTTGCTATCCCTTGTAGGATAAAAGGAGCTGCATAGTACACATCTGCTTTCGATTAATGTTGTTGGGCTGAAAAGGAAACCTGACATTCCAAGGGTTCCAAAGGCCACACGGGCCGTTTTAAGTAAAGAAGCTGTCTTGTGTCGAGTTTTTTTAATTAAGGTTAGGAGTTATGGGTCAGGGGCTAGGGTTAGGGTCAGGGTTAGGGTCAGGGTCCGGGGTTAGCCTCCATTACAGTCCTTTTCCCCGCAGCGTTTTTTTTTTCAATTTTTTTGGGGGGGGGGGGGGGGGCTTGTCACTGAAAGACACCCGGTAGATTTCTAGCGGGGACTAGGAGATGAATAATTTATCAGGGCCCGCGAGCCGGTTTCATTCACTTGCAGATTAGGCAACTAGCACTAATCTATTCATCTGGTGGCACGCGAGCCACAAAAGGATTATTTCACACCCATTGTCAGCTCATTCACATTACATGATTACAAAGATTTTTTTTCCAGGGCTTCCTTTCTTGGTAGGGGTGCGAATAGTCCGCGAGAAGGCCGTTATTGGCTACTTGACGGTGACAGTCGGTGACCTGTCAGCAGCCATCTGATTGGTCCCCGCTACCGGGTGTGAAATAGTGTAGACGGGGGGGGGGGGGGGGGGGGGGCGCGTATCTGCTTGGGATCCCGTATCCGCCGTGCCCCTGTGTCCGCTATAGACCCTGTGTCCGCTGCTGGAAGGACTGCGCTTTTTCGGCTTCAGCAAAGGCAATTAATGTATCCGCGAGAAGTAATTCACACTACCGCGAGAAGCAATTCAAATGTTACGTTGCACAAAGCCCACGTGAATTGACGCATGCTTCCTTGCAAATGATTATCATGTTGTCTTCAAAGTCGAGCTACAAATGTGGCCTGATTTTTCTTTCTATTGCTGATATCGTCTGTGGATTCAGCCGATGTAGCTAAGAGATCTTATAATTAGAGTGTTTCTTTTACGACAAAGAAGACAACAAAGGGTCAGGGGTTAGATTATGATCGGCCATTGTGTAGCACAGCGTGCGCGGAGAAAGTATTGCAGCTTTCTCACGCTTTTGTGAAACATGTTTGAGCCACGTTTCCTTGCACGAAAATCACAAAATCATTATAGCAACTTCGATGGATGTACAAAGGAAAAGAATGCGAAAGGTTCGTTCATTTAGGTGTCCGTCCGTCGTGTTTTGAAAAGACATCCCGGCAACCGTTAGAATTTTGTCGCGCTCAAAGGGGCGTGAAGATTTCCCTGTGCTGGCCGTGTTTATTACGGGAAGTTCGCACTTCCATGGCAATGCACTGCACGAAATGGCCTCGTTTCCCGGCGTATACGTACCGGTATTTTTCTGTATTTTTGTCGGATACTGACGGATACTGACGGATACAGGCGGATTCGTGTAAGATATCCGACTATTTCCGCACCGGTATATGGAATATTTCCGGAAGAATCCGAAAGTAAGGTATTTTCGACGAATACGGAGCCGTACACTGCACGGAAATGCCACCGATCCTGACGGATACGAACAGGAATTTTTCTATATTTTTGGCGGATACTGACGGATACAGGCGGATCCAACCTGACGGATCCGACTAAATGCGCACTGGGATATGGAATATTTCCGGAAGAATCCGAAAGTAAGGTATTTTCGACGAATTCGGAGCCGTACACTGTACGGAAATGCCACAGATCCTGACGGATGTGAACAGGGATTTTTCTGTATTTTTGGCGGATACTGACGAATCCAACATAACGGATCCGAAAATTTCCGCACCGGGATCGGGAATACTTCCGGAGGAATCCGAAAATGAGGTATTTTCGACGGACACGGAGCCGTACACTGTATATATACGGAAATGCCAGAGATCCTGACGGAAACGTACAGGAAGTTTTCTGTATTTTTTAAAAGAAAATTGCGGATACTGACGGATACAAGCGGACTGTGATCCGGAACCTCAGATCCGGAGGAATACAAAAATAGGAATTTTCGACGGATATGGGGCCGTACATTGCACGAAATTGCCCAAGATCCTGACAAATACGTACAGTATGTATTTGCCACGGATACAGACTGATCCAACATACAGACTTTCTACAATCTTTGACGTATTGTGACTCTGAATATGTTTGTATTTGCCACGAATATGTACAAATCAAACACACAAAGTTTGATAGAATGGTTGATTATTCATAAATACGCGTGCATTCTTAATCTAACGATACCCAAAACATTATTATTCAATGACAGGAAGTTTTGGGAAAGCCTGAATGTAACATTATTTCATATTTCAACATATATGCATTTCTAAGTTCAAAAACTATCAAATACAATACGGAAGTTCTATGTGGCTAGGGACATCCACATACTCAAAGCACCTCTGCATATGCAGGTTAATGTCGGTAAATTGGGGTTGTGTAAGCACAATTGTTATAAAATGTATTACAATTAACAACCATCACATCATGGTGGTAATATTTACTGCCGTATAGTGCACTTGGACAAAAAATTTCTACATGTTCTACATATTCTACTAAAGTAATGAAAGCCTTATTTGTGGCCAGTTCTTCGTCTAAAAGATATCAGATACAAACTAGAGTTCCACAAACACATTATCTTCGCCAAATAATCAAGGCTTATTATGGAAAGTGATTTATATTTACGTGCCTATCACCCCCTGCAAATTTGATCATGCACCATACCATTTGCACGTTATGATTGGGCGAATGAGTCCAGTTAAGATAGGGTTAAAAATCATTTGGTGGTACAGGACTAGTATATGTGTAGAGTGTGCTGATATATGTTATAACTGGTCATGAAAAAATATGAGTATGTTGATATTATATGGGCCACAAAGGTTCGATATGGCAGTGTTGAAAGTTGAAAGTGATGATGAAATAGTACAGTCAATACATATGAATAGAATAAATGTTCTATTTTGTCCCCATTTCGTTATGTCGCCAACCGTGTTGAACAAAAATGCTTAAGCTGAACGCGTAAAAAACCAGCAGGACCCACACCTCTGCTTGGAGAATAGTTTATTTATTTGACCTACATGTACGTTTATGCAAGGCTAACTGTTTACATGACCTGACACTGTCCCATGTCCCATTGAAAGGCAGTGGGTTAACAAACTTTCCTTACTAATTATGCAAATTAGCTCATTATTTGCATAATTAGTCATTGATTATGTAAAACACCATCCGAGCTCTCTACATACCAAACATCACGACGATCTGTCGACCCATTCTCAAGTTATTCATGTCCGAATGTCAAAACAAAAACATCCACTGCGGTTCTTAACAAGCCGCTAGGGGGCCAAAATTTACAGAACTTACTTTCTGTGGCATGAACTATCTACCACACAAAAATCATGACCATAACACTTTCAGAAAATATGCCCCTAAATTTTGAAGCTCTGCTGCAGTACCTTTGGTACCCGCTAGAAGGCCCATTATCGAACTTGACCTTCCTTTTGGTAAATCCTACCCATCCACTAAATATCATAAGGATCCATCAACAGCTTCTTGAGTTATGTTGTCCACAAGAAAATTCACATCCACACAAAGCCCGCTGCAGTACCGACGGTAAGTGCCAGGAGAACCATTTCTAAAACTTGACCTCCGTTTTCACAACATCTACACACCTGCAAAAAATCATGAAGATCCATCAACGTTTCCGTCACTTTTTTTGCCTACATACAAACACAAAAAATACTAAGTCCGCTGCAGTACTATTGAAAAACGCAAGGTAAACCATTTTCGAACTTGACCTTCCTTTACACAACCACTACACACCTACCAAAAATCATAAAGATTTATTGAAGTTTTCTTGAGTTATGCTCCTGACATACATTCAGACCCACCCAACAGATTTTTCAACCGAAAACATAATCCTCTCCGAGTACAAGTACTCGGCGAAGATAATAATTTCAAATACAGAGGTTGAAAATAGAAACTTCAAAGTAACATTATACTGTCTGAAAAACTCCCATGATGACACGCCACATTTTACACGTAAGTAGTATATGCCGTGGAACTGCATGTGTATAATCGTCCTCTCCCCATTCTATGACTACATCTGAGTTCACTTCTTCCATGCACTCTTGGTAAGGTACAGGCAAGGCTGATTTCTTCTGTATGTTGGACTCAGCTTGGAGTTCATCTTGTGATGAACCAGTTCCTATATGATAAAACCAAATGATGAATAGATATCAATTCACATACTTAGTATTTAAGTAACATGTCACATGATTTTGACATAACTGTGATCAAGGAGGTTATATAGACTATATAACCTCCTTGCTGTGATGGGCTTCGTTTCATCACAGCAGCTAACAAAAACAAGGGACAATGGGTATCCATCATGCCTGTCTCAGCTAACATTGAAGTGTACCGATGATGAACTTAAGCCTTACCGAAGGAGCCTGAGGTACTCTGAGCATCTGACAGCTGATTGCTTTGTTCCAAGCCAAGCTAAGGTCCTCACAACATGTGCTGCATTTGTGAAGGAAGTATCTGCCGATGCTGTATAGGATATATATATAAAGGGAAACAATGACAAATATTAAACATATCACATAATCACATTTGTAAAAAAATGAATCTGGCATCGTTTAATTGAATACGTAAAACTTACATTCATAACTTGAATATGATATTGATCAAACATGTACAGCTATAACTGAATGCAATAATCACTGAAACACACTACTACCTCCACATAAGTTTCAGCTCACTATCCACAAACTGTGGGACCTTTGTGGGACAAATACTTATGACATTCTCTTCCGTTACAGGATATCTTTAATTATCTTTCCCTCAACCGCTTGCTATGTTGTATCTGAAACGTTAACCAGACACGAATGTCTGTTGACCATTGGCAAGAACGAACAAATTGAAAGCTATAAATTTCCTAGATCCTAACAGTGTAGAAGTGCAGGTCGACTGGACAATTCTTAATGTCATGCAAATGCGATGATATGTCAAGCCGCAATAGGAGGATAACTGACGTTCAAACTAGTTAGAAACAGGAATTTTCCAATTTGTACTTACCAAAGGGCAGTCCCTCTAAATGATGAATCGACTCCCTACCAACTTTACAAGGGGGAGGGGGGCGACGAATATTGCATGCACGAAGAAGACTACTTCGCAATGCCGCGCGTTTGAGTTTACACCGAATCCCCTTCGACTCTCAAGTCACTAAAAATCACTGGTCGACCATGGTAGACTCTGACGATGCCATGTTAAGCACAGAGAGTGATGAAACGCCGTTCTTGTCTCCGTGCTGTTCACCGACAAAACCGTTTCTCGCGCCTGACGTCATGACACGCAGTGTCTTGTGGGAGATTGGACACGAATCCGTATTCCGGAAACGTCAGGATTTGTCGGAATTGTTGGATCTGAGGTGCATCGGATCCAATCGGAAACGTTCCGTATCTGCTATGATGCACGATTGCGGATCCGCTGGATTTTTCAGGATCTGAGATCATGCCGTGCAGTGTGTACATGTATTTGTTGGTTAGGATCCGAAGCAACTACCGACAAACAAACAATCCGATTATCTCTGCCATATTGACAAATATCTGAAAACGAAGGATCCGCGCAAATATCCTCAGGTATCCGAGGCGCATCACGGATCCAGACGTATACGGCGTCGGAATTGCCGGATCTGAGTTGTACCTGGTATTTGTCTGAATTGCCTCGGAAACGTTCCGTATCTGTACCCGAAACGTATGAAGGATCCAGACGTATACGGCGCCGGAATTGTCGGATCTGAGGTGCATCGGATTCAATCGGAAACGTTCCGTGTCTGCTATAATGCATAATTCCGGATCTGCTGGATTCGTCAGGAAATGAGATTATGCCGTGCCGTGTGTATTTATTCGTCAGGATCCGAAACAACTACCGACATACAAACAATCCGAACATTCCAAATATAAAAAAAAAGGGGGATCCGCAAAAATATTTTCGGGTATCCGAGGCGCATCACGGATCCAGAGGAATACGGCGTCGGAATTGGTCGGATCTGCGGGCACCTCAGTATCCGAGCAGTGAACTGGGATTTTTCCGGATTCGCTCGGAAACGCCATGAGGCCCGATTCCGGATACGTCGGATCCGTCAGGATACGTGGCCATTTCGTGCAGTGATGGTGATAAGTGTTTTTTGATGGGCCTTTCCTGAAGCCAAAAAAGCGCAGTCCTTCCCCAGCAGCAGACACAGGGTCTATAGCGGACACAGGGGCACGGCGGATACGGGATCCCAAGCAGATACGCGGCGCCCCCCCCCCCCCCCCAAAAAAAAACAAAAAAATTGAAAAAAAAAACGCTGCGGGGAAAAGGACTGCAACGGAGGCTAGTCCGGGGTAGGGTTATGGGTACTGTCAAAATGCCGAATCCTGGCCAAAACTCAGCCATGGCGGAAGGATACCCAATACACAACCTAATCACTACCTTCGGTCTTATCACTGGCGTAGTGATTTCTGGGCTCGGGTCAGGGCTGGGGTTGAAGTCAGGGCTCGGGTTAGGGCTTAGGTCAGGGTTTATGTTAGGGTTAGGGTTTTTCTGTTGGGTTTCAAGAAGGTAGAAGGTTTGCCAGAGGCTGAGGAAGGGGAATGATTGATCTCATAATTCATTGCGCTATATGTTCCCGATTTATACGCGGTAGTACACTGCTTTTGTGGCGTGAGATGAGATCAATAGTATAAACTTGATTAGGCCCGCTGACCACGCAAGAGAACCAGTCAGATCTACATGTAGGTCGAGTCAGTGAGGGAAATATAAAAATGCTGGCATGGCGAGGATTTGTTTACTGGGATGTAAGATGTGGAGCTCACTGCTGAGTTTGCTGTATTATTGGCTGGCCATCCTAGGGTTAGGGTTAGGGTTAGGGTTTAGGGGTTAGGGTAAGGGTCAGGGGTTAGGAGTTAGGGGTTAGGGTTAGGGGTTAGGGTTAGAGTTAGGGGTACTGGAAAATGGACGATTTAAGATTGAGTTGAGTTGCGGATTGATACAAGACCGAATCACATCCGTAGAGTAAGAGTTAGGAGTTAGGAGTAAGGATTTAAGAGTTAAAAAGTTAAAGTTAGAAAGTTTGGGTTAAGGTAAGGGTTAGGGTTAGGGGTACTGGAATATGGAGGATTAAAGGTTGAGTTGAGTTGCGGATTGATACAAGACCGAATCACATCCGTAGAGAGAATCACAGCCGTAGAATAAGAGTTAGGAGTTAGGATTTAAGAGTTAAAAAGTTAAAGTTAGAAAATTAGGGTTAGGGTTAGGTGAACTGGAAAATGGACGATTTAAGATTGAGTTGAGTTGCGGATTGATACAAGACCGAATCACATCCGTAGAGTAAGAGTTAGGAGTTAGGAGATAGGATTTAAGAGTTAAAAAGTTAAAATTAGAAAGTTAGGGTCAGGGTAGGGGTTAGGGTTAGGGTTAACTTTTAAAGTCTCATAACTCGATAACAAAGCACGATATTTGAAATCCGTTTTCAGTTTCAAACTCCTGGCCAAAAGACCTTTTGAATGAACCCAAGTTTGGCCCGTTTGAAGAATGGTTAGGGATAGGGTTAGGGTTAGGATTAACACCTAGGGTTAGGGTTAGGGTTAACTTTTAAAGTCTCATAACCCGACAACAAAGCACGATATTTGAAATCCGTTTTCAGTTTCAAACTCCTTGCCAAAAGACCTTTTGAATGAAACCAAGTTTGGACCGTTTGAAGAATGGTTAGTGTTAGAGTTAGGGTTAGGATTAACACCTAGGGTTAGGGTTAGGGTTAACTTTTAAAGTCTCATAACTCGATAACAAAGCACGGTATTTGAAATCCGTTTTCAGTTTCAAACTCCTTGCCAAAAGACTTTTTGAATGAGCCCAAGTTTCGCCCGATTAAAGAATGGTTAGGGTTAGCGTTAGGGTTAGGATTAACACCTAGGGTTAGGGTTAGGGTTAACTTTTAAAGTCTCATAACCCGACAACAAAGCACGATATTTGAAATCCGTTTTCAGTTTCAAACTCCTGGCCAAAAGACCTTTTGAATGAGCCCAAGTTTGGCCCGTTTAAAGAAATTTGTGCTCTAACCCTAACCCTAACCCTAACACCTAGGGTTAGGGTTAGGGTTAACTTTTAAAGTCTCATAACCCGATAACAAAGCACGATATTTGAAATCCGTTTTCAGTTTCAAACTCCTGGCCAAAAGACCTTTTGAATGAGCCCAATGTTGGCCCGTTTAAAGAAACTTGTGCTCCTACCATAACCCTTACCCTAACACCTTGGGTTAGGGTTAGGGTTAACTTTTAAAGTCTCATAACTCGATAACAAAGCACGATATTTGAAATCCGTTTTCAGTTTCAAATTCCTGGCCAGTAGACCTTTTGAATGAGCCCAAGTTTGGCCCGTTTAAAGAATGGTTAGGGTTAGGGTTAGGGTTAGGATTAACACCTAGGGTTAGGGTTAGGGTTAAGTTTTAAAGTCTCATAACCCGATAACAAAGCACGATATTTGAAATCCGTTTTCAGTTTCAAACTCCTGGCCAAAAGATCTTTTGAATGAGCCCAAGTTTGGCCCGTTTGAAGAATGGTTAGGGTTAGGGTTAGGATTAACACCTAGGGTTAGGGTTAGGGTTAACTTTTAAAGTCTCAAAACCCGATAACAAAGCATGATATTTGAAATCCGTTTTAAGTTTCAAACTCCTGGCCAAAAGACCTTTTGAATGAGCCCAAGTTTGGCCCGTTTATACAATGGTTAGGGTTAGGGTTAGGATTAACACCTAGGGTTAGGGTTAACTTTTAAAGTCTCATAACCCGATAACAAAGCATGATATTTGAAATCCGTTTTCAGTTTCAAACTCCTGGCCAAAAGACCTTTTGAATGAGCCCAAGGTTGGCCCGTTTGAAGAATGGTTAGGGTTAGGGTTAGGGTTAGGATTAACACCTAGGGTTAGGGTTAGGGTTAGGGTTAACTTTTAAAGTCTCATAACCCGATAACAAAGCACGATATTTGAAATCCGTTTTCAATTTCAAACTCCTGGCCAAAAGACCTTTTGAATGAGCCCAAGTTTGGCCCGTTTAAAGAAACTTGTGCTCTTACCCTAACCCTAACCCTAACACCTAGGGTTAGGGTTAGGGTTAACTTTTAAAGTCTCATAACCCGATAACAAAGCACGATATTTGAAATCCGTTTTCAGTTTCAAACTCGTGGCCAAAAGACCTTTTGAATGAGCCCAAGTTTGGCCCGTTTGAAGAATGGTTAGGGTTAGGGTTAGGGTAAGGATTAACACCTAGGGTTAGGGTTAGGGTTAACTTTTAAAGTCTCATAACCCGACAACAAAGCACGATATTTGAAATCCGTTTTCAGTTTCAAACTCCTTGCCAAAAGACCTTTTGAATGAGCCCAAGTTTGGCCCGTTTAAAGAATGGTTAGGGTTAGCGTTAGGGTTAGGATTAACATCTAGGGTTAGGGTTAGGGTTAACTTTTAAAGTCTCATAACCCGACAACAAAGCACGATATTTGAAATCCGTTTTCAGTTTCAAACTCCTGGCCAAAAGACCTTTTGAATGAGCACAAGTTTGGCCCGTTTAAAGAAATTTGTGCTCTCACCCTAACCCTAACCCTAACACCTAGGGTTAGGGTTAGGGTTAACTTTTAAAGTCTCATAACCCGATAACAAAGCACGATATTTGAAATCCGTTTTCAGTTTCAAACTCCTGGCCAAAAGACCTTTTGAATGAGCCCAAGTTTGGCCCGTTTGAAGAAAGGTTAGGGTTAGGGTTAGGGTTAGGATTAACACCTAGGGTTAGGGTTAGGGTTAAGTTTTAAAGTCTCATAACCCGATAACAAAGCACGATATTTGAAATCCGTTTTCAGTTTCAAACTCCTGGCCAAAAGACCTTTTGAATGAGCCCAAGTTTGGCCCGTTTAAAGAATGGTTAGGGTTAGGGTTAGGATTAACACCTAGGGTGAGGGTTAGGGTTAACTTCAAAAGTTTCATAACCCGATAACAAAGCACTATATTTGAAATCCGTTTTCAGTTTCAAACTCCTGGCCAAAAGACCTTTTGAATGAGCCCAAGTTTGGCCCGTTTAAAGAAATTTGTGCTCTTACCCCAACCCTAACCCTTACACCTAGGGTTAGGGTTAGGGTTAAGTTTTAAAGTCTCATAACTCGATAACAAAGCACGATATTTGAAATCCGTTTTTAGTTTCAAACTCCTGGCCAAAAGACTTTTTGAATGAGCCCAAGTTTGGCCCGACTGAAGAATGGTTAGGATTAGGGTTAGGGTTAGGATTTACACCTAGGGTTAGGATTAGGGTTAACTTTTAAAGTCTCATAACCCGATAACAAAGCACGATATTTGAAATCCGTTTTCAGTTTCAAACTCCTGGCCAAAAAAACCGTTTGAATGATGGTTGGCCCGTTTAAAGAAACTTGTGCTCTTACCCTAACCCTAACACCTAGGGTTAGGGTTAGGATTAACTTTTAAAGTCTCATAACCCGATAACAAAGCACGATATTTGAAATCCGTTTTCAGTTTCAAACTCGTGGCCAAGAGACCTTTTGAATGAGCCCAAGTTTGGCCCGTTTGAAGAATGGTTAGGGTTAGGGTTAGGGTTAGGATTAACACCTAGGGTTAGGGTTAGGGTTAAGTTTTAAAGTCTCATAACCCGATAACAAAGCACGATATTTGAAATCCGTTTTCAGTTTCAAACTCCTGGCCAAAAGACCTTTTGAATGAGCCCAAGTTTGGCCCGTTTGAAGAATGGTTAGGGTTAGGGTTAGGATTAACACCTAGGGTTAGGGTTAGGGTTAACTTTTAAAGTCTCATAACCCGATAACAAAGCATGATATTTGAAATCCGTTTTAAGTTTCAAATTCCTGGCCAGTAGACCTTTTGAATGAGTCCAAGTTTGGCCCGTTTGAAGAATGGTTAGGGTTAGGGTTAGGATTAACACCTAAGGTTAGGGTTAAGTTTTAAAGTTTCATAACCCGATAACAAAGCATGATATTTGAAATCCGTTTTCAGTTTCAAACTCCTGGCCAAAAGACCTTTTGAATGAGCCCAAGTTTGGCCCGTTTGAAGAATGGTTAGGGTTAGGGTTAGGATTAACACCTAGGGTAAGGGTTAGGGTTAACTTTTAAAGTCTCATAACCCGATAACAAAGCATGATATTTGAAATCCGTTTTAAGTTTCAAACTCCTGGCCAAAAGACCTTTTGAATGAGCCCAAGTTTGGCCCGTTTAAAGAAACTTGTGCTCTTACCCTAACCCTAACCCTAACACCTAGGGTTAGGGTTAGGGTTAACTTTTAAAGTCTCATAACCCGATAACAAAGCACGATATTTGAAATCCGTTTTCAGTTTCAAATTCCTGGCCAGTAGACCTTTTGAATGAGCCCAAGTTTGGCCCGTTTAAAGAATGGTTAGGGTTAGGGTTAGGGTAAGGATTAACACCTAGGGTTAGGGTTAGGGTTAACTTTTAAAGTCTCATAACCCGACAACAAAGCACGATATTTGAAATCCGTTTTCAGTTTCAAACTCTTTGCCAAAAGACCTTTTGAATGAAACCAAGTTTGGCCCGTTTGAAGAATGGTTAGGGTTAGGGTTAGGATTAACACCTAGGGTTAGGGTTAGGGTTAACTTTTAAAGTCTCATAACTCGATAACAAAGCACGGTATTTGAAATCCGTTTTCAGTTTCAAACTCCTTGCCAAAAGACCTTTTGAATGAGCCCAAGTTTGGCCCGTTTAAAGAATGGTTAGGGTTAGCGTTAGGGTTAGGATTAACATCTAGGGTTAGGGTTAGGGTTAACTTTTAAAGTCTCATAACCCGACAACAAAGCACGATATTTGAAATCCGTTTTCAGTTTCAAACTCCTGGCCAAAAGATCTTTTGAATGAGCCCAAGTTTGGCCCGTTTGAAGAATGGTTAGGGTTAGGGTTAGGATTAACACCTAGGGTTAGGGTTAGGGTTAACTTTTAAAGTCTCATAACCCGATAACAAAGCATGATATTTGAAATCCGTTTTAAGTTTCAAACTCCTGGCCAAAAGACCTTTTGAATGAGCCCAAGTTTGGCCCGTTTAAAGAAACTTGTGCTCTTACCCTAACCCTAACCCTAACACCTAGGGTTAGGGTTAGGGTTAACTTTTAAAGTCTCATAACCCGATAACAAAGCACGATATTTGAAATCCGTTTTCAGTTTCAAATTCCTGGCCAGTAGACCTTTTGAATGAGCCCAAGTTTGGCCCGTTTAAAGAATGGTTAGGGTTAGGGTTAGGGTAAGGATTAACACCTAGGGTTAGGGTTAGGGTTAACTTTTAAAGTCTCATAACCCGACAACAAAGCACGATATTTGAAATCCGTTTTCAGTTTCAAACTCCTTGCCAAAAGACCTTTTGAATGAAACCAAGTTTGGCCCGTTTGAAGAATGGTTAGGGTTAGGGTTAGGATTAACACCTAGGGTTAGGGTTAGGGTTAACTTTTAAAGTCTCATAACTCGATAACAAAGCACGGTATTTGAAATCCGTTTTCAGTTTCAAACTCCTTGCCAAAAGACCTTTTGAATGAGCCCAAGTTTGGCCCGTTTAAAGAATGGTTAGGGTTAGCGTTAGGGTTAGGATTAACATCTAGGGTTAGGGTTAGGGTTAACTTTTAAAGTCTCATAACCCGACAACAAAGCACGATATTTGAAATCCGTTTTCAGTTTCAAACTCCTGGCCAAAAGACCTTTTGAATGAGCCCAAGTTTGGCCCGTTTAAAGAAATTTGTGCTCTTACCCCAACCCTAACCCTTACACCTAGGGTTAGGGTTAGGGTTAAGTTTTAATGTCTCATAACTCGATAACAAAGCACGATATTTGAAATCCGTTTTCAGTTTCAAACTCCTGGCCAAAAGACCTTTTGAATGAGCCCAAGTTTGGCCCGTTTGAAGAATGGTTAGGATTAGGGTTAGGGTTAGGATTTACATCTAGGGTTAGGATTAGGGTTAACTTTTAAAGTCTCATAACCCGATAACAAAGCACGATATTTGAAATCCGTTTTCAGTTTCAAACTCCTGGCCAAAAAAACCGTTTGAATGAGCCCAAGTTTGGCCCGTTTAAAGAAACTTGTGCTCTTACCCTAACCCTAACACCTAGGGTTAGGGTTAGGATTAACTTTTAAAGTCTCATAACCCGATAACAAAGCACGATATTTGAAATCCGTTTTCAGTTTCAAACTCGTGGCCAAGAGACCTTTTGAATGAGCCCAAGTTTGGCCCGTTTGAAGAATGGTTAGGGTTAGGGTTAGGGTTAGGATTAACACCTAGGGTTAGGGTTAGGGTTAAGTTTTAAAGTCTCATAACCCGATAACAAAGCACGATATTTGAAATCCGTTTTCAGTTTCAAACTCCTGGCCAAAAGACCTTTTGAATGAGCCCAAGTTTGGCCCGTTTGAAGAATGGTTAGGGTTAGGGTTAGGATTAACACCTAGGGTTAGGGTTAGGGTTAACTTTTAAAGTCTCATAACCCGATAACAAAGCATGATATTTGAAATCCGTTTTAAGTTTCAAATTCCTGGCCAGTAGACCTTTTGAATGAGCCCAAGTTTGGCCCGTTTGAAGAATGGTTAGGGTTAGGGTTAGGATTAACACCTAAGGTTAGGGTTAACTTTTAAAGTCTCATAACCCGATAACAAAGCATGATATTTGAAATCCGTTTTCAGTTTCAAACTCCTGGCCAAAAGACCTTTTGAATGAGCCCAAGTTTTGGCCCGTTTGAAGAATGGTTAGGGTTAGGGTTAGGATTAACATCTAGGGTAAGGGTTAGGGTTAACTTTTAAAGTCTCATAACCCGATAACAAAGCACGATATTTGAAATCCGTTTTCAGTTTCAAACTCCTGGCCAGTAGACCTTTTGAATGAGCCCAAGTTTGGCCCGTTTAAAGAATGGTTAGGGTTAGGGTTAGGGTTAGGATTAACACCTAGGGTTAGGGTTAGGGTTAACTTTTAAAGTCTCATAACCCGATAACAAAGCACGATATTTGAAATCCGTTTTCAGTTTCAAACTCCTGGCCAAAAGATCTTTTGAATGAGCCCAAGTTTGGCCCGTTTGAAGAATGGTTAGGGTTAGCGTTAGGATTAACACCTAGGGTTAGGGTTAGGGTTAACTTTTAAAGTCTCATAACCCGATAACAAAGCATGATATTTGAAATCCGTTTTAAGTTTCAAACTCCTGGCCAAAAGACCTTTTGAATGAGCCCAAGTTTGGCCCGTTTATAGAATGGTTAGGGTTAGGGTTAGGATTAACACCTAGGGTTAGGGTTAGGGTTAACTTTTAAAGTCTCATAACCCGATAACAAAGCATGATATTTGAAATCCGTTTTAAGTTTCAAACTCCTGGCCAAAAGACCTTTTGAATGAGCCCAAGTTTGGCCCGTTTAAAGAATGGTTAGGGTTAGGGTTAGGGTTAGGATTAACACCTAGGGTTAGGGTTAGGGTTAACTTTTAAAGTCTCATAACCCGATAACAAAGCACGATATTTGAAATCCGTTTTCAGTTTCAAACTCCTGGCCAAAAGATCTTTTGAATGAGCCCAAGTTTGGCCCGTTTGAAGAATGGTTAGGGTTAGGGTTAGGATTAACACCTAGGGTTAGGGTTAGGGTTAACTTTTAAAGTCTCATAACCCGATAACAAAGCATGATATTTGAAATCCGTTTTAAGTTTCAAACTCCTGGCCAAAAGACCTTTTGAATGAGCCCAAGGTTGGCCCGTTTAAAGAATGGTTAGGGTTAGGGTTAGGGTTAGGATTAACACCTAGGGTTAGGGTTAGGGTTAGGGTTAACTTTTAAAGTCTCATAACCCGATAACAAAGCACGATATTTGAAATCCGTTTTCAGTTTCAAACTCCTGGCCAAAAGACCTTTTGAATGAGCCCAAGTTTGGCCCGTTTAAAGAAACTTGTGCTCTTACCCTAACCCTAACCCTAACACCTAGGGTTAGGGTTAGGGTTAACTTTTAAAGTCTCATAACCCGATAACAAAGCACGATATTTGAAATCCGTTTTCAGTTTCAAACTCGTGGCCAAAAGACCTTTGAATGAGCCCAAGTTTGGCCCGTTTGAAGAATGGTTAGGGTTAGGGTTAGGGTAAGGATTAACACCTAGGGTTAGGGTTAGGGTTAACTTTTAAAGTCTCATAACCCGACAACAAAGCACGATATTTGAAATCCGTTTTCAGTTTCAAACTCCTTGCCAAAAGACCTTTTGAATGAAACCAAGTTTGGACCGTTTGAAGAATGGTTAGGGTTAGGGTTAGGATTAACACCTAGGGTTAGGGTTAGGGTTAACTTTTAAAGTCTCATAACTCGATAACAAAGCACGGTATTTGAAATCCGTTTTCAGTTTCAAACTCCTTGCCAAAAGACCTTTTGAATGAGCCCAAGTTTGGCCCGTTTAAAGAATGGTTAGGGTTAGCGTTAGGGTTAGGATTAACATCTAGGGTTAGGGTTAGGGTTAAGTTTTAAAGTCTCATAACCCGATAACAAAGCACGATATTTGAAATCCGTTTTCAGTTTCAAACTCCTGGCCAAAAGACCTTTTGAATGAGCCCAAGTTTGGCCCGTTTGAAGAATGGTTAGGGTTAGGGTTAGGATTAACACCTAGGGTTAGGGTTAGGGTTAACTTTTAAAGTCTCATAACCCGATAACAAAGCATGATATTTGAAATCCGTTTTAAGTTTCAAATTCCTGGCCAGTAGACCTTTTGAATGAGCCCAAGTTTGGCCCGTTTGAAGAATGGTTAGGGTTAGGGTTAGGATTAACACCTAAGGTTAGGGTTAACTTTTAAAGTCTCATAACCCGATAACAAAGCATGATATTTGAAATCCGTTTTCAGTTTCAAACTCCTGGCCAAAAGACCTTTTGAATGAGCCCAAGTTTGGCCCGTTTGAAGAATGGTTAGGGTTAGGGTTAGGATTAACACCTAGGGTAAGGGTTAGGGTTAACTTTTAAAGTCTCATAACCCGATAACAAAGCACGATATTTGAAATCCGTTTTCAGTTTCAAACTCGTGGCCAAAAGACCTTTTGAATGAGCCCAATGTTGGCCCGTTTAAAGAAACTTGTGCTCCTACCATAACCCTAACCCTAACACCTAGGGTAAGGGTTAGGGTTAACTTTTAAAGTCTCATAACTCGATAACAAAGCACGATATTTGAAATCCGTTTTCAGTTTCAAACTCCTGGCCAGTAGACCTTTTGAATGAGCCCAAGTTTGGCCCGTTTAAAGAATGGTTAGGGTTAGGGTTAGGGTTAGGATTAACACCTAGGGTTAGGGTTAGGGTTAAGTTTTAAAGTCTCATAACCCGATAACAAAGCACGATATTTGAAATCCGTTTTCAGTTTCAAACTCCTGGCCAAAAGATCTTTTGAATGAGCCCAAGTTTGGCCCGTTTGAAGAATGGTTAGGGTTAGGGTTAGGATTAACACCTAGGGTTAGGGTTAGGGTTAACTTTTAAAGTCTCATAACCCGATAACAAAGCATGATATTTGAAATCCGTTTTAAGTTTCAAACTCCTGGCCAAAAGACCTTTTGAATGAGCCCAAGTTTGGCCCGTTTATAGAATGGTTAGGGTTAGGGTTAGGATTAACACCTAGGGTTAGGGTTAACTTTTAAAGTCTCATAACCCGATAACAAAGCATGATATTTGAAATCCGTTTTCAGTTTCAAACTCCTGGCCAAAAGACCTTTTGAATGAGCCCAAGGTTGGCCCGTTTGAAGAATGGTTAGGGTAAGGGTTAGGGTTAGGATTAACACCTAGGGTTAGGGTTAGGGTTAGGGTTAACTTTTAAAGTCTCATAACCCGATAACAAAGCACGATATTTGAAATCCGTTTTCAGTTTCAAACTCCTGGCCAAAAGACCTTTTGAATGAGCCCAAGTTTGGCCCGTTTAAAGAAACTTGTGCTCTTACCCTAACCCTAACCCTAACACCTAGGGTTAGGGTTAGGGTTAACTTTTAAAGTCTCATAACCCGATAACAAAGCACGATATTTGAAATCCGTTTTCAGTTTCAAACTCGTGGCCAAAAGACCTTTTGAATGAGCCCAAGTTTGGCCCGTTTGAAGAATGGTTAGGGTTAGGGTTAGGGTAAAGATTAACACCTAGGGTTAGGGTTAGGGTTAACTTTTAAAGTCTCATAACCCGACAACAAAGCACGATATTTGAAATCCGTTTTCAGTTTCAAACTCCTTGCCAAAAGACCTTTTGAATGAAACCAAGTTTGGACCGTTTGAAGAATGGTTAGGGTTAGGGTTAGGATTAACACCTAGGGTTAGGGTTAGGGTTAACTTTTAAAGTCTCATAACTCGATAACAAAGCACGGTATTTGAAATCCGTTTTCAGTTTCAAACTCCTTGCCAAAAGACCTTTTGAATGAGCCCAAGTTTGGCCCGTTTAAAGAATGGTTAGGGTTAGCGTTAGGGTTAGGATTAACATCTAGGGTTAGGGTTAGGGTTAACTTTTAAAGTCTCATAACCCGACAACAAAGCACGATATTTGAAATCCGTTTTCAGTTTCAAACTCCTGGCCAAAAGACCTTTTGAATGAGCCCAAGTTTGGCCAGTTTGAAGAATGGTTAGGGTTAGGGTTAGGGTTAGGATTAACACCTAGGGTTAGGGTCAGGGTTAAGTTTTAAAGTCTCATAACCCGATAACAAAGCACGATATTTGAAATCCGTTTTCAGTTTCAAACTCCTGGCCAAAAGACCTTTTGAATGAGCCCAAGTTTGGCCCGTTTGAAGAATGGTTAGGGTTAGGGTTAGGATTAACACCTAGGGTGAGGGTTAGGGTTAACTTTTAAAGTCTCATAACCCGATAACAAAGCACGATATTTGAAATCCGTTTTCAGTTTCAAACTCCTGGCCAAAAAACCTTTTGAATGAGCCCAAGTTTGGCCCGTTTAAAGAAACTTGTGCTCTTACCCTAACCCTAACACCTAGGGTTAGGGTTAGGATTAACTTTTAAAGTCTCATAACCCGATAACAAAGCACGATATTTGAAATCCGTTTTCAGTTTCAAACTCCTGGCCAAGAGACGTTTTGAATGAGCCCAAGTTTGGCCCGTTTGAAGAATGGTTAGGGTTAGGGTTAGGGTTAGGATTAACACCTAGGGTTAGGGTTAGGGTTAAGTTTTAAAGTCTCATAACCCGATAACAAAGCACGATATTTGAAATCCGTTTTCAGTTTCAAACTCCTGGCCAAAAGACTTTTTGAATGAGCCCAAGTTTGGCCCGTTTGAAGAATGGTTAGGGTTAGGGTTAGGATTAACACCTAGGGTTAGGGTTAGGGTTAACTTTTAAAGTCTCATAACCCGATAACAAAGCATGATATTTGAAATCCGTTTTAAGTTTCAAACTCCTGGCCAAAAGACCTTTTGAATGAGCCCAAATTTGGCCCGTTTGAAGAATGGTTAGGGTTAGGGTCAGGATTAACACCTAAGGTTAGGGTTAACTTTTAAAGTCTCATAACCCGATAACAAAGCATGATATTTGAAATCCGTTTTCAGTTTCAAACTCCTGGCCAAAAGACCTTTTGAATGAGCCCAAGTTTGGCCCGTTTGAAGAATGGTTAGGGTTAGGGTTAGGATTAACACCTAGGGTAAGGGTTAGGGTTAACTTTTAAAGTCTCATAACCCGATAACAAAGCACGATATTTGAAATCCGTTTTCAGTTTCAAACTCCTGGCCAAAAGACCTTTTGAATGAGCCCAAGTTTGGCCCGTTTGAAGAATGGTTAGGGTCAGGGTTAGGGATAGGATTAACACCTAGGGTTAGGGTGAGGGTTAGGGTTAACTTTTAAAGTCTCATAACCCGATAACAAAGCACGATATTTGAAATCCGTTTTCAGTTTCAAACTCCTGGCCAAAAGACCTTTTGAATGAGCCCAAGGTTGGCCCGTTTGAAGAATGGTTAGGGTTAGGATTAGGGTGAGGATTAACACCTAGGGTTAGGGTTAGGGTTAAGTTTTAAAGTCTCATAACCCGATAACAAAGCACGATATTTGAAATCCGTTTTCAGTTTCAAACTCCTGGCCAAAAGACCTTTTGAATGAGCCCAAGTTTGGCCCGTTTGAAGAATGGTTAGGGTTAGGGTTAGGATTAACACCTAGGGTAAGGGTTAGGGTTAACTTTTAAAGTCTCATAACCCGATAACAAAGCACGATATTTGAAATCCGTTTTCAGTTTCAAACTCCTGGCCAAAAGACCTTTTGAATGAGCCCAAGTTTGGCCCGTTTGAAGAATGGTTAGGGTCAGGGTTAGGGATAGGATTAACACCTAGGGTTAGGGTGAGGGTTAGGGTTAACTTTTAAAGTCTCATAACCCGATAACAAAGCACGATATTTGAAATCCGTTTTCAGTTTCAAACTCCTGGCCAAAAGACCTTTTGAATGAGCCCAAGGTTGGCCCGTTTGAAGAATGGTTAGGGTTAGGATTAGGGTGAGGATTAACACCTAGGGTTAGG
The DNA here is from genome assembly GCF_035083965.1 of Branchiostoma lanceolatum. NCBI lineage: Eukaryota > Metazoa > Chordata > Leptocardii > Amphioxiformes > Branchiostomatidae > Branchiostoma > Branchiostoma lanceolatum. The sequence goes on from NC_089731.1 coordinate 20,517,887, forward strand.
GTTAGGGTTAAGTTTTAAAGTCTCATAACCCGATAACAAAGCACGATATTTGAAATCCGTTTTCAGTTTCAAACTCCTGGCCAAAAGACCTTTTGAATGAGCCCAAGTTTGGCCCGTTTAAAGAATCTTGTGCTCTTACCCTTACCCTAACCCTAACATCTAGGGTTAGGGTTAGGGTTAAATTTTAAAGTCTCATAACCCGATAACAAAGCATGATATATGAAATCCGTTTTCAGTTTCAAACTCGTGGCCAAAAGACCTTTTGAATGAGCCCAAGTTTGGCCCGTTTGAAGAATGGTTAGGGTTAGGGTTAGGGTTAGGATTAACACCTAGGGTTAGGGTTAGGGTTAACTTTTTAAGTCTCATAACCCGATAACAAAGCACGATATTTGAAATCCGTTTTCAGTTTCAAACTCCTGGCCAAAAGACCTTTTGAATGAGCCCAAGTTTGGCCCGTTTAAAGAAACTTGTGCTCTTACCCTAACCCTAACACCTAGGGTTTGGGTTAGGGTTAACTTTTAAAGTCTCATAACCCGATAACAAAGCACGATATTTGAAATCCATTTTCAGTTTCAAACTCGTGGCCAAAAGACCTTTTGAATGAGCCCAAGTTTGGCCCGTTTGAAGAATGGTTAGGGTTAGGGTTAGGGTTAGGATTAACACCTAGGGTTAGGGTTAGGGTTAAGTTTTAAAGTCTCATAACCCGATAACAAAGCACGATATTTGAAATCCGTTTTCAGTTTCAAACTCCTGGCCAAAAGACCTTTTGAATGAGCCCAAGTTTGGCCCGTTTGAAGAATGGTTAGGGTTAGGGTTAGGATTAACACCTAGGGTTAGGGTTAGGGTAAACTTTTAAAGTCTCATAACTCGATAACAAAGCATGATATTTGAAATCCGTTTGAAGTTTCAAACTCTTGGCCAAAAGACCTTTTGAATGAGCCCAAGTTTGGCCCTTTTGAAGAATGGTTAGGGTTAGGGTTAGGATTAACACCTAGGGTTGGGTTAGGGTTAACTTTTAAAGTCTCATAACCCGATAACAAAGCATGATATTTGAAATCCGTTTTCAGTTTCAAACTCCTAGCCAAAAGACCTTTTGAATGAGCCCAAGGTTGGCCCGTTTAAAGAAACATGTGCTCTTACCATAACCCTGACCCTAACACCTAGGTTTAGGGTAAGGGTTAACTTTTAAAGTCTCATAACTCGATAACAAAGCACGATATTTGAAATCCGTTTTCAGTTTCAAACTCCTGGCCAAAAGACCTTTTGAATGAGCGCAAGTTTGGCCCGTTTGAAGAATGGTTAGGGTTAGGGTTAGGGTTAGGATTAACACCTAGGGTTAGGGTTAGGGTTAACTTTTTAAGTCTCATAACCCGATAACAAAGCACGATATTTGAAATCCGTTTTCAGTTTCAAACTCCTGGCCAAAAGACCTTTAGAATGAGCCCAAGTTTGGCCCGTTTTGAAGAATGGTTAGGGTTAGGGTTAGGGTTAGGATTAACACCTAGGGTTAGGGTTAGGGTTAACTTTTAAAGTCTCATAACCCGATAACAAAGCACGAGATTTGAAATCCGTTTTCAGTCTCAAACTCGTGGCCAAAAGACCTTTTAAATGAGCCCAAGTTTGGCCCGTTTGAAGAATGGTTAGGGTTAGGGTTAGGATTAACACCTAGGGTGAGGGTTAGGGTTAACTTCAAAAGTCTCATAACCCGATAACAAAGCACTATATTTGAAATCCATTTTCAGTTTCAAACTCCTGGCCAAAAGACTTTTTGAATGAGCCCAAGTTTGGCCCGTTTGAAGAATGGTTAGGGTTAGGGTTAGGGTTAGGATTAACACCTAGGGTTAGGGTTAGGGTTAGGGTTAACTTTTAAAGTCTCATAACCCGATAACAAAGCACGAGATTTGAAATCCGTTTTCAGTCTCAAACTCGTGGCCAAAAGACCTTTTAAATGAGCCCAAGTTTGGCCCGTTTGTAGAATGGTTAGGGTTAGGGTTAGGATTAACACCTAGGGTAAGGGTTAGGGTTAACTTCAAAAGTCTCCTAACCCGATAACAAAGCACTATATTTGAAATCCGTTTTCAGTTTCAAACTCCTGGCCAAAAAACCTTTTGAATGAGCCCAAGTTTGGCCCGTTTAAAGAAACTTGTGCTCTTACCCTAACCCTTACCCTAACACCTAGGGTTAGGATTAGGATTAACTTTTAAAGTCTCATAACCCGATAACAAAGCACGATATTTGAAATCCGTTTTCAGTTTCAAACTCCTTGCCAAAAGACCTTTTGAATGAGCCCAAGTTTGGCCCGTTTGAAGAATGGTTAGGGTTAGGGTTAGGATTAACACCTAGGGTTAGGGTTAGGGTTAACTTTTAAAGTCTCATAACCCGATAACAAAGCATGATATTTGAAATCCGTTTTCAGTTTCAAACTCCTGGCCAAAAGACCTTTTGAATGAGCCCAAGTTTGGCCCGTTTGAAGAATGGTTAGGGTTAGGGTTAGGATTAACACCTAGGGTTAGGGTTAGGGTTAGGGTTAACTTTTAAAGTCTCATAACCCGATAACAAAGCATGATATTTGAAATCCGTTTTCAGTTTCAAACTCCTGGCCAAAAGACCTTTTGAATGAGCCCAAGTTTGGCCCGTTTGAAGAATGGTTAGGGTTAGGGTTAGGATTAACACCTAGGGTTAGGGTTAGGGTTAGGGTTAACTTTTAAAGTCTCATAACCCGATAACAAAGCATGATATTTGAAATCCGTTTTCAGTTTCAAACATCTGGCCAAAAGACCTTTTGAATGAGCCCAAGTTTGGCCCGTTTGAAGAATGGTTAGGGTTAGGGTTAGGATTAACACCTAGGGTTAGGGTTAGGGTTAGGGTTAACTTTTAAAGTCTCATAACCCGATAACAAAGCATGATATTTGAAATCCGTTTTCAGTTTCAAACTCCTGGCCAAAAGACCTTTTGAATGAGCCCAAGTTTGGCCCGTTTGAAGAATGGTTAGGGTTAGGGTTAGGATTAACACCTAGGGTAAGGGTTAGGGTTAACTTTTAAAGTCTCATAACCCGATAACAAAGCACGATATTTGAAATCCGTTTTCAGTTTCAAACTCCTGGCCAAAAGACCTTTTGAATGAGCCCAAGTTTGGCCCGTTTAAAGAAACTTGTGCTCTTACCCTAACCCTAACCCTAACATCTAGGGTTAGGGTTAGGGTTAACTTTTAAAGTCTCATAACCCGATAACAAAGCATGATATATGAAATCCGTTTTCAGTTTCATACTCGTGGCCAAAAGACCTTTTGAATGAGCCCAAGTTTGGCCCGTTTGAAGAATGGTTAGGGTTAGGGTTAGGGTTAGGATTAACACCTAGGGTTAGGGTTAGGGTTAACTTTTAAAGTCTCATAACCCGATAACAAAGCATGATATTTGAAATCCGTTTTCAGTTTCAAACTCCTGGCCAAAAGACCTTTTGAATGAGCCCAAGTTTAGCCCGATTAAAGAAACTTGTGCTCTTACCCTAACCCTAACCCTAACACCTAGGGTTTGGGTTAGGGTTAACTTTAAAAGTCTCATAACCCGATAACAAAGCACGATATTTGAAATCCGTTTTCAGTTTCAAACTCCTGGCCAAAAGACCTTTTGAATGAGCCCAAGTTTGGCCCTTTTGAAGAATGGTTAGGGTTAGGGTTAGGATTAACACCTAGGGTTAGGGTTAGGGTAAACTTTTAAAGTCTCATAACTCGATAACAAAGCATGATATTTGAAATCCGTTTTAAGTTTCAAACTCTTGGCCAAAAGACCTTTTGAATGAGCCCAAGTTTGGCCCTTTTGAAGAATGGTTAGGGTTAGGGTTAGGATTAACACCTAGGGTTGGGTTAGGGTTAACTTTTAAAGTCTCATAACCCGATAACAAAGCATGATATTTGAAATCCGTTTTCAGTTTCAAACTCCTGGCCAAAAGACCTTTTGAATGAGCCCAAGTTTGGCCCGTTTAAAGAAATTTGTGCTCTAACCCTAACCCTAACACCTAGGGTTAGGGTTAGGGTTAACTTTTAAAGTCTCATAACCCGATAACAAAGCACGATATTTGAAATCCGTTTTCAGTTTCAAACTCCTGGCCAAAAGACCTTTTGAATGAGCCCAAGTTTGGCCCGTTTGAAGAATGGTTAGGGTTAGGGTTAGGATTAACACCTAGGGTTAGGGTTAGGGTTAGGGTTAGGGTTAGGGTTAGGGTTAGGGTTAGGGTTAGGGTTAGGGTTAGGGTTAGGGTTAGGGTTAGGGTTAGAATTAGGGTTAGGGTTACACCATGAGGTCGCTTAAGTCAGTTTGGGTTGTTCTCTTTTGGTGAAAGGTTTCACTGACATAACATTGAGGCCTGCCGTAAATACATGGCCACCGGCTGTAATGCTTAGTTTGTTTGTATCTTCAGGCCAGTACCTACCTTCTGATACAAAAACTTTATCGCTTGGGTGGATTTAACCCGGAAAGCACCCTTTCACAGAAGAATGGTTAGGGTTAGGGTTAGGGTTAGGAATAAGACCTAGGGTTAGGGTTAGGGTTAACTTTTAAAGTCTCATAACTCGATAACAAAGCACGATACTTGAAATCTGTCTTCAGTTTCAAACTCCTGGCCAAAATACCTTTTGAATGAGTCCAAGTTTGGCCCGTTTGAAGAATGGTTAGGGTTAAGGTTAGGGTTAGGATTAAGACCTAGGGCTAGGGTTAGGGTTTAGGGTTTAGGGTTTAGGGTTTAGGGTTTAGGGTTTAGGGTTAGGGTTAGGGTTAGGGTTAGGGTTAGGGTTTAGGGTTTAGGGTTTAGGGTTTAGGGTAAGGGCTAGGGTTACACCATGAGGTCGGTTAAGTCAGTTTAGGTTGTTCTCTTTTGGTGAAAGGTTTCACTGACATAACATTGAGGCCTGCCGTAAATACATGGCCACCGGCTGTAATGCTTAGTTTGTTTGTATCTTCAGGCCAGTACCTACCTTCTGATACAAAAACTTTATCGCTTGGGTGGATTTAACCCGGAAAGCACCCTTTCACAGAAGAATGGTTAGGGTTAGGGTTAGGGTTAGGAATAAGACCTAGGGTTAGGGTTAGGGTTAACTTTTAAAGTCTCATAACTCGATAACAAAGCACGATACTTGAAATCTGTCTTCAGTTTCAAACTCCTGGCCAAAAGACCTTTTGAATGAGTCCAAGTTTGGCCCGTTTGAAGAATGGTTAGGGTTAAGGTTAGGGTTAGGATTAAGACCTAGGGCTAGGGTTACACCATGAGGTCGGTTAAGTCAGTTTGGGTTGTTCTCTTTTGGTGAAAGGTTTCACTGACATAACATTGAGGCCTGCCGTAAATACATGGCCACCGGCTGTAATGCTTAGTTTGTTTGTATCTTCAGGCCAGTACCTGCCTTCTGATACAAAAACTTTATCGCTTGGGTGGATTTAACCCGGAAAGCACCCTTTCACAGAAGAATGGTTAGGGTTAGGGTTAGGGTTAGGAATAAGACCTAGGGTTAGGGTTAGGGTTAACTTTTAAAGTCTCATAACTCGATAACAAAGCACGATACTTGAAATCTGTCTTCAGTTTCAAACTCCTGGCCAAAAGACCTTTTGAATGAGTCCAAGTTTGGCCCGTTTGAAGAATGGTTAGGGTTAAGGTTAGGGTTAGGATTAAGACCTAGGGCTAGGGTTAGGGTTAGAGTTATCTTTGAAAGTCTCCTAACTCGATAACAAAGCACGATACTTGAAAATCCGTTTTCAGTTTCAAACTTCTGGCCAAAAGACCTTTTGAATGAGTCCAAGTTTGGCCCGTTTGAAGAATGGTTAGGGTTAAGGTTAGAGTTAGGATTAAGACCTAGGGCTAGGGTTAGGGTTATTGTTATCTTTGAAAGTCTCATGACTCGATAACAAAGCACGATATTTGAAATCTGTCTTCAGTTTCAGTTTGAAGAATGGTTAGGGTCAGGATTAACACCTACGGTTAGGGCCAGTGTTTTTTGTTCAGGGTTAGGGTTTTTTGTTCAGTGTTAGTAGATGGCTTTGGCTGGTAAGGGGAGCATGTAGTTTTCCCATTTATACAAATGAGCATGTGCGCGAAAGCACAGACAGGCATGTATTTACACATACATTACAGCACTTCTCAACCACAGCCGTCATACGTCACTGACATGTACACATCTATGCCCTCTAACATACATTCGGTCATACCCTTGTTCAATTGTATTCATCCTACCTCATTCTTTATCACTTTCATACACCCTTATGCACTTGTATTCATCCTGCCTCATTCTGCATCACTCTCGTACACCCTTGTGCACTCTCATTCATCCTACCCATACCTGATGCACCCTTGTACACCCTTCTTATTCATCCTACTGATTCTCCATCACTCTCGTACACCCTTGTGCACTCTCATTCATCCTACCTATACCTGATGCACCCTTGTACACCCTTCTTATTCATCCTACTGATTCTTTATCACTCTCGTACACCCTTGTGCATTCTCATTCATCCTACCTATACCTGATGCACCCTTGTACACCCTTCTTATTCATCCTACTGATTCTCCATCACTCTCGTACACCCTTGTGCACTCTCATTCATCCTACCTATACCTGATGCACCCTTGTACACCCTTCTTATTCATCCTACTGATTCTGCATCACTCTCGTACACCCTTGTGCACTCTCATTCATCCTACCTATACCTGATGCACCCTTGTACACCCTTCTTATTCATCCTACTGATTCTTTATCACTCTCGTACACCCTTGTGCACTCTCATTCATCCTACCTATACCTGATGCACCCTTGTACACCCTTCTTATTCATCCTACTGATTCTTTATCACTCTCGTACACCCTTGTGCATTCTCATTCATCCTACCTATACCTGATGCACCCTTGTACACCCTTCTTATTCATCCTACTGATTCTTTATCACTCTCGTACACCCTTGTGCATTCTCATTCATCCTACCTATACCTGATGCACCCTTGTACACCCTTCTTATTCATCCTACTGATTCTCCACCACTCTCGTACACCCTTGTGCACTCTCATTCATCCTACCTATACCTGATGCACCCTTGTACACCCTTCTTATTCATCCTACTGATTCTGCATCACTCTCGTACACCCTTGTGCACTCTCATTCATCCTACCTATACCTGATGCACCCTTGTACACCCTTCTTATTCATCCTTCTGATTCTTTATCACTCTCGTACACCCTTGTGCATTCTCATTCATCCTACCTATACCTGATGCACCCTTGTACACCCTTCTTATTCATCCTACTGATTCTCCACCACTCTCGTACACCCTTGTGCACTCTCATTCATCCTACCTATACCTGATGCACCCTTGTACACCCTTCTTATTCTTCCTACTGTTTCTGCATCACTCTCGTACACCCTTGTGCACTCTCATTCATCCTACCTATACCTGATGCACCCTTGTACACCCTTCTTATTCATCCTACTGATTCTGCATCACTCTCGTACACCCTTGTGCACTCTCATTCATCCTACCTATACCTGATGCACCCTTGTACACCCTTCTTATTCATCCTACTGATTCTTTATCACTCTCGTACACCCTTGTGCACTCTCATTCATCCTACCTATACCTGATGCACCCTTGTACACCCTTCTTATTCATCCTACTGATTCTTTATCACTCTCGTACACCCTTGTGCATTCTCATTCATCCTACCTATACCTGATGCACCCTTGTACACCCTTCTTATTCATCCTACTGATTCTTTATCACTCTCGTACACCCTTGTGCATTCTCATTCATCCTACCTATACCTGATGCACCCTTGTACACCCTTCTTATTCATCCTACTGATTCTCCACCACTCTCGTACACCCTTGTGCACTCTCATTCATCCTACCTATACCTGATGCACCCTTGTACACCCTTCTTATTCATCCTACTGATTCTGCATCACTCTCGTACACCCTTGTGCACTCTCATTCATCCTACCTATACCTGATGCACCCTTGTACACCCTTCTTATTCATCCTTCTGATTCTTTATCACTCTCGTACACCCTTGTGCATTCTCATTCATCCTACCTATACCTGATGCACCCTTGTACACCCTTCTTATTCATCCTACTGATTCTCCACCACTCTCGTACACCCTTGTGCACTCTCATTCATCCTACCTATACCTGATGCACCCTTGTACACCCTTCTTATTCATCCTACTGATTCTGCATCACTCTCGTACACCCTTGTGCACTCTCATTCATCCTACCTATACCTGATGCACCCTTGTACACCCTTCTTATTCATCCTACTGATTCTTTATCACTTTCGTACACCCTTGTGCACTCTCATTCATCCTACCGTACCTGATGCACCCTTGTACACCCTTCTTATTCTTCCTACTGTTTCTGCATCACTCTCGTACACCCTTGTGCACTCTCATTCATCCTACCCATACCTGATGCACCCTTGTACACCCTTCTTATTCATCCTACTGTTTCTGCATCACTCTCGTACACCCTTGTGCATTCTCATTCATCCTACCTATACCTGATGCACCCTTGTACACCCTTCTTATTCATCCTACTGATTCTTTATCACTTTCGTACACCCTTGTGCACTCTCATTCATCCTACCGTACCTGATGCACCCTTGTACACCCTTCTTATTCTTCCTACTGTTTCTGCATCACTCTCGTACACCCTTGTGCACTCTCATTCATCCTACCCATACCTGATGCACCCTTGTACACCCTTCTTATTCATCCTACTGATTCTCCACCACTCTCGTACACCCTTGTGCACTCTCATTCATCCTACCTATACCTGATGCACCCTTGTACACCCTTCTTATTCATCCTACTGATTCTGCGTCACTCTCGTACACCCTTGTGCACTCTCATTCATCCTACCTATACCTGATGCACCCTTGTACACCCTTCTTATTCATCCTACTGATTCTTTATCACTTTCGTACACCCTTGTGCACTCTCATTCATCCTACCGTACCTGATGCACCCTTGTACACCCTTCTTATTCTTCCTACTGTTTCTGCATCACTCTCGTACACCCTTGTGCACTCTCATTCATCCTACCCATACCTGATGCACCCTTGTACACCCTTCTTATTCATCCTACTGTTTCTGCATCACTCTCGTACACCCTTGTGCATTCTCATTCATCCTACCTATACCTGATGCACCCTTGTACACCCTTCTTATTCATCCTACTGATTCTTTATCACTCTCGTACACCCTTGTGCATTCTCATTCATCCTACCTATACCTGATGCACCCTTGTACACCCTTCTTATTCATCCTACTGATTCTTTATCACTCTCGTACACCCTTGTGCATTCTCATTCATCCTACCTATACCTGATGCACCCTTGTACACCCTTCTTATTCATCCTACTGATTCTCCACCACTCTCGTACACCCTTGTGCACTCTCATTCATCCTACCTATACCTGATGCACCCTTGTACACCCTTCTTATTCATCCTACTGATTCTGCATCACTCTCGTACACCCTTGTGCACTCTCATTCATCCTACCTATACCTGATGCACCCTTGTACACCCTTCTTATTCATCCTTCTGATTCTTTATCACTCTCGTACACCCTTGTGCATTCTCATTCATCCTACCTATACCTGATGCACCCTTGTACACCCTTCTTATTCATCCTACTGATTCTCCACCACTCTCGTACACCCTTGTGCACTCTCATTCATCCTACCTATACCTGATGCACCCTTGTACACCCTTCTTATTCATCCTACTGATTCTGCATCACTCTCGTACACCCTTGTGCACTCTCATTCATCCTACCTATACCTGATGCACCCTTGTACACCCTTCTTATTCATCCTACTGATTCTTTATCACTTTCGTACACCCTTGTGCACTCTCATTCATCCTACCGTACCTGATGCACCCTTGTACACCCTTCTTATTCTTCCTACTGTTTCTGCATCACTCTCGTACACCCTTGTGCACTCTCATTCATCCTACCCATACCTGATGCACCCTTGTACACCCTTCTTATTCATCCTACTGTTTCTGCATCACTCTCGTACACCCTTGTGCATTCTCATTCATCCTACCTATACCTGATGCACCCTTGTACACCCTTCTTATTCTTCCTACTGTTTCTGCATCACTCTCGTACACCCTTGTGCACTCTCATTCATCCTACCCGTACCTGATGCACCCTTGTACACCCTTCTTATTCATCCTACTGATTCTGCATCACTCTCGTACACCCTTGTGCACTCTCATTCATCCTACCCGTACCTGATGCACCCTTGTACACCCTTCTTATTCATCCTACTGATTCTTTATCACTCTCGTACACCCTTGTGCACTCTCATTCATCCTACCTATACCTGATGCACCCTTGTACACCCTTCTTATTCATCCTACTGATTCTTTATCACTCTCGTACACCCTTGTGCATTCTCATTCATCCTACCTATACCTGATGCACCCTTGTACACCCTTCTTATTCATCCTACTGATTCTTTATCACTCTCGTACACCCTTGTGCATTCTCATTCATCCTACCTATACCTGATGCACCCTTGTACACCCTTCTTATTCATCCTACTGATTCTCCACCACTCTCGTACACCCTTGTGCACTCTCATTCATCCTACCTATACCTGATGCACCCTTGTACACCCTTCTTATTCATCCTACTGATTCTGCATCACTCTCGTACACCCTTGTGCACTCTCATTCATCCTACCTATACCTGATGCACCCTTGTACACCCTTCTTATTCATCCTACTAATTCTTTATCACTTTCGTACACCCTTGTGCACTCTCATTCATCCTACCGTACCTGATGCACCCTTGTACACCCTTCTTATTCTTCCTACTGTTTCTGCATCACTCTCGTACACCCTTGTGCACTCTCATTCATCCTACCCGTACCTGATGCACTCTTGTACACCCTTCTTATTCATCCTACTGATTCTTTATCACTCTCGTACACCCTTGTGCACTCTCATTCATCCTACCTATACCTGATGCACTCTTGTACACCCTTCTTATTAATCCTACTGTTTCTGCATCACTCTCGTACACCCTTGTGCACTCTCATTCATCCTACCCGTACCTGATGCACCCTTGTACACCCTTCTTATTCATCCTACTGTTTCTGCATCACTCTCGTACACCCTAATGTGCACTCTCATTCATCCTACCCGTACCTGATGCACCCTTGTACACCCTTCTTATTCATCCTACTGTTTCTGCATCACTCTCGTACACCCTTGTGCACTCTCATCCATCCTACCTATACCTGATGCACCCTTGTACACCCTTCTTATTCATCCTACTGATTCTCCACCACTCTCGTACACCCTTGTGCACTCTCATTCATCCTACCTATACCTGATGCACCCTTGTACACCCTTCTTATTCATCCTACGCCACCCTATGTTAGTGTTATAGTTGGTACGGTCCTATGACCTATGATGTAACAAGGTCACCCGGCCTCGTGTGGTTGTTCGCTTCATGGTTCCCGTGATGGTTGTTTAGTAAACCCCTTTGCTCCGTACTCTCGCGCTCCGTTGTGTCTTTGAGTCGTCGAGTCGCTGTTACATAGATGACGTGGTGGCACGCAGTGGGATCCAGAGCCCACAGAGCACCAACAAGTTTGGATACCGCGCAACCCTGTGAAAAAAAAACGCGTTGAAAGACGTCCGAAGAATGCAACCCTCAGCGAAGAAGGAGCAATGGCGGGGAAGGAAAACAACATCCGGGACCTGGCGTTCCAACAACAACAACTTCAACCAAAACCCCAGCCCTCAACAAGATCCTGACAGGCGCTGGAGAACCCAAGATCTCCCCCGACGCCCGAAGAACCAAGAACCAAAAAGGGACAAGAAGATCTGCCCGATTTGTGAACAAGCGGGACGGCAAGTTTTCGATCACTTCCTCAGTGCGTGTCCGTACTTGCCCGACGAGGACAAAAAGAGGAGTTTTGCGCGCCACGTGGGCGCCCCTCCCCAGCAAGAATCCGGACGCGGAGTGAAAGCAAGTGCTTCACCGAACCTTGAAGCCTTCCACAAGGGAGCGGCGGTCAAGATACTCCTGGATTCGGGGGCAGAGTCGAGCATGATTCGTGCCGATGAAGCGCGGCGCTTGGGGTTGTGCATTTCTCCAAACAACACAGATCTTACTCCAATCCAAGCAGATGGGCGGCGACTTTCTGCCGTAGGTGAGTGCCGTACTACGTTCTACAAGAAGAAAGTAGCCCTTCAGTTTGATGCGATCGTAGTGGAAGACCTCGTCGATCCGATTATAGCCGGAAGCCCCTTCCTTGAGTCCAACGGTTTAATGATAAACTTCAGTAAACATTATATTCACCTCCCTGATGGATCCATCTTTGATTATTCCACGTCTACCATACAAGCCCAGCCACGTTTTCATAGCATTTCGTACAGCAAAAATCGTACGCAACACAACCTAGCACGCTCTAGAAGGGCAGCTAACAGTTCCAGTGTACAAGTTCAAGTGTCCAAGGTCATGCACCTGCCACAAACCACTCATGTAGTTCATGTTGTGACCAACCCTGCTGTGACTGAACAACAAACAAACACAAGGTCACTGGTCCACACCCTAGAGCACCTGTCACCTTCTGCAGATGCTAACACACTATCGGTGAAGGAAAAGCACCTGTCATCAGTAGCAGAAGCTGATACCCCACAGGTGCAGGAAGAACACCTGTCACCATCAGCAGATGCTAACACACTACCGGTGAAGGAAAAGCACCTGTCACCAGTAGCAGAAGCTGATACCCCACAGGTGCAGGAAGAATACCTGTCACCATCAGCAGACGCGGACACACCACCGGTGAAGGAAAAGCACCTGTCACCAGTAGCAGAAGCTGATACCCCACAGGTGCAGGAAGAATACCTGTCACCATCAGCAGACGCGGACACACTACACGTGAAGGGAAAGCTTCTGTCTTCAATAGCAGAAGCTGATACCCCACAGGTGCAGGAAGAATACCTGTCACCATCAGCAGACGCTAACACCCTACCGGTGAAGGAAAAGCACCTGTCATCAGTAACAGAAGCCGATACCCCACACGTGAAGGAAAACCCCCTGTCGTCACCAGAAAAGGCTGACACTCCCCAGGTGCAGGAAGAACACCTGTCCCCTTCTGCAGAGGCTGACATACCACCGGTGAAGGAAAAGTACCTGTCTTCAGTAGCAGAAGCTGACACCCCACACGTGAAAGAAGACCACCTATCGCCACCAGAAAAGGCTGACACACCCCAGATGCAGGAAGAATACCTGTCACTATCAGCAGACGCTGACACACTAGCGTTGAAAGAAAAGCTCCTGTCATCAGTAGCAGAAACTGACACCCCACACGTGAAAGAAGACCACCTGTCAGCATCAGAAAAGGCTGACACACCACAAGTGCAGGAAAAACACCTGTCCCCTTCTGCAGAGGCTGACATACCACTGATGAAGGAAAAGCACCTGTCATCATCAGCAGAGGCTAATACTTCACACGTGAAAGAAAAACACCTGACTTCAGCAGTAGACGCTGATACGTCACACGTGAAAGAAGAACACCTGACTTCACCAGCAGAGGCCAATACTTCACACGTGAAAGAAAAACACCTGACTTCAGCAGTAGACGCTGATACCTCACACGTGAAAGAAGAACACCTGACTTCACCAGCAGAGGCTAATACTTCACACGTGAAAGAAAAACACCTGAATTCAGCAGCAGAAGCTGATACCTCACACGTGAAAGAAGAACACCTGACTTCAGCAGCAGACGCTGACACTTCATACGTGAAAGAAGAACACCTGACTTCACCAGCAGATGCTGATACTTCACACGTGAAAGAAAAACACCTGACTTCAGCAGCAGAGGCTAATACTTCACACGTGAAAGAAGAACACCTGACTTCAGCAGCAGACGCTGACACTTCATACGTGAAAGAAGAACACCTGACTTCAGCAGCAGACGCTGATACGTCACGCGTGAAAGAAGAACACCTGACTTCAGCAGCAGAGGCTGATACTTCACACGTGAAAGAAGAACACCTGACTTCACCAGCTGACGCTGATACTTCACACGTAAAAGAAGAACACCTGACTTCAGCAGCAGAAGCTGACACCCCACGGGTGAAGAGACATCCCAAGTTAGTATCACCTTCAGCAGAAGCTGACACCCCACGAGACACACCGCAGGTGAAGGAAGAATGCCAGAGCCCACCTGACCGTCCTCCCGTTCCACCTGACCCTCCTCCACCAGCTCCTGACACCCCAGAAGTTAGACCCCCACCTGAACCACCCCCATCTGTTCAACGCCCACAGAACTTTATGCCATAACGAACTGAAAGTATAACAGGACAAGTCACACACCTATCTCCTAAGTCAAAATAGAACAAAACAGTCTCTACATGTGCAGCATATATATCCAAAGGTACTAGATCTAAATTGATTTGATTTGCAGTTTGACAGAGTTCATATTAACAGAAGAAACCTTGAGTTAGTTACAAAGAAAGATAAGAAGGAATACATACAAGACCAGTAGCGAGTTATGGTATTACCTGTATTGAGAAAGATGTTACATTACCGACATTATGTTATGTTACCGTAGCCACAATAATTTTCCAGTTACTTATCGAAAAGAAGACAGAACAAGTCAAATCTAGATGCAGAAAGTTTCTTGTCAGCATAGTTGTTTTATTTGTAGAGGAGTAGGCGGTGGGAAGTTTGTTTATTTTTAATAAGTATAACACCAGTCATTTTGGAAATATCCATTTCACAAACTGAAGAAGAAATATGTGAATCATGCTAACAGATATTTGTTAATGGAAGAACACTGATTCATTATTACAGTATTTCAGAACTATTAATAGCATGTTACTAGGACCTATTACTGTTATTTTAGTTACAATTCTATTATGTATCTTCATAACTCGAGTTATTTTAGTTTATTGAAAACGAGGAAAGAAGGAAATTTAGGAAGACACTAAGAGAGAGAGAAAGTAGGAAGGAGGAAAAGAGATCACGCCACCCTATGTTAGTGTTATAGTTGGTACGGTCCTATGACCTATGATGTAACAAGGTCACCCGGCCTCGTGTGGTTGTTCGCTTCATGGTTCCCGTGATGGTTGTTTAGTAAACCCCTTTGCTCCGTACTCTCGCGCTCCGTTGTGTCTTTGAGTCGTCGAGTCGCTGTTACATAGATGACGCTACTGATTCTGCATCACTCTCGTACACCCTTGTGCACTCTCATTCATCCTACCTATACCTGATGCACCCTTGTACACCCTTCTTATTCATCCTACTGATTCTTTATCACTTTCGTACACCCTTGTGCACTCTCATTCATCCTACCGTACCTGATGCACCCTTGTACACCCTTCTTATTCTTCCTACTGTTTCTGCATCACTCTCGTACACCCTTGTGCACTCTCAATCATCCTACCCGTACCTGATGCACTCTTGTACACCCTTCTTATTCATCCTACTGATTCTTTATCACTCTCGTACACCCTTGTGCACTCTCATTCATCCTACCTATACCTGATGCACTCTTGTACACCCTTCTTATTCATCCTACTGTTTCTGCATCACTCTCGTACACCCTTGTGCACTCTCATTCATCCTACCCGTACCTGATGCACCCTTGTACACCCTTCTTATTCATCCTACTGTTTCTGCATCACTCTCGTACACCCTTGTGCACTCTCATTCATCCTACCCGTACCTGATGCACCCTTGTACACCCTTCTTATTCATCCTACTGTATCTTCATCATTCTCGTACACCCTTGTGCACTCTCATTCATCCTTGTGGATACTCAGTTCCGTTTGCAAATAGTTCACTTGGTAAAATCAAGAAAGAGCGGCCGTTCGTTAGTGGCCAAGGCCACCCTGCGGGCTACCACACGGGGCGCCCCGTGCGCTTGGGGCCCCGGTTATTACAGATACCCTTCCCAGGGGGCTTGTTGTTGGCTTAGTTGGTATGTATTGTTTTGATGCTTCCTTATGTGCGTTGATGAAGTTATCATATACATCACTTGGACTTACCCTAGTACTTTTGCCTGATGTCTCTCTTTCTGTTTGTAATACATCAAATCTGTTTCTTAATGTCAGTGCACTATATTTGTAGCTTATACTTGGATCTGCAAGGGAGGACCAGTCATAGCGAGGGCATTTGGTTGCTGGCTTCTCGTTTCAACGTAGGCTTAGGCATATTTCAGCTGACACTATTCTGTGGTCTGAGATACTGAATGTGTTGTAGGCTTCACAATTCTCTACACTGTTTACCCACTTTCTGTTTACAAGGATGTAGTCCAACTGCGCTCTAGTGCCATTTGGATACGAAAATGTCCACAGCTTTCCTTTACGTTTCTGGAATATCGTGTTTAGACATACTAGTCTGTTATTTGGTCCTTACCAATTTGTGCATTCATGTCACCACTTATTACATCTGACTAGACATTCCCAAATCAGACATAGGCAAGGAATATCACGACAAATGGAATTTTGGAAATAACACAACTCTTTATTTCAAACCGAACAACTGGAACTCTGGAACAACTGGAGTTTTTCAGCTAACAGACTCAAGGAATAAAACACGCTATATAATGTATTTGCTTCTACTGTGTAGTTCTGATCTACTGTGAATGTTACAACGTTCCTTATATTTCCCTATCTACCGGTACTTCATTTCAAACCGAACAACTGGAACTCTGGAACAACTGGAGTTTTTCAGCTAACAGATTCAAGGAATTAAACACGCTATATAATGTATTTGCTTCTACTGTGTAGTTCTGATCTACTGTGAATGTTATAACGTTCCTTATATTTCCCTATCTACCGGTACTTCATTTCAAACCGAACAACTGGAACTCTGGAACAACTGGAGTTTTCAGCTAACAGATTCAAGGAATAAAACACGCTATATAATGTATTTGCTTCTACTGTGTAGTTCTGATCTACTGTGAATGTTACAACGTTCCTTATATTTCCCTATCTACCGGTACTTCATTTCAAACCGAACGACTGGAGACCGTGAAACAATGAACATAAAGTAACGTTGCAAGAAACAATCAGTCTATATTCAGTGGCAAGTCTTGGCGTGCCGGTGGAGACTGCCACCGTGTCTGAACTGCTTGCCGCACTTCTCACATCTGTAGGGCTTCTCTCCGGTGTGTAGTCTCATGTGCACCTCCAATGCTCCTAAGGTTGCAAAGCTCCTGCCGCACTCCTCACATGTGTAAGGTTTCTCCCCAGTGTGAGTACGAAAGTGCCGCGAAAGGTTGCCTTTAACTGCGAAGGCTCGGTCACATTCCTGGCACACGTAAGGTTTTTCCCCCGTGTGAGTCCGCATGTGCTTTGTTATTGCACTGAGGTCTCTAAAGTGCGACCCGCACGCATCGCAATGGTAGGGTTTCTCGCCGCTGTGCGTCCTCTTGTGATAGATGTAGGAAGACGCCGTGCTGAACTGCTTGCCGCAATCCTTGCAGCGGTACGGGGTCTCACCCGTGTGGTTTCGTATGTGGACCCTCAGGTTGTACATCCTTGGAGTGGAGAATCCACAATGCTCGCAAACGAACATTGTTGACCTGGAATAGATTCAGAAGTTTGTTATTGAAAGCGATCAGGTAGGCATTACTACATAGCACAAAGTTTTTTCACAACATGGTACACGTTATTTCACAGAAAAAAGTTTTCCGGTCAAGGCTAGAATATAGCACACTTCAAGCCTTATTATCTTGCAATAAGGAGCTAATTTGCATAATTAGTAAGGAAAGTTTGTTAACCAACTGCCTTTCAATGGGACATGGGACAGTGTCAGGTCATGTAAACAGATAGCCTTGCATAAACGTACATGTAGGTCAAATAAATAAACTCCTCTCCAAGCAGAGGTGTGGGTCCTGCTGGTTTTTGACGCGTTCAGTTTAAGCATTGTTGTTCAACACGGTTGGCGACATAACGAAATAGGGACAAAATTGAAAGCCTGACTAGAAACACCTAAAAACGTGCCAGATTTATTCTATTCATATGTATTGACTGTACTATTTCATAATCACTTTCAACTTTCAACACTGCCATATCGAACCTTTGTGGCCAAATAATATCAACCTACTCATATTTTTCATGACCAGTTATAACATATATCAGCACACTCTGCACATATACTAGTCCTGTACCACCAAATGATTTTTAACCCTATCTTAACTGGACTCATTCGCCCAATCATAACGTCCAAATGGTATGGTGCATGATCAAATTTGCAGTGGGTGATAGGCACGTAAATATAAATCACTTTCCATAATAAGCCTTGATTATTTGGCGAAGATAATGTGTTTGTGGACCTCTAGTTTACATTTACCAAACTTCATCACCAACGTAATAAGTTAGGCACACTATCTGGCGTAGCACTAAATAGCGATAAAGTAGACATTGAAAGTACTTACCAGATCAGACGAGCAGATGACGAGATGAAAAAAAACTTGGCTATTTGAAGACGGCTAGAAAACGTTCCGAATCGTTTGAAATCGAATCAGGTACTGTCGACTACGACCTCCAACGACCATTTTATGTAGAGGCGGGCCCTTTGTTTATCCGTGAAAGTGGAATTAGCTATATCAACAATGCTATTGTTACATAATCAAACAGTTGTCTGACAAATCATGATGACCAGTGATTATGTAATTAGTCCCAGCGCGTGCAGATCTCATTGCGCTAATTGAATATTACAACTTCTTTTGTATCAACTGATCAACAGCAAACGCCGCCCTCAAGCGCATCTCTGTGCACTGACCAATCGCAACGTCAGATTTCGGCCAGGGAACCAATCAGACGTCCGGGCGCCCACCAATTGTAATTTGCGGGCATCTGATTAGCGGGTCTCATAAATTCACTCTCCACCGCTCGACGACTACTTTTAATGTCTTGCACTTGAGCGTAGACGAAGTTCATCCGTTCGTTCGACATGGCACGTACCAAGCAGACCGCCCGTAAGTCCACCGGTGGCAAAGCCCCAAGGAAGCAGCTGGCAACCAAGGCCGCGCGCAAGAGCGCCCCTGCTAATGGCGGCGTCAAGAAGCCTCACCGCTACAGGCCCGGCACCGTCGCCCTGAGGGAGATCCGCCGCTACCAGAAGTCCACCGAGCTGCTCACCCGCAAGCTGCCCTTCCAGCGCCTGGTGCGAGAAATCGCCCAAGACTTCAAGACGGACCTGCGCTTCCAGAGCTCGGCGGTCATGGCCCTGCAGGAAGCCGGCGAGGCCTGCCTGGTCGGTGTCTTCGAGGACACCAACCTGTGCGCCATCCACGCCAAGCGCGTCACCATCATGCCCAAGGACATCAACAACCCAGGCCCTTTTCAGGGCCACCCACATATCCCAGAAAGATCTATATCCTTCCACCTTTCTTTAAACAGACGCAGTTGTTGCGCCAGAAATACAATTACACACCACTCGCACATCACCCCCCCCCCACACACACACACACACACACAACTTATACCTGTACACGCAAATCAATTCAGCCGACAGTGTAATGACTTTATCAACGTTAGAGAATGTTATGTGAACGCGTGCATCCGGTCGCGAACACATAACCTGTACACACGTATAATATACATATAGGTCAGCTAGCATTAAACGACACCGTATTGCGGTCATTTCTTGTACTTGTATGATCGGTCTTGCTCACGCATAGCGATAATTGTCTGTCAGCTATCTTGGACTGGGATATGTCGTATTTGGGTATTTTCATTCGTATATCTGCATTGTGCAGTCACTTGATTCAGTGTGAAGAGAACACAGTTCTTTCGAGAGGATGTGGGTGGCCCTGAAAAGGGCCGGGGTTCAGTTTCTTTAATTACTGAGCCTTGCTGGTCTTCTTGGGCAGAAGCACGGCGTGGATGTTGGGCAGAACGCCGCCCTGTGCGATGGTCACGCCGCCAAGAAGCTTGTTCAACTCCTCGTCGTTGCGGACGACCAGTTGAAGGTGACGGGGGATGATTCTGGTCTTCTTGTTGTCGCGGGCAGCGTTACCGGCCAGCTCCAGGACCTCGGCCGTCAGGTACTCCAGCACGGCCGCCAGGTACACCGGTGCGCCGGCACCCACGCGCCGCGCGTGGGTTTCCCTTGCACCCGACCGACCGGGAACTGGAGACCCGCCCGGGAAGAACGGCTCTTTGCCTTTGCGCGTGCCTTGCCACCTTCGCCACGTCCAGACATCTTGTAGTAGTCGATTGATTTACGTCAAACGGCAGAAAGAATGAGGGAATGAAGAGGCATTATCTCCTGTCCAAACAATTTATACCCCACCGATGGATTCACGGCTTCCGCCAGCGAACCAATAGAGAGAGCTCACTCTCGGTGAGAAGAAGTTCTACCACGTCCGCACCTTAGACTAGACAATCCCCAAATTTGCATTGTTCTCCCATATAAAGGCCTGGCCGAGACGACAAGCGGAAAAGCCGCCAAAAAAGCCGGCAAGGCCAGGCCCGCAGGGGACAAGACGCGCGGAGAAAGAGAAGGGAAACCTTCGGCGTCTACATCTACAAGGTGCTCAATACGAAGCTTCTCGACTGGCTCACTACAACAAGCGCTCCACCATCAGCAGCCGCGAGATCCAGACCGCCGTGCGACTCCTGCTGCCGGGCGAGTTGGCCAAGCACGCCGTCAGCGACTAGACTACACACAACGCACACGCCAAAAAACCTGGGATCGCAGGCGACATAAGACAGTACAGAACTTATGTCCTGGAACACAACAACAACAACAAAAACAACAGGATGATCATGAAAGAAAACAAAGAAGTGAATTTTGACGTAATAAAAGTCTGCACACGTTCTTATTACACCAAACAAAGCTGACGCAACAAGAAACTTGCGCCCCTTGCCTTCTGGAACAACTGTCGTCTGTGACGTTCCTTAGAACACGTAGAACAATGAATTGGCCGTCGATCGGCGTTCCTTTTCCAGTCAAAACGCCATAAACATACACTAGTAAGCAATGTCTCACAAGTGTGGTCAAACTTCTGGACGACAACGGTGTGTGTGCGTGTGTGCCTGTGTGTGCGTGTGTGTGTGTCCGAGGCCTACAGCCTATGCTGACGCGAGCGAAAGAAAGGCAGCGCTCTTGTGTGGCCCATGGTTTAAGTGGTATAGAGAGGTACAAGTGGTTTCTATCCCGAAACGAGCTAAGGAAAAGGAAGCGCTCTACTGAGGCCTGTGGCACCGTATAGTCGGCCAATCCGTCTTCGGGGCAGACGGAAACCTCTTCCGCCTGTGTCTAATTTTGCACCCGGAGGTAGAGAAGGTCGCTATACTTAGCTATAGGCGAACGAAGGGCACTGCCTTTCTTTCGCTCGTCTCAGTAAAAAAAAACCACACACACCTGTACCACCGTATACCATTAATACAGATATCAGCATTTATTCATTTCCACTTGTTTGGTCATAACAGATGTATTCATTACGAATGTGAATGTGTGAGCGATATAATTCTTTCTTTAGGATGTGGGTGGCCCTGAAAAGGGCCGGGGTTTCAAAGGGCTGGTTCTTCAGTATCAGTCTACGGACGGGCGCAAGGTTTGAGAGTTACGAAGGAAATCGGCGCCTTGTCTCTCGCCATAGTCGAACAAGAGTTCCGTTTTAAAGCGTTCTTACCAACGCTCTTATCAACAAAACAGATTAACAAGGTCTCAAACAGAATAACAAGGTCTGCGAGTTTCGGAATAGTTTTAGTATGAGAACATAACTACCGGTCATCGTCCTTTGTCATACAATGTTTGAATGTGCAAAGTGAAGAAAAGTGACACGAACACAGTCCGTTTTGGGGTAGTTTGGTGGCCCTGAAAAGGGCCGGGGTTTTTGGTAGAGATAACACGGGTTTAAATCCTAGTCTTGTCCTGACAGGTTGCATGAAGCATAAAGTTTGCGTCCCTGAAAATGTCCAAGAATTTTAGTTAGGCGATAGAAGCTCATCTAAAAATTCCCAAACACTTCGAGACTTTACTCCTGCCCGTGGCCTTGCCGACTTCTCAACATTCTTGTCTTCTCCATTTCTTTGGCAGGGACAAGCGTGAGATGAAATATCCCCTGCCGTGTCTCCAGGCAAAAGTAGCTCTTTATAGGCCCAAGCATTTCGCCTCGCCGTCCCTCGCAGGTAATTCTGTGACGACCTGTCTCCGACCTCCATCTTTTTGTCGGACAGCAAACAATCTCGAAACCTGCTTTTGTCGTGAGATGAAAGGGGATAATCTTGGCGGGAATGTCTGGCGTGGCGTCAAGCCTCAACCTGTTCACAGTAGAAGAAATGGATTAATCTTTCCAGGAATGTCTGTGACGAAGCCGAAACCTGTTCACAGGAATTTGCCTTATCTGTGTTTCAGATCACTGTTTCCCTTGTGAGGTGAGAAATATCAGCAAAGAGTAACTAACGCTTGCTTTGAATATTTATTCAAGTTCCTTTTTTTCGTACACTAGTTGTAGAAGAACTATTGTAGAAGAAATATTCACTAAAAAGGGGATTTTACTTGTTTAATCTCAGGGCGTTATTATCGCAACATGGTAGGATATAGTTTACCATATCGACAGCCACGGAAAAGAAACAAGTGACCCTGATACATCGTTGTTTATTTAGTCACATCTCTATGACAGGTGGAGAAAGTGAAAGAGACAGTCCTTTCTTTATAGTAGTGGGTGGCCCTGAAAAGGGCCTGTTTTCTGTCTTTAACCAATGCCTAGGCACAGTTTTTGTTTCCACGGCGGGACGGCTTGAGTATGATGTTTCTTGGGAAGAGGTCGAGTTTGAGTTTGATTATTTTCGGGGTCACGCGCATGGGAGGCTTGTCAGCTGTCTTGACGTCTTGTAAAGCTTTCGCCATAGGAAGGGGTAAAGGCGTTTTGAAAACGGCAACGTACTCTTTGAAAAGGCGAAAGAAACGCAGCTTTTGGGCGGTGTCCATTCTTTCTTGCGAGGCCAAGAGTGCTGAGATCGGATAAGGCAGATGTGTGTAGGAGGCGGCGACATACATGGACGACATATGCAGCCAGCGCAGCTTGCCCTTGTAGCGGCGGTCCTCTAATGTCTTGCCGCCGAGTCGCCGCTTCTTTCGCGAGGGAGAGCTTCCCGCAGTTGACATACTGGGGTTCACCTAAGTGCTCGTTGCGAGTCAGAGAAGTGTTTCTCCTTTCCGTTTCAAGTAGATGCACGAATTTTTGCGGCATCCAATCTGATTGGCTGTGGAATTCTGTATTCTCTGATTGGCTGTACGCGCTGATTGGTTGAATCCGTTACCACGTAAGTTCGGAAAACACGCGCTCCTCCCCCATGAATTCCAGTATCGTCTTCTGGCCGTCCAAGATGAACATAGAATTTATCCAGCCGGCTGAGCAGGGAGATTGGATGGGGTCGATTTTGATAAGAGCGGACACACCAGGCTTACCTCAGCTACTGTATGAACTAGAAATGGATCTCGTTCAAATGGACGCTGATTTCACCATCCCCCTATTTGACGTCACCATTTGGCAGAAATCGTACGCTGTGATCATCTTTTACACGATCCTCGACTTTCAATAGACCATCACAACTCTGAAAACCTCTCACCCTAATGTTGCCTTCATGGTACTCGGGCCTGGCTCATCATTTTGAAGACTTGGACGGCGCTCGGATCGGATCTAACAAACCGGCCCTTCTCAGGGCCACCCACATCCGCCAAAAGGATATATCGTTCACGCTGCTATTGTTAGGGTTTTACTTTGTGTGTAGCATTACATAGACTTCGCTCAGCAATATTTTATATTTTCGCCAAATGAAAATCCACAGAAACGTTAAAATGTAGGCGCCAGGCGAAGCGATGTAAAGATAGGCTAGAAGGAGGAACACACGACCCCTTCTCAACGGGCTTTTTTGGAGACGCAATTGTTTAGCTTTTACCGTTCCCCTCGTCGTACCGCTTGTTTGCTGCTCCCTGCTCATGCTAGGGTCACATTTCCAAACCGGGGACCGGCCGGGCAGTCTTTGGGAACGAAAAGTATGATATAAAAGACAACAAAAACACAAAACGTACCCAAAATTATTCAAGAGCGTAGCTTGTGCAAATGTATGGACACACACTTTGATTTTTCGTTTCCACAAATAGCCCGGTCGGGCCCCGGTTACCAAATGTGACCCTAGCATTACTAACCTCTGTATGCTAAGGTCACTATTCCCAACCCGCGGCCCGGCCCGGCATTTTGCGGGAACGAAAAGTATGATGTAAAAATAAAACAAAACGCAAACGAAAAGTTTCAATAATAAATCATTTGTGTATACTATTGATATGAATTGTGTTAATTTTCATTCACGCAAAACAGTCCGGCCGATGCATTAGCAGAGACCGTCACATATAAAGAAGACGTAGGAAGCTTGTACACAAACTGATATTTTCTACAATTTCCGCCTTTGCTCGTTTATTCAATACGTGTAAGTTCTGTACGGTGAAATGTGTACATGCATACATTCTCAAGTCTCTATCTCCGACATTACGGCGCGCCGCTGACCCCGCCCTCTCCCATACGCTCAATTTTGGCCACGCCCCAAGGAACTCAAATCTGTCGTTATGGCATGGTTGTTTCAGTGGCACTTTCGATCCTAGATGTTTTACCTCGAGGATATTATCTCTGCGAGCGGGCAGGGCTGGCTGATTTCGTTATTGATATCAGCCAACAACCTAGGCCTACATAGCGATGTCATCAACTCACTCGAAGTAGATTTCTTTGAATTGAATGCCGACTTCTCCATCAGTCTATTCGGCATCACCTTGTGGGAGAGATCGTACACACTGATCATCTTTAACTCATCCACAGACTTCCTCCTGGCGATGATATCTCTGAGGGCTGAACACCCTAACGTTACATTCACGGTACTTGTACTTGCACTGGATCATCATTTCGACGTCCACATGTTCATGTAGCACACCCAGAATCGAATATACCGGCCCTCCAAAATCTGCACAAAGATCTCTATCGTTCACGCTATGATTCCTGCGTTATTGTAAGGCTTTCACTTTCTACAGATTAGCCATTAGCCAGATCATTATATTCACTATTAGCCTAAAGCGTACAGGTATTTGGCCGGCTGTGGCCGCATTTCCGAACCGGGTCCCGACCAGGCTGTCTGCAGGAACGGAAAATGAGGCCGTTAGTACTCGTTATGTTTTCTGCGTTTCTTTTCATACTTTACTTGCCCGCAAACTGCCCAGCGTTACTCTTGTAGTCTCCCGTACATTAATTATAAAGGAAACGCTGGAAGCTTGTACCATCTCTTTTTTCTTTATTCAATACGTGTAAGTTCTATGGTGAAATGTGCACATGCATACCTATCCGTCCGGACTGTGGGAAGGCCTAGCTTTGTTTTTCCCGTCTGACATCAAGATGTGAAAGGTTTTGTTTTAGCCGCTAACGATGTGAGAATTGCGAATTAATGCATTCCAATGCAAATTATCCGTTATATTGTTCTACTGCAGATATCGCCTCCTCGTGGGAATCTAGCAAATGCATCGTTAATGTGGCGCCGGCAAGTCTGAGGGCTATTCTAACGTCAGCCTTAAAAACCAGTCGCATACCGAAATATGCACAGTGTGCGTCCAGACACCGGCTCCAAACCACCTGTCTGATGGACGACTCGTCCAACGAAGGCCCCTTCGAGAAAAGGTATGAAAGCATTTTGTCAATCTGCATTTTCACGTTTTGTACTAACATCCGACGGAGCGTTAAGATACTACGGCATAATGTGAAAACACTCAATCTTCACTGATGTACTTTACGTTTTGGTATTTCAAAAAATCGTCGAAAGAACCCGCCGAATTTCTGCCAAATTCACGTTTTTGTTTTTGTAATATCATCCGACGGAGCGTTAAGATATTACGGCACAAAACGAAAACACTCAATTTTCACTGACGTACTTTAGCTCTTGGTATTTCAAAAAATCGTCGTAAGAAGCTTAAGCCGCCGAAATTCTGCCAAATCCCTAACCCCTACATTTTGCCGCTTTTTTGCCCAGCCGGCACGCCATGTGCTTAACCGAACAGGTTTTCTATGCAGTTCGAATCGCTCCGCTCCGGAATCGTTCAATCTTCTAGTATAACTTCTTAAAATCTTGTTGGTTTGAAATCTGGAAGTGTTTGTAATTCCATTTCTACTGAGGTCACCTTCTCAACTGTTTTACGCCAAAATGTTTCAAGGCGTTGGTGTAGTTGATTTTGGTGCAGTCGACCTTTGACAAAAAGTTGCGGTACGGAAATGCCTCTCCAGTATTGTCAAAAGAGGGCCTACAGCAACTAGATGCGTGTAGTCGGACAAAATTCGCAATGGCTATCTTATTTTTAAGGTTACTGGTACATAAAGATAGCGGTGCGGGCCTGGCGTGCGCTCTGTGGAACGGGTATGGACGCCGGTGCTGACGCGTTCATTTTTAGAATAAAAACGACGCCTCTGATAAAGTGGCCCCGCGCGATTTTGTAGGAAGGCCATTTCACACTCGAAATTGATAATGAATTATATACCACCTAAAAGTACAGACCTCAGCCGCCAAGCCACGTCAAGAGTTCAAGGCAGTTTTATTTTCCTTCCGCGAGAGAAAGTAGTCCGTTCCATGACTCCGGGCGTCAACACCCCTTACAAGAAAGCTTGTCTCTGGAGGATATAACCGTATATCTTCCTGTTTTTACGTTATGTTTATCATTTCAGCCTCACTTGTTGCTTCTTTAGATTTATCGCTTTCCTGTCAATAATACGACCCGAAATCAGGTGATTTTCGTGTAATTTCCCATCTTGTTTTAAACCTGTTGTAGATTTCAAACCAACAGGAAATCTAGTATGTACCAAAGAGCAAACTCTGTAGTTTCTGTCGGCATATGACTTGTCATAGATTTCGAGGGCGAAACGCAGATGCCCGCAATCCGCGCAAAAGCCATGTCATAATTTTGAGTCCAGAATAGAACGCGTCTAGTTTGACGTTTTAGTGATTATCTACTCTGGACATTTACTTGCAACGTAGAACTGAATCTATAATTTTCAAGCTTCCCATTTTCCTCCTACAGATTTTTAGACCTATTTTCAACCTGTACCTGCACCTATTTGATAACATGACCTGAAATCAGTTGATTTTAGTGAGAACTTCGCCATGCGTTTTCCCCGATATCACAACAAAAGGAAATTTAGCGCGTAGAATAGACCAAAGTCTCTTCTCTCTGGTGGTATATAACTTATTCTGAATTTTGAGGCCGCTGTGGGCTTCCTTCTAAACCGCGCGAGGTCACCTCATCAGAGGCATCGTTTTAGTTCCAAAAAAGAATGCACAACACCGGCGTCAACTCCCGTTCCACCATGCGCACACCGGACCCGCACCGCCAGACTAAGATAGCATTTACTAATTCAGTCCGTCTCCAGGTAGTTTGTTTCTGTAGGTATCCTTTGACAATACTGGGAAGGTATATAAGAGCCGTAACTTGTGTTTAAAATTGGACTGCACTGGAATCAAGTGCACCGACGCCTCGCAACCTTTGGGCGAAAAACAGCCGGGAAGCTGACCCCGGGAGACATGGACAAACAGACCAGATTTCAAACCAACAAGACTTTTACAACAGTTATAGTCGAGGACTCTACGATTCTGACTCAGTATTAATCTAATATTGAATCGAGGGCGAAATGCAAATGCCCCCAATCTGAAAATCGTCAAGAATTTAACTCTTTACGGCACCGCCATCCTCCGAATCTTACTGTGTTCAAAATATGATCAAGTAACTAGCTAAAATCGTTGTAAGAAACACAAAAATGCCTCGTATCGAGAGCACAGGGCATTCCCTTCTAGTTCATATAACGCAATTTAAGTAAAAAGGCCGCCAATCGGGTTTAACGCAGCTGTGAAAGTCGGATGAAATTTCATCTAACTATTGTGCGACAAGCGTTTTCTTAGCAACGCCGTCGCGGTACGATTCCGCAATGAACTTAAAATCGAAAAGATATACGGTGATATACTCCCGTAACAAGCTTTCTTGTAAGGAGTCTTGACGCCCGGAGTGATGGAACGGACTACTGTCTCTCGCCGAAGGAAAAGAAAACAGCATAGAACTCTCGGCATGGCGTGCCGGATGTGTGAGTTTTCATCCAAAGGAAGTCTAAACTATCGTCGGGCGAAGCGATATAAAGAAAGGCTAGAAAAGTACAAGGCACACGGTGTAAACATATACGATGCGTGGCGCGCGTTCAACAGCCCGTCAGGAACTTATCAGAAATTCACAGTTTTACTGGATACAGTCACGCAAAAATAGAAGTACAATGTATTGCGGTGTGCGGGGCCGTTTTAACATAACTTCACGGCTGTATTATCAAAGAAACAATTTTCATTTTGATTACAAGGAAAAGGACCTCTAGAATTGAAAAAAAAATGATAGAGAATAACAACTTTTCATCAACACTTCAGTACTTCCTAAAATAACATCGATCGCCGTTATTTGTAGCCTGGAAACCATACCATGGCATCGGCGGCTCACCGATATCTCTACGGCCCTGGGAGTGACCCCCGCCCGCCCAGAGAGCTTAGCCCGCTCGGGGTGTTGGTTTACGGCCTTGGATTGAATTAGCTTAGCAACAAGAGAGCCTTGGAAGTAAATTGTTCTGCAGCCTTGTGCAACGCTCTCGTCGTCTTAGATGGCGGCCATGTTAGATATGGTAATGAGCAGCGGGACCGAACAGCTGACACGCGCGCTAACATTGCGCACCAATCAGAGCTCAGCGGAATAATTAGATCAGTCTACTCTGTTCCCATTGGGTGCATGGGATCGGGGCCGTAATCACTCGGTCCCAGTCTCTACGGTGGCGGCAAAACTACGGTGGCTGCGAAACTCTATAAGAAGACGATCCGACAGAAACGGGTCAATTTTGATATCAGACTGGGCCCGGTAAAACACGCCTAAGCCGATCCGTAGAGACTGGTGACCAGGCTACGTTATTTGCTGATTTCACAGTTCGTCTAAAACATGATTTTGTGCCTTTTGTCTCTTATGCAGGCATTACGACGATGCTGTCCGAGCGAACGACGGTCTCCTACAAAACCATTCACTTCATCAATGCTTGGAAGGAGATTTGGAGGCGATTTCACCCGAACCAGCGTCCCTTCGGCTTCAGACAGACACCGACGGCATTACACTAGAGCTGAATTCCCTCCAGGCAATTCGCCCTCCATCAGACGTGTTTGTTGCAACAAGGTGGAAGCCAAAATGCTGCAGAAAACTGGTGGAAAAAATGACGCCGTCCTGGATCTACAGGTCTGTTCAACTTCAAAAGTATGGAAGGGATGTTCCCGGTGCATTTCTTTGTTAGTCATTATGTGGAACCAATATATTGCTGTGCGCATCTTTAAGATGGGATGCAGACTCCCAAGCCGCCTCAGATTTCTACGACGAACTCGGCTCCTCTACCCTGGGAAACTGGCTGTCGCAGCGTGCCGAGAGTTTGTTGAAACGGACATGGGATGAACTACGGAGACTGGCACCCACATCGAACACCCTTCTCCATAACTTAGCGAGACAGAAACTTAACACCGGTATCCCTCTCAGGGTGTACAAGGCTGACTGGTTGCAATTCGCCATGGCGTTTGACAGCGCCCTGGCGCAACTGACGGCTGGAGACGGAGAGATGTGCCCCTTCGCCGTAAGGATAGTTCTTGAGTGCTTCGGCCAGAAAATGCCACATAACACCGCGAATGATGCCGCTCAGCTTGATGAGGTCAATGCCACTCCTAATGTCAATCCGCTTAAGACCCTCGCCGACCTAAGAATTCGAAAAGAATTCGTGGGAACATCAGCCCTGCATATAGGTGTGTCAGTCGGCTTGCAGGATCGTGCCGTGTCCACGCTTTGGCACCGAAACTTACGCGTCAGCTTGTTCAACCAGAACTGGCAAAAGTACAACGTAATGGGTATGGATGACGTCATCAACATCACGACTAGAAAAGACAGAAAACCTGCAGCAGCTCTGTCCCGCGCGATGACAACCGATACATTTGATCTCACCTACGCCCAAGCATACAACCCGCTGTCTTCAAAAATGTCAAGCGGTTGGACGAAAGCACTGACAAACGGGCTTCCAGTCACCTTAGCAGCGGCCTCAGGTCTTGCACTCCACAAGGCCACAAAGTCCACACACGACTTTGTACAAACGGCCCTAGATGGGACGGTACAAGCCAGTCTCGAAGAGATAACAATGGATTTAAACCCTGCTACGTATGCACGTTTTGAAGTGGTGCTGACATGTGATGGTGAGGATTTATCAAGTGAAGCTGCCACAGAACAGGTGAAATATCTGGTGGCGACGCTGAGGCGGGAACTTTCCGGCCCTATACCAGTCATCATACCGGTCCATTCAACTGTCCTCCATCGGTTCGCCCACAGAACCCTGACCGACCTGACAAAGCCAATTCACGCGGCCAACGTGGACACCACGCAAGGGCACTCCCGTCTGGAAGTAACTACCATAGCAATATCTGAAGTGCTTTTCCGTCTTCTGCTTGTCGGGCGGGTGGATGGGCGGGAAAGCGCTTATCTCCACGGTTTGGGGATCCGGCCAGACAGTCCTTGGGATGGGTTCACTACCGTCGCAGAACCTAGCGACACCACCGGATGGACGGTAAAGAAAGGGCTTGTCGACACATGGGCCCGAGAAGGCGTGCTGTGCGCGCCTCCATGGCGTCTCCTTTCAGCCAATGACAACGGCATGTTTTGCCGCATGCACCGAACATTGTCTGTCATTCTCACTACTTGTGAGGACCACCCAGAGAGAGGCAGTGACTTGGCAGCAGCATTTGCTGAAATCTACTGGACGCACGTTAGAACTGAACTTACCCAAATAATGTTGTCCAGGAATATGCGAGCCCTACTACCCATAGACGGAATAGATGCCCTGTTCGATGGTACGCTTGAGGGGAGAGGGGTAAGGGTTACTGGGAAAATAGACGTTGCAAAGGTGACTGACATGCTCTGTGATGTTGCCCCGGCCAACCTACCGACGTTTTGTAGCTTCGAGGCAGTGGTGGATGCAATCTCCAGACAGGGAATCTCGGCAGAGAGTCTGAGACACCAGATGTTAGAACTTCTCCGACAAGACAGGGAACTGACAACATTTCCGTATGTCGACGTAAAGAAAGGCGGACTGAAGGCCGTCAGGGCGGGATTTCTGCTCAGGGTACAGGGAGGAGAACACGTCTACCGCGATATCTGCATCCGGGCAAATGCAATAGTGTCTGGGGACTTTGGAGCTCGGCTGAAACGAGAATCTCTTGACCCATCCAAGTCGTGGGTCACCCAAGTTCTGCAGAGAATTGAAACGGTTTCCAACGAAAACACGACGCTGACGACCAACTGCATTGCCTTTGTATATGCCGTGCTTCTCCACAAGAGGGGATTCAAGCTCAATGTTGCTGCTATCAAGAAATTCAGGTGCAACAGACACATTCCGGTTATGAAGTTACAAGAGGCCAACGTCCTGGGAAGGGGTATGTCAGGGCGTCTTAACGAGGCACACCAGGACATTGTCAGGTTGACAAACATTCCGGACAGGCGTCGCATGGTCAACGGCAGTCTGTCTACTTCGCCTAGTGATGATGAATCCGATAGGAGATGCAGAGCAAAACCTCCTAAACGGAGATTCCCGCTATCGGACGAAAGTGAGGACACAGCTAGAGCTGGACTGTAGGAACATGTATATGCTGCAAATAGATTATCTTTGTTCGATATATGTAACGATTGTTGAATACACATTGAAGTGTTTGCCGTGAATGTTCCCGACGGCTTAGCCGCAGAAGCGCTGGCAGAAAACACCGTTGTCTCAGATATATTTGGAGAGAAAATAAGTACAGCTGGGTCAGATCGATGATTGGAAGACTGCTACCGTACCATGTGCCCTAAAATGATCAACTGCAAAGATCGAAACGGTGCTCTTGTTGTTGTAGACACAAACCAAGCGTCCCTAACAATTCTGTCAGCAAAATTCGCTTTGGGAGGAAAAACGCAAATTTGAAGTACGTTGTATGTTTTCAGAACGAAACTGAAGCTGTTCGCCTGTTTGCTGTTGCATCAAGACGGATGCAACAGTTCCAAAATGTCATCTAGTCACAGAGGAAAATTTTTGTTTCTCTAATAAAGTTGTTTGTCTTAATTTTGATGCCTTTGGCTATTTGTGTGCCCTGTTTTCGTTTAGGTAGATAGATAGATAGATAGATAGGTAGGTAACGTTAGATAGATGGACAGATAGATAGATGGATAGATAGATGGATAGATGGATAGATAGGTAGATAGATAGATAGATAGATAGATAGATAGATAGATAGATAGATAGATGGCAAAAAATTTAGAAAAAATAGTTCTGAAGTACTAGTAATATGCCAAGAGTGTGAACAAAGCCATGTACGCACATGTCCTAGGCAGTCACAATGCCACATTTGGTATAAACACTAGGGCAGCTGACCCAGGAATGCAAGATAACTTGATTAACTCAATTGGCAAATCAGGCGGTCGCATTTTGGAATGCCGTGCTCCCATTGGCTGTCACGAAAAAACTCAATATAATCACATCATAGGTCTACATCGAAAAAAAATGAGGAAAAAAAGCCTAGATGTATTTGCCCACACTACCTTTGTGCCAAATTTCAGGTCTTTTGTTACAAAAAAATGACAAAGATGAATCGATTTGAAGATTTAACAGACAGGAGGAGAAGAAACATGAGTAAAAATAATATGTTGAGCCATACTAGGTATGGCTAAACATAATTAACCGCTTTACGTCGGCTTTGCGACAGGATCATCAGGTGATTTAACGTTTGACCTCAACTCCCTTAGTTTATCGTCAGACGGTCTTTGTTGAAAAAAAAAAGCCCTTTTCTACACTATCCTTGATTCTCGGACCCTGAAAACAATGTGCCAGTTCTATCGCCGTGCGCTCCGACAAAAAATGTGGATCAGACGGAAGCTAGGTGAGTTTTGCTTGCCAATTGTCACGTCTTGTTTAAGAATGGGGGAGGGGGCAAAGCGACTATATTTCTGCTAACCTACTAAGTTATCCAGATAATCAGGTGATTTAACCTCTGACCCACAACACTTGGTTTTAGACATCAGCGGCTACATTCATCCAGCGAAAAGTGTCTTTTTTCTACACTATCCTTGATTCTCGGACCCTGAAAACAATGTGCCAGTTCTATCGCCGTGCGCTCCGACAAAAAATGTGGATCAGACGGAAGCTAGGTGAGTTTTGCTTGCCAATTGTCACGTCTTGTTTAAGAATGGGGGAGGGCAAGGGAGAACCTATTATGACAAATCAGTCTGACTCAGGGTTAAGCAGCCTGTCAGTGCTAAAACGGGATCCGTCGATTCAGCAATACACATAATAAAGCCAGTAGCCAGTAGAGTTTTGGCGTAATTTTGGCTTAATTTTTTTTCTTTTAAAAGTTCAGCATGGTAACTGAGACAATCTTAAACCAGAGGAACAAGGTTAGAGCGGTGTTACAGTAAGGGTAGTTTAAGTGTAAGCGTTGGGTGTGATTAGGGTAGGGTAGGGGTAGAGCTAGGAGTCGGGTAGAATTAGTAACGGTTATATTAAGGCAAGATGTTAGCTTAATGTTCAGCACCAAGGACATGTTTAGGTATGATTATGTAAGATCTGTATCTGTATAAGCGATTGATATCAGGCATAGGGGAAGGCCCCTGGCTCGTAAACAGTTCTCGTCTCGACATTGTCTCGTTTTGCCTAACAACGCCCCTACAGTTTTTGTCTCTGGGCCTTTACCTTTGACACTGCACATGCGTAGTAGTAACTGTGAACTAGCTTATAGCTTGTATGACCACCATTTGGTGCAACACACCAGCTTTGCAGGCATGCGGCACGGTGACAGCTGGTTTTATTACACTGAACAGCCTGTCACGCTAATAAAAATGGATTGGATTTAACAAATTATTTCAATAGAATTGATCCAATCGCAATCAATTTTTGCAGTGTTGACACTCCAACCGTGATTGATTTTCCCTGGATCGGATTATTTGAATCCAGCTCCAATCTAACCCCATCGAATATCGAGTGTGAACGCAAACCATGATTTCGGATTTTGGCTGGTTCTGACTCTTACCGCGTTCATTACCTGTACTGCAGCTAGATCGATATATAAAAGCCATTGTGCTTCACACCTTCTCGCAATGATTACATTCACTTCAACGGCTACCTAAAATTCTCCAGTGATAAAAATTTCATCAAAAATTGGGTAATTGACCTCCGGGGCCGATGCAGAGAAGCTTCGTAGGGCAGACCCGAGACTGGTGTGCGAGGGTGATATAAGAGAAGGACAAAAACCAGGCTGGTCAGGTCAAGTTAACCCGGTTGGCAAGCTATCACGGGAAGGGATCCTTTCACCTTAGGGGACAGCAGGGATCGAGGTAAAAGGTTTCACGGACATAACATTGAGGCCTGCCGTAAATACATGGCCACCGGCTGTAATGCTTAGTTTGTTTGTATCTTCAGGCCAGTACCTACCTTCTGATACAAAAACTTTATCGCTTGGGTTGATTTAACCCGGAAAGCACCCTTTCACAGAAGAATGGTTAGGGTTAGGGTTAGGGTTAGGAATAAGACCTAGGGTTAGGGTTAGGGTTAACTTTTAAAGTCTCATAACTCGATAACAAAGCACGATACTTGAAATCTGTCTTCAGTTTCAAACTCCTGGCCAAAAGACCTTTTGAATGAGTCCAAGTTTGGCCCGTTTGAAGAATGGTTAGGGTTAAGGTTAGGGTTAGGATTAAGACCTAGGGCTAGGGTTACACGATGAGGTCGGTTAAGTCAGTTTGGGTTGTTCTCTTTTGGTGAAAGGTTTCACTGACATAACATTGAGGCCTGCCGTAAATACATGGCCACCGGCTGTAATGCTTAGTTTGTTTGTATCTTCAGGCCAGTACCTACCTTCTGATACAAAAACTTTATCGCTTGGGTGGATTTAGCCCGGAAAGCACCCTTTCACAGAAGAATGGTTAGGGTTAGGGTTAGGGTTAGGAATAAGACCTAGGGTTAGGGTTAGGGTTAACTTTTAAAGTCTCATAACTCGATAACAAAGCACGATACTTGAAATCTGTCTTCAGTTTCAAACTCCTGGCCAAAAGACCTTTTGAATGAGTCCAAGTTTGGCCCGTTTGAAGAATGGTTAGGGTTAAGGTTAGGGTTAGGATTAAGACCTAGGGCTCTGGTTAGGGTTTAGGGTTTAGGGTTTAGGGTTTAGGGTTTAGGGTTAGGGTTAGGGTTAGGGTTAGGGTTTAGGGTTTAGGGTTTAGGGTTTAGGGTTTAGGGTTACACGATGAGGTCGGTTAAGTCAGTTTGGGTTGTTCTCTTTTGGTGAAAGGTTTCACTGACATAACATTGAGGCCTGCCGTAAATACATGGCCACCGGCTGTAATGCTTAGTTTGTTTGTATCTTCAGGCCAGTACCTACCTTCTGATACAAAAACTTTATCGCTTGGGTGGATTTAACCCGGAAAGCACCCTTTCACAGAAGAATGGTTAGGGTTAGGGTTAGGGTTAGGAATAAGACCTAGGGTTAGGGTTAGGGTTAACTTTTAAAGTCTCATAACTCGATAACAAAGCACGATACTTGAAATCTGTCTTCAGTTTCAAACTCCTGGCCAAAAGACCTTTTGAATGAGTCCAAGTTTGGCCCGTTTGAAGAATGGTTAGGGTTAAGGTTAGGGTTAGGATTAAGACCTAGGGCTAGGGTTACACCATGAGGTCGGTTAAGTCAGTTTGGGTTGTTCTCTTTTGGTGAAAGGTTTCACTGACATAACATTGAGGCCTGCCGTAAATACATGGCCACCGGCTGTAATGCTTAGTTTGTTTGTATCTTCAGGCCAGTACCTACCTTCTGATACAAAAACTTTATCGCTTGGGTGGATTTAACCCGGAAAGCACCCTTTCACAGAAGAATGGTTAGGGTTAGGGTTAGGAATAAGACCTAGGGTTAGGGTTAGGGTTAACTTTTAAAGTCTCATAACTCGATAACAAAGCACGATACTTGAAATCTGTCTTCAGTTTCAAACTCCTGGACAAAAGACCTTTTGAATGAGTCCAAGTTTGGCCCGTTTGAAGAATGGTTAGGGTTAAGGTTAGGGTTAGGATTAAGACCTAGGGCTAGGGTTACACCATGAGGTCGGTTAAGTCAGTTTGGGTTGTTCTCTTTTGGTGAAAGGTTTCACTGACATAACATTGAGGCCTGCCGTAAATACATGGCCACCGGCTGTAATGCTTAGTTTGTTTGTATCTTCAGGCCAGTACCTACCTTCTGATACAAAAACTTTATCGCTTGGGTGGATTTAACCCGGAAAGCACCCTTTCACAGAAGAATGGTTAGGGTTAGGGTTAGGGTTAGGAATAAGACCTAGGGTTAGGGTTAGGGTTAACTTTTAAAGTCTCATAACTCGATAACAAAGCACGATACTTGAAATCTGTCTTCAGTTTCAAACTCCTGGCCAAAAGACCTTTTGAATGAGTCCAAGTTTGGCCCGTTTGAAGAATGGTTAGGGTTAAGGTTAGGGTTAGGATTAAGACCTAGGGCTAGGGTTAGGGTTTAGGGTTTAGGGTTTAGGGTTAAGGGTTTAGGGTTAGGGTTAGGGTTAGGGTTAGGGTTTAGGGTTTAGGGTTTAGGGTTTAGGGTTTAGGGTTACACGATGAGGTCGGTTAAGTCAGTTTGGGTTGTTCTCTTTTGGTGAAAGGTTTCACTGACATAACATTGAGGCCTGCCGTAAATACATGGCCACCGGCTGTAATGCTTAGTTTGTTTGTATCTTCAGGCCAGTACCTACCTTCTGATACAAAAACTTTATCGCTTGGGTGGATTTAACCCGGAAAGCACCCTTTCACAGAAGAATGGTTAGGGTTAGGGTTAGGGTTAGGAATAAGACCTAGGGTTAGGGTTAGGGTTAACTTTTAAAGTCTCATAACTCGATAACAAAGCACGATACTTGAAATCTGTCTTCAGTTTCAAACTCCTGGCCAAAAGACCTTTTGAATGAGTCCAAGTTTGGCCCGTTTGAAGAATGGTTAGGGTTAAGGTTAGGGTTAGGATTAAGACCTAGGGCTAGGGTTACACCATGAGGTCGGTTAAGTCAGTTTGGGTTGTTCTCTTTTGGTGAAAGGTTTCACTGACATAACATTGAGGCCTGCCGTAAATACATGGCCACCGGCTGTAATGCTTAGTTTGTTTGTATCTTCAGGCCAGTACCTACCTTCTGATACAAAAACTTTATCGCTTGGGTGGATTTAACCCGGAAAGCACCCTTTCACAGAAGAATGGTTAGGGTTAGGGTTAGGAATAAGACCTAGGGTTAGGGTTAGGGTTAACTTTTAAAGTCTCATAACTCGATAACAAAGCACGATACTTGAAATCTGTCTTCAGTTTCAAACTCCTGGACAAAAGACCTTTTGAATGAGTCCAAGTTTGGCCCGTTTGAAGAATGGTTAGGGTTAAGGTTAGGGTTAGGATTAAGACCTAGGGCTAGGGTTACACCATGAGGTCGGTTAAGTCAGTTTGGGTTGTTCTCTTTTGGTGAAAGGTTTCACTGACATAACATTGAGGCCTGCCGTAAATACATGGCCACCGGCTGTAATGCTTAGTTTGTTTGTATCTTCAGGCCAGTACCTACCTTCTGATACAAAAACTTTATCGCTTGGGTGGATTTAACCCGGAAAGCACCCTTTCACAGAAGAATGGTTAGGGTTAGGGTTAGGGTTAGGAATAAGACCTAGGGTTAGGGTTAGGGTTAACTTTTAAAGTCTCATAACTCGATAACAAAGCACGATACTTGAAATCTGTCTTCAGTTGCAAACTCCTGGCCAAAAGACCTTTTGAATGAGTCCAAGTTTGGCCCGTTTGAAGAATGGTTAGGGTTAAGGTTAGGGTTAGGATTAAGACCTAGGGCTAGGGTTACACCATGAGGTCGGTTAAGTCAGTTTGGGTTGTTCTCTTTTGGTGAAAGGTTTCACTGACATAACATTGAGGCCTGCCGTAAATACATGGCCACCGGCTGTAATGCTTAGTTTGTTTGTATCTTCAGGCCAGTACCTACCTTCTGATACAAAAACTTTATCGCTTGGGTGGATTTAACCCGGAAAGCACCCTTTCACAGAAGAATGGTTAGGGTTAGGGTTAGGGTTAGGAATAAGACCTAGGGTTAGGGTTAGGGTTAACTTTTAAAGTCTCATAACTCGATAACAAAGCACGATACTTGAAATCTGTCTTCAGTTTCAAACTCCTGGCCAAAAGACCTTTTGAATGAGTCCAAGTTTGGCCCGTTTGAAGAATGGTTAGGGTTAAGGTTAGGGTTAGGATTAAGACCTAGGGCTAGGGTTACACCATGAGGTCGGTTAACCCTATCTAGACCGGGGGGGGGCTAAAAGTGCCCGCGCCAACTTTGACATCGTATAACTGCCAAACGACGTATGGTAGGACAACCAAACTTGGTGACTTTTCCTAAAATTTAGTTGGCAACAAAATTATGATAAAAGTATAAGTTTATCATTTTTCGTGTTGCCATGGCAACGGGTTTCTGAAGAGGCATTTTATGCAAATTTCACTAATTTCGATCTAAACATAGTTGTTTCCAATGTTTTATTGCTCAATCACACTAGTTTACTACATGTATAACATCATATGTGATTTAATGTAACTGGCATGATTCAATACTCATAAATTATGCTTATTTGATGACGTCATCGCTCAAAATCCAAGATGGCGGACAACATCTTCATTTTTGGTATAAACAGGCTTTTTTGCCTTTAAATTCGTCACAACCTGGAATTTTCTTAACCAGAAACATTTAGGCTAATGTTTTTTGTCTATTTTGATCGCTATTTGGGGTCATACATGGAAAAAATGTATTTAAAAAGATTTCAAAATGGCCGATCCAAGATGGCGGATCCCAGGGGGTCGCTAACAACACATGACGTCATTCTTCGACGTCAATTTGACGTCAACTTAGTCACCACTGACGTCAAATGTCTTGGCATACCTTTAAATCAATAATACGCACTATTTTGTCTAATACTTTTAGATATTATGGGAATTCCCTATTTAGCCAATAAAATCACATCGATGACGTCATAATTACGTCAGATTACGTCATAACGTCACAAAAATTACAAGAATTATAAAACTTCACGTGAACATCACTCCCTGCAAATTTGGTGATGATAGAGCATACCGTTCGGATGTTATGAAGGGGGGGTCGAAAGAGCCCCCCCCCGGTCCAAGAAGTCTAAAAAAAGCCCGGTCTAGATAGGGTTAAGTCAGTTTGGGTTGTTCTCTTTTGGTGAAAGGTTTCACTGACATAACATTGAGGCCTGCCGTAAATACATGGCCACCGGCTGTAATGCTTAGTTTGTTTGTATCTTCAGGCCAGTACCTACCTTCTGATACAAAAACTTTATCGCTTAGGTGGATTTAACCCGGAAAGCACCCTTTCACAGAAGAATGGTTAGGGTTAGGGTTAGGGTTAGGAATAAGACCTAGGGTTAGGGTTAGGGTTAACTTTTAAAGTCTCATAACTCGATAACAAAGCACGATACTTGAAATCTGTCTTCAGTTTCAAACTCCTGGCCAAAAGACCTTTTGAATGAGTCCAAGTTTGGCCCGTTTGAAGAATGGTTAGGGTTAAGGTTAGGGTTAGGATTAAGACCTAGGGCTAGGTTTAGGGTTTAGGGTTTAGGGTTTAGGGTTTAGGGTTTAGGGTTTAGGGTTTAGGGTTTAGGGTTTAGGGTTTAGGGTTTAGGGTTTAGGGTTAGGGTTAGGGTTAGGGTTAGGGCTTAGGGTTTAGGGTTTAAGGTTTAGGGTTAGGGTTAGGGTTACACCATGAGGTCGGTTAAGTCAGTTTGGGTTGTTCTCTTTTGGTGAAAGGTTTCACTGACATAACATTGAGGCCTGCCGTAAATACATGGCCACCGGCTGTAATGCTTAGTTTGTTTGTATCTTCAGGCCAGTACCTACCTTCTGATACAAAAACTTTATCGCTTGGGTGGATTTAACCCGGAAAGCACCCTTTCACAGAAGAATGGTTAGGGTTAGGGTTAGGGTTAGGAATAAGACCTTGGGTTAGGGTTAGGGTTAACTTTTAAAGTCTCATAACTCGATAACAAAGCACGATACTTGAAATCTGTCTTCAGTTTCAAACTCCTGGCCAAAAGACCTTTTGAATGAGTCCAAGTTTGGCCCGTTTGAAGAATGGTTAGGGTTTAGGTTAGGGTTAGGATTAAGACCTAGGGCTAGGGTTACACCATGAGGTCGGTTAAGTCAGTTTGGGTTGTTCTCTTTTGGTGAAAGGTTTCACTGACATAACATTGAGGCCTGCCGTAAATACATGGCCACCGGCTGTAATGCTTAGTTTGTTTGTATCTTCAGGGTTAGGGTTACACCATGAGGTCGGTTAAGTCAGTTTGGGTTGTTCTCTTTTGGTGAAAGGTTTCACTGACATAACATTGAGGCCTGCCGTAAATACATGGCCACCGGCTGTAATGCTTAGTTTGTTTGTATCTTCAGGCCAGTACCTACCTTCTGATACAAAAACTTTATCGCTTGGGTGGATTTAACCCGGAAAGCACCCTTTCACAGAAGAATGGTTAGGGTTAGGGTTAGGGTTAGGAATAAGACCTAGGGTTAGGGTTAGGGTTAACTTTTAAAGTCTCATAACTCGATAACAAAGCACGATACTTGAAATCTGTCTTCAGTTTCAAACTCCTGGCCAAAAGACCTTTTGAATGAGTCCAAGTTTGGCCCGTTTGAAGAATGGTTAGGGTTAAGGTTAGGGTTAGGATTAAGACCTAGGGCTAGGGTTACACCATGAGGTCGGTTAAGTCAGTTTGGGTTGTTCTCTTTTGGTGAAAGGTTTCACTGACATAACATTGAGGCCTGCCGTAAATACATGGCCACCGGCTGTAATGCTTAGTTTGTTTGTATCTTCAGGCCAGTACCTACCTTCTGATACAAAAACTTTATCGCTTGGGTGGATTTAACCCGGAAAGCACCCTTTCACAGAAGAATGGTTAGGGTTAGGGTTAGGGTTAGGAATAAGACCTAGGGTTAGGGTTAGGGTTAACTTTTAAAGTCTCATAACTCGATAACAAAGCACGATACTTGAAATCTGTCTTCAGTTTCAAACTCCTGGCCAAAAGACCTTTTGAATGAGTCCAAGTTTGGCCCGTTTGAAGAATGGTTAGGGTTAAGGTTAGGGTTAGGATTAAGACCTAGGGCTAGGGTTACACCATGAGGTCGGTTAAGTCAGTTTGGGTTGTTCTCTTTTGGTGAAAGGTTTCACTGACATAACATTGAGGCCTGCCGTAAATACATGGCCACCGGCTGTAATGCTTAGTTTGTTTGTATCTTCAGGCCAGTACCTACCTTCTGATACAAAAACTTTATCGCTTGGGTGGATTTAACCCGGAAAGCACCCTTTCACAGAAGAATGGTTAGGGTTAGGGTTAGGGTTAGGAATAAGACCTAGGGTTAGGGTTAGGGTTAACTTTTAAAGTCTCA
The DNA here is from genome assembly GCF_035083965.1 of Branchiostoma lanceolatum. NCBI lineage: Eukaryota > Metazoa > Chordata > Leptocardii > Amphioxiformes > Branchiostomatidae > Branchiostoma > Branchiostoma lanceolatum. Next base: position 20,559,466 of record NC_089731.1, read on the forward strand.
TAACTCGATAACAAAGCACGATACTTGAAATCTGTCTTCAGTTTCAAACTCCTGGCCAAAAGACCTTTTGAATGAGTCCAAGTTTGGCCCGTTTGAAGAATGGTTAGGGTTAAGGTTAGGGTTAGGATTAAGACCTAGGGCTAGGGTTAGGGTTTAGGGTTTAGGGTTTAGGGTTTAGGGTTTAGGGTTTAGGGTTTAGGGTTTAGGGTTTAGGGTTTAGGGTTAGGGTTAGGGTTAGGGTTAGGGTTTAGGGTTTAGGGTTTAGGGTTTAGGGTTTAGGGTTAGGGTTAGGGTTAGGGTTACACCATGAGGTCGGTTAAGTCAGTTTGGGTTGTTCTCTTTTGGTGAAAGGTTTCACTGACATAACATTGAGGCCTGCCGTAAATACATGGCCACCGGCTGTAATGCTTAGTTTGTTTGTATCTTCAGGTCAGTACCTACCTTCTGATACAAAAACTTTATCGCTTGGGTGGATTTAACCCGGAAAGCACCCTTTCACAGAAGAATGGTTAGGGTTAGGGTTAGGGTTAGGAATAAGACCTAGGGTTAGGGTTAGGGTTAACTTTTAAAGTCTCATAACTCGATAACAAAGCACGATACTTAAAATCTGTCTTCAGTTTCAAACTCCTGGCCAAAAGACCTTTTGAATGAGTCCAAGTTTGGCCCGTTTGAAGAATGGTTAGGGTTTAGGTTAGGGTTAGGATTAAGACCTAGGGCTAGGGTTACACCATGAGGTCGGTTAAGTCAGTTTGGGTTGTTCTCTTTTGGTGAAAGGTTTCACTGACATAACATTGAGGCCTGCCGTAAATACATGGCCACCGGCTGTAATGCTTAGTTTGTTTGTATCTTCAGGCCAGTACCTACCTTCTGATACAAAAACTTTATCGCTTGGGTGGATTTAACCCGGAAAGCACCCTTTCACAGAAGAATGGTTAGGGTTAGGGTTAGGGTTAGGAATAAGACCTAGGGTTAGGGTTAGGGTTAACTTTTAAAGTCTCATAACTCGATAACAAAGCACGATACTTGAAATCTGTCTTCAGTTTCAAACTCCTGGCCAAAAGACCTTTTGAATGAGTCCAAGTTTGGCCCGTTTGAAGAATGGTTAGGGTTAAGGTTAGGGTTAGGATTAAGACCTAGGGCTAGGTTTAGGGTTTAGGGTTTAGGGTTTAGGGTTTAGGGTTTAGGGTTTAGGGTTTAGGGTTTAGGGTTTAGGGTTTAGGGTTAGGGTTAGGGTTAGGGTTAGGGTTTAGGGTTTAGGGTTTAGGGTTTAGGGTTTAGGGTTTAGGGTTAGGGTTAGGGTTACACCATGAGGTCGGTTAAGTCAGTTTGGGTTGTTCTCTTTTGGTGAAAGGTTTCACTGACATAACATTGAGGCCTGCCGTAAATACATGGCCACCGGCTGTAATGCTTAGTTTGTTTGTATCTTCAGGTCAGTACCTACCTTCTGATACAAAAACTTTATCGCTTGGGTGGATTTAACCCGGAAAGCACCCTTTCACAGAAGAATGGTTAGGGTTAGGGTCAGGGTTAGGAATAAGACCTAGGGTTAGGGTTAGGGTTAACTT